>NW_023596818.1:15191290-15218124 GCF_011947565.3 Pollicipes pollicipes
TACGTACAGCTGAAGCTTACAACTGGCAATGTCCGTGAACTCGGTATACTTCGACGTTTGGACGGCTTTCATGTTTCTTTAACGTAGCGGTACGGGCACTGGGCATTATTAAGATATTCGGTCACCGTGACCATCCGCCCTCCTTACAACCGCGCGCGCTACACTGCGACTGGTCACGCATCTGCCAGCACTTAAGAACAGACGGAGGCCTCCGAAACGCCAAAGCATCCTCTTTCTCTATATATCTAGCCGGGCTTGGCGTTCTCGCCTTCTCTACCTGGTCGAGATCCAACTTGAGCCGCCCGTCGACCCCTCTCAGCCGCTTGTTTCTCCGCCCGCCCAAAACATCGACCTCTCCACCTGTTACTCCTCCACTCCCTCCACTTACTTGATCCCTTCACTACCACTTGTTCCTCCGCCCCCCCCGAAGCGCAGGTTACCCAGTTTGCCGCCGCGCAACCCGCGGGGTGCCATCTCCCAGCGCCGCTTCAGTGCAGCGCGGCGCGCCAGGTATGCCGCGGCACGTTTGCCGAGAAAGCGTGACGTCACGCTGGCGGGGCCGACAGGTGACAGAGCTGCGAGTGAAAGGACGTCTCGGGTGCGACGGGCCGTGCTATTGCAGACGGCCGGGCGCCGGGCTCGGAGGCTGTCTGGCAGCTCTGTACTTCCTGCGTACTACCTGTGTACTGTCTGCGTGCTTCGTATACTGTCTGAGTACTGTTAGTGTGATCTGTATACTATCTGTGTGCTCCCTGTGTACTATCTGTACAATATCTGTACGCTCCCTGTGCGCTCTCCGTGTGGCCTCTACATGCTCTTGTGTGCTCTCTGTGTGTTCTATCGTACTCTTTGTGTGCTCTCTGTGTGCTGCTTGCATGCTCTTGTGTGCTCCCTGTGAGTTCTATTGTGTTCTTTATGTGCTCGCTGTGCGCTCTCTGTGTGCTCCGTGGCGACCGGCTGAGTGTGATGTGCCTCATCTTGCGTTGCAGGTATATGACCCGTCTCAAGAACTGAGGCCAAACCAACCTATTGCCACTTGTTTTCGTGTTTACCAAACGGAAATATTGTGCCGCCCTAAACAGTGAGATCGCGTGGAACCTTCAGCCCACATCTTCTTCCTACGTCTACGTTATGGCACTATATCCCCGTCTCCATCCCGGTCGGGACGTCATCAAGCGCACCTCGTGACCGCTCACCCTCCCTCCCTCTTCCCTCCTACCCTCCACCGAAGACCGTTGGGCAACCCTGCAGTTGCACCCTGCGTTTCACTCTTTTTGCTGGACTTTCAGCGCGATTAGCGTCAAATCTAGGGCTCGGCCTCAACACCCGATTGGCCCCCTGCCGGGACTGAGACTTGACCAGCCCGCTGTTAAATGCTGCAGACCACTGACATCGCCGCGCGCGCGCGCGCGAGCTGTGACGCGCGTCGCCAGCGAGCGGCGCAGTGGGGCGGCGAGTCGGCTCGGCCGGTGACACCGGCGCTGACGAGCTGAGCCGTCCGTGCTGCCGCACTCCGCCGAATGACGTCACCTGGCGTGACGTCACCGTGGCCTGTGAGGCCGTAGCAACATAGGCAGGCTGCAGCCTCATCATCTCACCGCCATTCGGACGTATTTCAATAAATGGTTAGGCAGGCAGACATGGACATTTTGACAAGCTTTCTGATGGCGTGCCGCTGCTGTCATAATGCTTGCCTAGATCGACCAAAAAGATATCAGTAAAAAAAAGGCGGCCAATGGTTGCGTGCGCTGCAACACCATTGCCGAAAGTCGAACGCCGTGATGCCATAACGGGCCATGCTCGCGTACTCGTCGTTTACACGCACCACGTGCGTCACTAGCCGTTGTGGCCGCCTCTGCCATCGGTGGTTTCGGTTGTAAAGGACAGCAGGCTCACATGGCACTTCATCCTGCTGTATGGGGGCTTCAGCACGCCGTATGGTAGTGGCCATGTTATGTGGGATGGATTATGTAACGCCGCAGTTAAAGCACGAGGCTAGCCACAGCAGCCGCGAACAATTCCGTGAATTGTAGACTCGTGCAGAGTTGGACTAATCCTGTGCTGTATTCCCACGACAGAAATCGCAATGTGCCAGTAATTCGAGCGGGCCAAATGCTTTAAAAAAGCATCATATATCGGTTTCAATGCTATCACCGTTTGACATTGTCGAGTTCATTCACAGTCGCTACCAGGCATGACAAAGGAGTCTTACGCACACTTTTTTGCAAGGTTGGATCGTTAGTTAAGCAGTTAATAGTAGAGCAAGTAATATCAGCACATATATCACCCACGAAAGGACGACGCGGCAGTGGTGCCTGTTTCTAGGTCATCGGAGCAACTGAAGGACAAACTTACGAGTAAGAGAATACCCTATCAACCATTCTTGAATCCAACTTACAAATGTGCGAAACGCTTGTTTCACGCCCAGCAAACATGCACATACGGCGCGATGGATGCGAGCCTTAGCTTCGCGGAGCTGAATACGCTCAGGAGCCAGTCGCACGCGTCATGAGAACCAGTCCAAGGAGAGCCATCACTCAAGGCAGCCGGCGCCAGCCAGTCCGCAATTCATCGCAGATGGCTATCGCCGACGCTGACTCGCCGCGCGGCCCGCCGCCGGTGTTCGTCCGGTCAGTTCACACCGCGCCGCCATCGACCCGGGTCGCACCATTAGCCCGCGATGCTTTATGTGGCGCGGTGCCGGCACCGGCCGGCCTGCGGCATTACCGGAGCGGGCGCGTATCAGCCGTTGACCAACGATAGCCGCCGGCTTTCAGGGGGGGCCGACGAAGGCGAAGCCCGGCGCCATTAGCCGCCTAATGATCTTGTTTCGGCGCGGCGCCGCGACAATAACGACGCATTGTGGTGCGCCATTGTGCCGGCGGGCGCCCGCGCGCGCGAATATCATTACCAGGATCGATGCGGGGCGTGCGGCAGGTGAAATGGGGAGGGAGGGGGAGGGGCCACGCTGAAGGGACGGAGGCGCCAGCAGGGGCCATGGCCGACCCGAGTGCAAGGCGAGCCGCGTGCTGGGGCGGGGCGGCGAACACGGAGCAGCAAAAAAGGGGTTATTTTGTGTGGCTCGGCCAATTCTTCTTGCTTCTTAAAATCAAAGAATTCGAAAACATGCAAGGGTTTGTAGGATACGCGTACCTTGGAGGAAAGCCGAAAGAAACCTTCTTCACACTGATAGGACATTTTTGTGTCTGCCGCATTCGTATTCGCAAAATGGCCGAGAATTCGGTGGCCACACCA
Organism: Pollicipes pollicipes; assembly: GCF_011947565.3. NCBI lineage: Eukaryota > Metazoa > Arthropoda > Thecostraca > Pollicipedomorpha > Pollicipedidae > Pollicipes > Pollicipes pollicipes. The sequence goes on from NW_023596818.1 coordinate 15,194,546, forward strand.
TGCGTGTGCCACTCAGCCGTCGATAGTACAAACGGAACCTCGTATTGATGAACATCAAGAACCATATTGTCCTGGCACGTTGAAATATCAGCACAACACACCTTGAAAAATGAATATGGCATGCCTCTCCAAATTTTTTTTTAATCAGAAGTTTTACCTTGCAATCTGAAGAGATAACATTTGAATTTGGGTTCATAGTTAAGACAGCTTGTTGCATACCCTTTACTCAACCATCACAGTAAAACAAATTGAGTTCAACGGGAATAATTTCTACCATATTTTAACGTATAGTTTAATGTCATAACACGGTCACGCCGTGCTGGTCTGCCTAGCCTGGCCGGTTGCCAACCGACCGACACTGACGAGTCATTTAGGCTCTGGCTTCGGAACAGGAGCCGTCAAAAGTCAAGCGGTGGTCAGCTGCCTAACAGGACAAAAAATTCAAACGACAAATATTCAAGTGGCAAAAAGTTCAAGAGATATAAAGCAAATAAGAAAAAAGTCCAAATGGAACACAAGCCAAAACATGAAAACTGGCAACAACAGAAAATGACAAAAATCAGATCAGATCGTATCAAATCAGATGGCTGGAAGCCAAAACGACCAGAAGTCCAACGCAATGCGTCAAATGATCAACAAATGAAACGGGGTACGAAAAGTACCAAGGTAGTAATGATAGTGGTAGTGGTAGGCAAGTAATAATAGTTAAGTAAAAAAGTAGTTTGGGAAAAGTTCGAATGACAAAAAGCCACATGAATACAAGTGCAGATGATATAATTCTTCTATACAAGTGCAAATGATATAACTCCATGAAGTCGGCTGAACAAAACATAAAGATGTTTCAAAATAAAGTGAGTCCCTGAATCCTGAAGAAGTCGATCACGCAGGTCCCCTTCTGGAGAAAATTCTGGCACTTGGCGCCCTCCGCCCTTCCACGAGGTTTGTTTGTCTTTGAGGATATTTTCTGCATCAAGAGGCGTCTTGTCTGGATCAACAAGCCTCCTTTATGAATCAGTCAGTCCCGCTTCGTATAAGGAGGCCTTATAGCCTATGAGGGAGTGCGCCGGCTCACGAGATCCCCTTTGTGAATCAGGAGGTCCTTATTCTAGATTTGGAGGCACTCTGCATAAATCAGGAGACCCTAATTATGGATCAGGAGTCCCTTTGTCACGTGACCTCCTGTTCCAAAAGGTCCCTGTTCCGGATCAGGATGCTCTGGTTACGACAAAGGAGTCCTTCACTGGATTGAGATCCTCTAATTCATACCGGAGCTGATGATCATTCCACGTTCGGCCAGCCATATAGATGTGACAGATCATTTCTCATCTGCACTCCCATACACAGGTTTTCCTTCACTACCCAAATTCCCTAATCAGATATAATGATCACATCGCATGTACTCGAACAGGGAACACTCGGGCTTGGATCACAGGATGAGACCTGGGCATCTTCTTTCTTCAAGCCTTCTTCCTTCTTGAGAGACCTTCTTCATGCAGGCAGGCAGCAGTTTTCCGTAATGCACGGCATGCGGATCAAAGCCAAATGGACCCGCTCGTCTTCAAGAGACAAGGCCGGTGTGAAGCAGACCGTTTGAGCTACCGGGTCCCTACTGAACAAGAAATTTGACCTCCGAGTTGTCTGCTTAGGGAGTCAATGAAACACCACTAAGCTGATTTCAAATCAACATTATGACTTGCACTGATGGTCATCTCATCGCTTTTGCGTTTTAGCGAGCGACGACGGGAATAAGCATCGTTGACACAAGCTTTTTATACTCAGTTGGCCTGCTGGCTGTAGTTGCACTTGGCGTTGGAGAAGTATGCTTTTAACATTAGTGGAGGCTGTTAACTATCGTCATCAACGAACACTCTTCGAAGCTGCTCTTTCTCATCGCACGTTTCAATTTACTTACGCTTTTTACTTAAATTATTGCTATGTTTATACTGTTTGTTACGCAGCAGCTACGCAATGTTCACACACACTGTGCACTTCAGCTGAGATGAAGCCAGGTCACAGGATTTATTCGGTTGAGAGGGGCCACGGGCGAGAGAACGGCTCCCCCTTCCCCTAAACTTGAGAACATGTGCTTAACTGAGGAAGAAACTCGTTTTCGTGCGCATTTCCACGGTGTGCTCGGCCATGATTCCTTGCTTCATTCCCCATCCGCACCCACGGTCAACCACTACCCCACCCTTATCTAAGCCTTTTTTAAATGCGCCCCTGAGCCTGCTGTACGCTTGAGATCATGCTTTCTTCCTTCTGTTCTACAAAATCCAAACGATCAACGCAGGTCAAGCCAAATATTGTCTTTACATTGCTTCACTAGACCTCTAAACCAACAGCGGGACTGTGGGCAGTACCCCACTTAATGAACAGTTAAATCCACCTGATTCCTACACTGATTACAGCACTGAGTGACGCCCCGCCAAGGCCCCTATAACGCCGCTCTCCAGAGGCGCCTACGGCTGTCGGAAGCCCCCGCCCCCTCGCCCCCCGGCGTCTCCCACCGCTGTCCTCACATAACACGTGATTAAGACGTGACGTCCGCGATTCGTCTGGCGGGTAACCGGACCCAGACGGGCCGTCGCGGCGGCGCCCGCCACAGGGCTATAGCGTGTCGGCGCGCAGGGGGCGGGGGGCGGGGAGGACGGCCGCTTAGCAGCCGGCCCCGCCCTGCCCCCGCTGCCGGCCGGGCTCCGAGCCGGGCCGCGGGGCGATCCCGGCTCTGACGTCACGGCTGACGTAGGGAGCTGATCTCATCTGGACCGAGCCGGGCCTCGCTGTGGGCGTCTCAGGTTAGGTCGAAAGGTGGGTTCTCCCTGGATCCATGAGTATGGGCTATCGCCCGGATTTCGCCTGTCTGCTACGAGACGCTGTTGTTTGTCGCTGTGTTGCGTGGGCGATCTGCTCACCGTTGTCGTTTGCACGTGAAATAGGTCCTCTTTCCACTGCGTAGCAACAAGTTTTTTTCGCACCAGGATCGAAGGTATAATCCCCAAATTGACGAATGTTTCCGTTCCCGTAAAAGTTGCCACTACTGGCATTGGTGCCCACTCCGGTGTTGACTCCTCAGTCAATCCCAGTGCTAACGGCACCAGGTCTGTTCCAAATCCCCACTTGCAGAAATGCAATCTTCATCCCATGCCTCATCATGCCCCCTCGCGGCCATCTGCTGCACTGCCCCTCCCCCTCCCCCATCACCGGTGGTGGCCGCGGCCCATCGGTTAGTCGTCTGTGACCCGGAGGAGACGGGCGGGCGCCGCACGAAGTGCTGGTCATCTGCCCGCCAGACAGCCAATATCCGGCGATCCGGCCGCCACAATCGCTGATAAATACCCGCCATTACCGCACACAAAGCGCGCCACCACGCATACTGCAGTATTTTCTGCTAATTGGTATTAATACGCTGAAATCGGAGTCGCCAGAAATCATTAATTTCCTGCGGCTTCGTTTTTCCATTAGCGGCGCTGGCTCGGCCCGGCCGGCGCGCCACTTTGAAGGCGGTCCCTTTGAAGGGGCGGCACGCAGTCTGGGGGCACCCTCGAAAGGTGCCGGCGCCCCAGACCCGGGCTGGAATTACAGGCGGCAGGAAATGAAGTGCGCTATGCGAGGTGGGGGCATGCCGGCCGGAGGTGCGGAATATTTGGAGTGGAACGAGGGGGAGGGGCGGCACCGGTCAGCTGTGCGTTGGGTCCGCCTGATTTATTGAAAGCAATTTCGAGCTGACACATGGTTACACAAGCGGGAACTAACACTCGCCATGCCGTTTGTTTCTCTTCATGCGATGATTAATCAAAGATGATTCAAAATAGGCAGTGGGCTGTATAGACAGTCCTTTCGGTCAAAATAGGCCGCACATGATGCGCTAAAATGTGAGCATCACCACCCATCGGAGGTGCGTGAATAGAGGTGCCACATCGACGTATGGCTAGTGCATTGATGTTGCAGATGCGTAGACACAGGGCGGTAGTGTGCAGCTGCCTTCCACAGAGCCAACTCAGGGTTTCATACGTGACGGCCGTCGGTTCTTGTCTTATCATTATGCACGAATAAATGTGACGGATAAGCTCCGCCGTGTCGCATGATGGACGCCGTCGCTATGGGTATTGGATAACTGATCTTAAAAATCACGGCGCAAACTTACACTGCGAGCCTAAAGGCACATAATTTGAAGCAACATCAAGATGTTGCAGCTCCCAGACTATCAAATGCTCCCCGAACACCGTTGCACTACAAGGCCACCACCACAACCACTCTTCACAGTCCCACAAGGCGCATGTTCGCTCAGCCACCGAAAAGCAGGACTCAAAACCACACTGCGCCTAGCTCGCTCGTCGTACACCGAACGCACCCCCGCTCGCCGCCGGCAGTCGTGCACCGAACGCACCCGGGCCGGCCGCGGCGCGGGGCCCACCTTGGGCGCGGCGCCGCCCAGCCGGCCGGCCGGTGCTGCGGCCAGACTCAATAAAGGTACGCTGTTACGGCGCGAACGTGCCGACTGCGGCCGGCCGGAGATATGGCGGCGGGTAATGCGGCGCTCTCGGCGGCGGCGCCGCTCCTGTTGCAGCCGCCGGCGGCCACGCTCCGCCGCCCCGCCTGATCAAGGGGCGGCGGCCCGCGGCCGGAGCGCGCCGGCGAGGGCCGCGCGGCCGGCTGCTCAGGGGCGTAGGGGTGGGACTGGTCAGGGGCTCAACAGGGGTGGTGCTGGGCAGGTGCACAGGGCGGGGCTGGGTCAAGGGCTCAGGAGGACTGGTCAGGCGCTCAGGGGGACTCGCTAGAGAGCTCAAAGGTGGCGCTGGACAGGGGCCCAGGGAGACTGGTCAGAGGTGCAGAAGCCAGCTGGTCAGACACTTAGGAGGGCTGGTCAGAGAGCTCGGGGGCGGTGCTGGTCAGCGGTGCAGAGGCCGGGCTGGTCAGATAGCTCAGGGGTGGTGCTGGCCAGAGGCGCAGGGATGATCTGACAAAGCCGCCGGCTCAGGATACCGGTGATGAGGAGTTATTCGGGCCCGCCGGAGGAGGCAGTCACTCGATCGCCAGGCCGAACGGAACACCCCTGGGACGGAGGCCAGGCGCGCCGTTGTGATACCCTGACTCCACAATAGAGCTCAAATAAGGCTCATCTTCGCGAGCGCCGCCAGCTCCCATTAACAAAGGCCACGCCCACGTCAGCCTCAGCTGTTCGTGGGGATGCGATGCCTTGGGGCTTCACCGGCTCCACTGTGACCCGGCTATTGTCGAAGGGCCGGCCAGTCTGGTGGCGCGGGCTCGGAGATCTAGTAACGCACCTTTTGTTCTCCACTGAGTCCACATACAAAAACCGCAGACCACAGCAATACCACTACCGATCAATAAGCCAGTACCATGACCCCGGAACATTGCCCCTGTCACCAAACATACGACGTGGTGACGACAAACGCAATCTCCACCGCCTTGGCAGATTGTCTGACGAGCTTGACACCGGCAGCCGCCGGGACGGTGGTGGTGTCGCCCGGGTGGCACGCGCCGGGTGACGGCCGGTGGTCGGGCGGGCGTAGGCTCGTCTCCGGTCCCAGCCACGAGGGGCTGACAACGGCCGGCGAGGGTCCGGTTCGCAGCGGGGCTCGGGTTCCGATGAGGTGGTGAGTCACGCGCGCCAGGGGCGCCGGTGTCGCGAGGTGGCTCGGGTTGACCAGGTGTGGTCTGGTCGGCCGCCTGGGAATGTCGAACGGGCCGACGGACTGGGAAAATGGGCCGGGCCGACGGACTGGGACGGTCGAACGGGCCAACGGACTGGGGGAGTCGACCGACTGGGGGAGTCGACCGGGTGGGCAGACTGGGAGAGCCGAACGGGCCGACGGACTGGGAGAGTGGACCGGACCGACGGACTGGAAGAGTCAAACGGGCCGACGGACTGGGAGAGTCAACCGGATGGGCGGGCTGGGAGAGTCGACCGGATGGGCGGACTGGGGGAGTCGACCGGATGGGCGAACTGGGAGAGTCGACCGGATGGGCGGACTTGGAGAGTCGAACACAGCTGGACGGACGCTCAGTTATCCTAGAAGTGGATTTTCTGGGACCGCCTGCGACTGGCAAAATAAGTCCGCGCTGCAAGGCGGAGGATACCACAGACCACACAGTGCGTGATCCATTCAAAAATTTCCAAGCAAATTTGACCTGCCATGTGTACGGAAAATAAGGCCAGGTAGCACAGTTTTTGTTGTGGGAATTCGTCTGGTCATACTGCGTGGTAAATACAAAATATGTTAGTGTTTGAGGTTTCGGGTCGGATCGCGGAGGCACCTTCAGCTTTTTTCTAATCTGAAAACGACTTAACGAAAGGCCTGAAATCTCACATAAAACTACCCTGATTTACATACCGCACGTAAGACGAATTAACTTTTAAGAAGCTGTGTTGCATCTGAAAAGATACATCCGAAGTTGGGATCACTGATGTATATGCCGAGTCAGTCTGATATTTTGTGAGCTATTTACAGCCAGTAGCTTTCTGATAATCGAGGCGAATAAAATGGCGATACGGCGATTAGTAACTTTGAGAAAAAATGCCAGTGAAGGTGACAAATTTTGATACAGCCCAGTTGCTTCAAAATCAATGCGATGCCGATGATGAAACTGAGCTATCGGAAAGCGTGAAAGAAATGTTGATTGCTTGGGAAATAATTTTATCTTAACTGTGCTGTAGGTGTTTCAGTTATGTAGGCGTTCCCTTGAGTTCTAAGAGGAATATACCAGTATAAATCACGAGAAAAGCTTGCACAAACGCGCTAACAAACGCGGAAAAAGGTAAAACAATCCCCCAAATTTTGTGTTGCATGTTCGTCCCCCCTCGCGCGATGCCGTGCTGGGGCGGGCGAAACACGCCTGGCTAATTCGCAGCCTTTCCCATTACCTGGCGGCAGAACAAAAAGCCGGCCGTACGGACGGCCGAGATAATTAAATGATGGCCGCTGCCGGCGGGACAAAAACAGGGCCGCGTCCCCCCAATAAACCGGTAACAAAGTGCCGAGCCAGCCGGCCGGGCCGCCGTCATCACTGGACAGGTTAACGGCTGTGGCAGGGCGCTGGCGCGCGCGCGCTGGGCGGGTCAGCCCCTGCGATCGTCGTGATAGGCATCTGTCCGTGCCGGCGAGCCGATCAAAGGTAGGGGCGAGGTCGGAGCCGGGGCCGGGCCGAGCCGGGGGCCGGGGCCGGGGCCGGGCCGGGCCGGGGCCGGGCCGGGCCGGGCCGGGGCCGGAGCCGGGCCGGAGCTGGGCCGGACCGCACGCCGCTGGGCAACGGGTGGGACGGGCGGCATGGACGGAACGAACGGAACGAACGGGGTGGACCGGATGAAAGAAGCGGGTGGAACGGATGGAACGGGTGGAGTAAAGGAAGAAAGTGAGGGGTTGGATACGGCCGGAGGGGAAGAAACGGACCAGGCGGAAGGAACGGAAAGGACTGGACGGAACGCAACAGATCGGACTGGGCGAAACGGAGAGGATTGAAACCGGACGAGACCGGACGGGCAGCCTGTGCGGGAAGAGGTAACGTGACGGCGTGGCTGGGTACAGTTGTGTACAATAGGTAGGAAAATAAGAGCTTGCAGCCCATGCAACTGGTCGTGCCTTAAAAGCAAAATTTGAAATTTCCTGTACATAAACGTCACTTAACTCAGCATTTGCAATCATCACTATAACCTCACTTGTATGTACCACGGTCATGATTATCACTATACGCATACACTTTTACGCTACTATGATATTAGAACTTTGATAAGTAATACATAGGCTTTTAATGTCATCGTAAGTAGTACCTTTTGAAAACACCTATGTCGAGAACAGCCCTGTGAGGCAATGGTTGCCTCCGATATTAACTGCATTGAAATAGTCTAACAATTTCGAAGGAAGTCGCACTGAAAGTGCTATTTCTGGTCGAAATCGTTTGTTCTCCGCCCCTAACCACTGGCTTCATCTGGTGAGTACCTGCTCTGCTCTTCGAGATGAAAATGCATCTTTAGGGACTTGATAGTATGATGTGTGAGCGTGTCGTCCACACAGTACTTTACCCACGTAACACAACCACATTGCAATAGGTCGGCCTAAGGCTGAAACTGTGGTTATGGGTTTGGGTGTGGATTACGATATATTCTCGCGGCCCGTGATTCTCCTGCCTCTAGGCCATTTTCCCATTGGAACAAGGTGACCAAATGCCTGAAAAACCTTCGAGGAGGGAGCACCGGAGACACGTACCCCGCTATTAAATCTTTGAAATGCATATTTAAAGGTATGTTTCCACGTAGATTGATGTCGACCAACAAGAAATGAGATACACACGTGGATTGAAAGTGTGTAACGCTGCTTTACGCTGTGCAATATATTTCATGATCCTGTGGCGCACCGAAATGGACGCATCAGGGAACACTTGGGAGTTGTGCTGCCATTACGAAATACTGCATGCGCCCCAAGACTTTGATGTCATTACTCCTGACCGCGATTGACGGCTGAAGCGCGGCATTTTTAGTCACCGCACCTCTCTTTTTTATACTGCACTACTCAATTCTGATTATGATTTTGAGCCATCGTATCGAAGCAAAATGCCATGACATCGATATATCCCCACTTGTGCGGGTCACCCTACCAGACATTGAAAGTTATCGTTTATCATCGTGATTGCACATAAACAAATGCAGCCGCCTACAACAGTTTTGACGCAAATTTGTGGCACTACTAACACAAACCCGTATCGCACATGATTATGTCCTTCCACCGCTTCAAACTACGCAAACTTCGTTGACGTGAAAACATTTGATCATCTTGCACTTCTTTCAATGTCAGCTTTCGCTCACAATACTTGCCATCAACAATAAATTGTTATGAGACCTGTGTGCCCGAATGGAACGCAGCGGCGGGCTAATGCCCGTCAACTACAGTTTTATTCGAAGACAATCCACCTAAAACCATAGCCACCTCTTGAGTTCTGTCGTTTCCCAACCATACTTTTTGTCAAACCGCTTTGATAATCGGCTAGTCTCGAAGACAGCACGCCTATAAAGATGCAACTTCGGACAGCGAACGACTCCGCCGGAAATATGCCGTCCAACGTCAGCTACCAACAGCATCAGCCTACCTTGGAAGGGGTATCCGACGAAGCAAGACTGCATCATGGCGGGGTGGTTGAAGGTCATGCCGTGCCGGGCCGGCCGGGACACTCCTGCTCGGACCCGTGCAACACGAGTCGGCGGCCGGGCACCCGCAGATAGGCGCGCCTGTCGCGGCTTAATCCGGCACAAAACTGGCGCGACCGCGCCGCTCGCCACGCCGCGACGGATGGCTCCGCCCACCGCGCCGCTGGCTCCGCCCCTGGCGGCCGGCCGCCGCGGGCGACACGCTGATTGGTTCGGCTACCGTGCGGCGGGCGGAGCTACCGGTAATAGCATGGAAATTACGGGTTATTATCTGCGGTGACTTACGGGATTGGGGAAGGCAATTCTACCGTGAGGTTTCGTGTGGCAATATAACTCTGCGGTGAACACCAACGTGAAATATTAATTTGAGTCGCTATCATTAACGTTCAGGAATGGCTATTACACTGTAGTAATGACAATAATTCGCGGCTTGGTTACCTTTGGCCAGCGGTGGGCCAGACGATTTGTCTTCGCAACGACGACCCCCGCCCATTCGGTGCCAAGGATCCCACCATATAGAATGGAAAATGGACGTGCACCCCTCGTGCCTATGTCTGGTTTGTAACGGACAAACACCCGAAAATGCGTCTGCTTTGCCGTGTATGCAGACTGCTTCTTCGGAAATGGACGCGTCCATCTAATTACCACGCCTCGGCTTCTTAGGCGCCTTCATGTTTTCACAGAAGCCCTGCCTGTCACGGAGCAGTTGTTTGCTAAAATTTCAGCACGTCTGGTGGGCCGTGCCTGCCAGAATGGTTCGCTTTTGGCACGGTTAGCGATCATCTCTGACCAACAGCCACAAAGGCGATAACCGTGAAAACCCTTACATGAAATATCCGCAGGTGTTCGCCGGAAACGGTTTATCAATGATTTAAACATTTGAAACGAAGAAAGCCATGTAATCGAACAGCTTGATGACACTGTGTCACGTGCAATGTGGCAATAAAAGTCGTCGATAAGCATCAGTAAACAAACACGCTTTACAGGGCTGTGAGTGGTTGAGCAAGTGCGTTAATGACTTGATCATGACTATCGTTAATTTTGCTGATGGCTGGAGTTTTTACAGGCAAAAACGTCATCAAACGTCAAGCCTGTGGCGAGGATTTTCTTGCACTGATGTGGTTGTTTGCTCAAAGCAGCGTTCATTTTTTCAACAAAAGAAAAATGCATCTTTCTGAATTTCTCTTCTTTCAGAGACTTATAAAGCTACCATTGTCCCTCTCTGATACCGAATGTGCATGTTTATCTTCCGGATAGTCAGCTCATGAGCTCAACCATGTCTTTGAGACTGGGGAGGGTGCGTGGCATGTGATGGTTGGAGGTCAGAATTGGAATCTAATAGCCTTACTTGAAAAAACCCTTTGAATAAGAAAACTAAACATAACATTCTGTAAGACACATATAAATCACAAAATGTCAATTTGTGAATTTTGAAGGAATTTGTCCTCAGTGGTTACAAACATGCAAAACTTTGTGCAGTGGGTGTAGCTTTTGGGTTCCCACAGGCCTGCTGAGTTTGCATCTCATTCCTGCTTTGTCAGGTTATCTTCGTACATAATATTATGCCCAGCCAGGTGTGGTGCTAAAAAGCAGTGATAATTCTGAGATATTTTTAGTTTTTGAGAAATTCAAAATATCTTAACATGTGGGACGCATTTCGTAGGGGGGGGGGGACACGTGCCCCCGGGCGCTAATATGTGCGGGCCACCACAATGTACTCGCGTAACTGGTTTCTATATAATTCTGAACAGACTGATGGTTGAAATGGAATGCAAAGACAGGGTACACACATATATGTTGGCTGTCCGAATTGGAACTCAAAGCAAATTTTATCAATTTTTGCGCAATACGCGATCGTAATGAGGTGAAATAAGTGCAAACTCACAGGTTTTTGCTTGACGCAGATATCCGCGAAGTCGGATACCACATTTATCAGTCATTTGTTATGCAATCTCCTAAATTCGACGAACTTAGACATCGCTTGCCCAATTTAGGCGTAACTTCAACGCAGCTGCCACAGTGTTTAGGTTTTGTGCTATAACTGCTTTTATAATGTATCATATGTGAACTAATGATACCTTATGGCGATTGTCATACGTTATTCATTCATTACAGCCTGAGGGTCCCCCTCACACAAAGCCTTTTGCGCATGATGTGACAACTTGGCATGCAAGTATGCTTATCAGACGCTTATTACGATTCCTTCAAAACAACTTCTTTACATCGTTAAGTTATGACATGGTGGGAAGAAGTAATATTTCAGTCACGATCAGCGACATGCAACATCAACATCTTTTACTCGCTGAAAATAAAATGCGCCAAATGCCAGCAAAATTCATATTTTTGGGTAGCTGGCAGATCGGCAAATCAATGGTAACCCTATATAAGTCTGCGTGCACACGTAAAGATAAGTAGATGGAGAGCGCACGATATTGCTTTACATTTTGCCATACATTTCGCTTTTCACCCCATCTCGAGATTGTCTACCGATAAGCTTTATCAAGTGCAAACAAAAGTTTAATCCCAAAAAATACTAAATAGAGTATCGCACTTTCAAACTCTAAAGCACACGTCTTTTTCGAATGACGACTGAGTGGGGCAGTGACATAACACACATCTGGTAAAGCATTGGCATCAGGTATATACTTTGTAGTTTTTAACAGCCTGGTGATGTAAGTCTGAAGATGCCTCATCAATTCGTCGTATACATCAACAACAAACAACAGCAACAAACAGCGCGGGTAGAGCTAGGTATCGCTTTGGGAGCCTGGGACTGCCGTCCCATACCCTTGGTCCCATGACAAAAAGTCAAGATTTCAAGTTCAAGTCAAGAAAAAGAAAAGATTTCGAAAGACAAAAAGCCAAATGGCAAAAATTCAAATGGCAAAAATTCAAGCAGGATATTGGTCAACTGTACAAAGGCAAAAAGTCAGATGGCAAAAAGTCAAGTGAATGCAAGTAAACAAGAATAAAAGCCAAATACGTGAAAGTCATAATTGATACCGGTAAAATGGACAACGCCAGAACAGGCTATTAACAAAACAAATCACTGGCTTTCACAGTGTTTCAAAACACACCGAGGGTCTCTGGGCAGGTGTTCGTCGAAGAGAGAGGGCTAAGGGGGTGGGAGGGGGATGAAGCCTGCCCCGCTCAGCCAGTTGGAATAAGCTATTTGTCGGCTCCGTGACCGCGAAAAGGGAGAATAGGCCGGGTTCCAGCTTTGGATAGGAGCATTTTCTATCATTCTCGCGTGATGGCAAGTGTCTTAACTCGCGATCATTTTTCGCGATGTGATGCCTTCTAGCTTAGCTGTTTTAGATCCCTGAAGTCATAGAAAAACACGCCCATGAAAACATCCCTTGGACGAACGGTGTTTCGAATTTTGGGCTGGGAAAGAACATTTCAGATGGCATCGGGTCCTCTGGACAAAATGGGACCTCCTCACAAAAGAGCCTCCAACTCGACGCTATCTAATGGTTCTCCTGCGCTTTGGCGAGAAAACAAGTGCAGTCACGTAAGAAATTTATCACCACTCTTTATTCAAACTGCTCAGAACTTTGGCATACTCTCCTAATTTGAAGAAGATATGTTTGTATGATGATGTGTGATGCTCACATTTCTCGATCATTTCGAGTTCTGAGGCGGCATAAATAACAATGTTTGTTGTGTCACAGAGTGCAGTGATACAAAACAAAACATACAAAATACCTAACAAAATTTGTAAACGTTCCTTGTAAGGCAGCTAGTTTTGTGATTGGAGAGGTTTAAGATGTGAAAAGCAAAAACTATAGTTCAAAGTGATTCGGTTCCTAACTCGTTACGGTGCATCCAAACACTGTCAAACGATCGCGCTACTCTATCTTAGTTGAAACTGAGTGCGTGCATTTTGCAAAGCTGATTTAAGGGAAAAGGCCATCTTTTGTACGTAATGTAAATTTCACCTGCTAGACAGACGCGTCCGTTTTGGTCGGTAATACCAGTTTCTCGAAATCCTTCTGAAAAGCTCAGAATTTCGATTTCAAGTAGTTGCTTTTGTGGGAGGAATCTCATTGGACTCCATGCCCACCAATATAAGAATAATATGTCGTATTTGCCTCGCTTTTCCAAAGGGATATGTCCCGCAATCTTTGCAACACACCAAGGCGTCAAAATGTTCGTGCGATGAATGTCACGAAAGCTTGAAATACTCTATTCAGTAAAACAATATTCAAATTTGCGATACCCAAAAAATGCGAAGAGATTATTTTAGCTGTTTGTTACAGGGCTCTCAGGAATCTTTGTCATTTTCGGTTGTATTTCTTAGAGTCGTCTTTTCCTCTTTTTACCAGTAAGTGGGGGAGACCAACGAACAACAAGTTGCCTTTTCCTTCAGAAGTCACGTGCCCTTTATCCTCTTTGACTTTCACCCCATGACATCTTACATTTGTCTTTGATTTTTTACCATTTGAATTTTATCTTTTTACTTTTTACCTTTGCATTTTGTTGGCATTTGGCTTGTTATCATTTTGATTCTTTGCCGTTTGACTTGAGTCCATTTGACTTTTATTCTTTACTTGACTTTTATCCTCTGGTATTTTGTTTACTTGGGCTTTTGCCATTTGGCGTTTGTGGCCTTCATTTCTTGCCACATCGCCTCTATCTCTTTGACATTTAGCCATTTCGACATAACGACATTTGCTTTATTGCTCCTTGTTGCTTTATTACTCCTATTGCTTTACAACTTTTTGTCCAACTGTCCCTCACTCACCCATTGTTTGTCTCAGCTCCCCAAAGAGGAAACACATTTCACAGACAAGGTGAAACGAAATCCATGGAAAACGGAATAAATTTACAAACTTTGAAACATGTGGTCCATCGACTTATTACATTTTCATCCTCGCGCGGATAGAGAGGGGAAGGTAAGGAGTCGATGTGGCAGCTGTCCCCCGAATTTTGCCATTTTCCTCCTGGCGTGTCGCGTAATCGCACACATTTTCTGGCACCAAAAACCTCTCTCTAGCACTTTGTTTTTGCTTCTGAGAATATCTAAGACTATTGCGTAACAATCTAATACCCGGCGGGCGCCGGGTTTGGCAACCGTCGAATCTGCCGATCACGGGGAGAGGGGGGGGGGGAGGAGGAGGAGGGGGGGGGGGTCACTGTTACATGTACGAATCCTTACATCATCAAAAGTGGCTCAAAATCCACAAAGCTATATACCAATATACTTAAAATCAAACAAAAACCACGGCTGTATTGATGAGTTTCACTCAGCAGCATTGTATGGCCTCGTAATTATAGGGATGCACAGCTGAAATAGTTCGATTTTGGGCAACCTTTACCTTTGAACTGGCCTAATGGGGCGAATTATCCACCTACCTACATGGATAGGGACATGGTTCCTCCTCTGTTCCTACCGGTTGGCGTTATGAAAAGTAACAAATCTGTACCAGGTTAAAAGGCTCCGCCACTGGCCATCATTAAGTAACATGAACGTGCCAATTGCGACAGTAAAGGATGGACGGAACCCCGCTTTCACTATACGACCCAGCAATGCCAGTATTGCCCATGCCATCAATCCCGCTCACGCCAATCACGTTTGATTGATGGCCATGCGCCACTCCCACTGTGCGCCGCTTACCTGCTTCAGCAAATAGACGGCCGGCATACTGGCGGTCCAGGTGCGCCTGCTGCGGAGGCCGTCCAAAATGGCGTTACTGGCAGCAGACGGACTCCTTAGTCTGCCTTGAAGCGCTGCCTCTGTCTGCTAAGGAGCGCTACCTTGGTCTGCTTAGAGACGCTGCCTCGGCCTGTTTTGAAGCGCTGCCTCGGTCTGTTAAGAAGCGCTGCCTCTGTTTGTTTAGAAGCGCGGCCCCGGTCTGTTTAGGAGCGCTGCCTCGGTCTGTCTAGGAGCGCTGCCTCGGTCAGTTTAGAAGCGCTGCCTCGGTCTGCTTAGAAACGCTGCCTCTGTTTGTTAAGAACCGCGACCTCGGTCTGTTTTGAAGCGCTGCCTCGGTCTGTCTAGGAGCGCCGCTCCGGTCTGCTTACAAGCGCTGCCCAGGCCCTTTAAGAAGCGCTGCAGCGGTCTGTTTATGATCGCTGCCCCGGTCTGTATAGAAGCGCCGTCGCATCGGCCTGATGCGATCAAAGACACCGGTCTGCTCTGATGCGCGGCATCGATCGTTTGCCATGTGATGCATGGGTTCGCTGCCCTAACGGCTCGCGAGAAGCGACGACGTTACAGTGTCAGGCTCACAGGGCCAAACGGTCAAACGTGCCTGCTTCGCGCTTCAAATAGTCCTTTATTCAATTAGTGCAGCAACCAGCGTCATAAAGTAAATCGTGTTACATGTTACTTGTTATTATGGTTGTCACATTCCAGCACAAATCAACAGCGGGCAAACCAACATTGCAAGACTAAATCCACGTTGGCGGGCTGGAGTATGCACGACAGTTGCGCTGTTGACGCAGCAAGAAGCTTGTGGTCTCTGACCGCGTCAGTGGTACCCCACAGGTGGAAGCCATCCCCGGCGTCAGTAGTTCCCCGTATGTGGGAGCCATCCCCGGCGTCAGCAGCACCCCACAGGTGGGAGCCATCCCCGACGTTAATAGTTCCCCGCATGTGGGAGCCATTCCCGGCGTCAGTATTTCTCCACAGGTGGGAGCCATGCCCGACGTCAGTAGTTCGCCACAGGTGGGAGCCATCCCCGGCGTCAGTAGTTCCCCGCATGTGGGAGCCATCCCCGGCGTCATTAGTTCGCCACAGGTGGGAGCCATGCCCGACGTCAGTAGTTCCCCGCATGTGGGAGCCATCCCCGGCGTCAGTAGTTCTCCGCAGGTGGGAGCCATCCCCGGCGTCAGTAGTTCCCCGCATGTGGGAGCCATCCCCGGCGTCAGTGGTACCCCACAGGTGGGAGCCATCCCCGACGTTAGTAGTTCCCCGCAGGTGGGAGTCATCCCCGGCGTCAGTAGTTCCCCGCATGTGGGAGCCATCCCCGGCGTCAGTGGTACCCCACAGGTGGGAGCCATCCCCGGCGTCAGTAGTTCCCCGCATGTGGGAGCCATCCCCGGCGTCAGTGGTACCCCACAGGTGGGAGCCATCCCCGGCGTCAGTAGTTCCCCGCATGTGGGAGCCATCCCCGGCGTCAGTAGTTCTCCACAGGTGGGAGCCATCCCCGGCGTTAGTAGTGCCCTGCAGGTGGGAGCCATCCCCGACGTTAGTAGTTTTCCACAGGTGGGAGCCATCCCGGCGTCAGTAGTTTCCCGCATGTGGGAGCCATCCCCGGCGTCAGTAGTTCTCCACAGGTGGGAGCCATCCCCGGCGTCAGTAGTTCCCCGCATGTGGGAGCCATCCCCGGCGTCAGTAGTTCTCCACAGGTAGGATTCATCCCCGGCGTCAGTAGTTCCCCGCATGCGGGAGCCATCCCCGACGTCAGTAGTTCGTCACAGGTGGGAGCCATCCCCGGCGTCAGTAGTTCACCGCATGTGGGAGCCATCCCCGGCGTCAGTAGTTCTCCACAGGTGGGAGCCATCCCCGGCGTCAGTAGTTCCTCGCAGGTGGGAGTCATCCCCGGCGTTAGTAGTGCCTTGCAGGTGGGAGCTATCCCCGGTGTCAGTAGTTCTCCACAGGTGGGAGTCATCCTCGGTATTAGTAGTTCTCCACAGGTGGGAGCCATCCCCGGCATCCGTAGTTCCCCGCAGGTGGGAGCCATGCCCGGCGTCGCCTAGCGCTGCCGTGCACCGCGTCTTCCGCTCCGCTCATTCGGCGCCGTGCAGTTGGGCGGCGCGCTGCGTCACCGTCCAGCCGGGGCCCGGTCGTGACGCGGCGAGGGTCACCGCCGGCCCGGTCACCCCACCGCACGGCTCGCGCAGCTGTCGCCGACCGGAGCGGACCGCTGGCACCGACCGGAGCGGACCGCTGGCGCCGACCGGGGCGGAACATCGCACGGCTTGCACAGCTGTCGCAGACCGGAGAGGACCGCTGGCGCCGACCGGAGCGGACCGCTGGCGCCGACTGGAGCGGACCGCTGACGTCGGCCGGAGCGGACCACTGACGCCGGCCGGAGCGGACCACTGACGCCGGCCGGAGCGGACCACTGGCGCCGACCGGTGCGGACCACTGACGCCGGCCGGAGCGGACCACTGACGCCGGCCGGAGCGGACCACTGACGCCGGCCGGAGCGGACCACTGACGCCGGCCGGAGCGGACCATTGGCGCCGACCGGTGCGGACCACTGACGCCGGCCGGAGCGGACCACTGACGCCGGCCGGAGCGGACCACTGGCGCCGGCGGGGCGGACCACTTAAGCTCCTTGAAACAAATGCCCAAATAAATGTTTAATTAACATTCTATTTTGCATTTTAACTCTCGCCCTGATTTTACATTTTTCGTAGCGCAAACAAACGGGGGAGGAGGTCGGTGCAACCCTTTGCGGTTTCCAAACTAAGAGAGAAAATCGCAGTTTTTGAGATTCAAAACATCGTACATACGAGACCATGCTTGGAAGCGGCACGCAATTTAAACAGGCGTGCTCCTTGCTCAATTTTAAGTACCATGGTCCAGTGGTATTACTGTCTAACTTTGGCTGAAGAGTGGGGGGCGTGGCCGAAAAGATTGACCTAGCCTACCCCTAAAATCGGATTTCTTCCCAGATTTCTTAAAGATGCGTCCTCAATCCTAGAATTGTAGGAAAATCTTTTTTTCTCAAATTTTCGGAGATTCAGAAATGTTTTTATTGTGGATAAATGACTTAAAATTTCAAGTAAATGTGGGCTGCCTTTTGTGAAAACCTTTGAAAGGATGCACAGAAAAATATGGATATATGTTAGTAAGGGATCTGTGATGATTTCCGCTGTCGCTCATTAGATTGTATATCCACCACAACCATGACTATGCGACAAATACATTTGCCACTGTTGGGTGAAATATGTGTGAACTTTAATCTGGTCCACCCTGTGCTTTTAAGAGCTGTTGCATGCTGCATTCAGTAGCTCTTTATTCCAATCAAGGCGTTATCATTTGAGAAAAAAACTGTCAAATACATTTGCAGACTGGCTTATATGGAGGAGATAGCATGTCAACAATAGTAGGTACCTACAACATGCCATGTTGTTGTACCATGTGGTACAAAATTGGCATGGTGCCAATATGAATGTGTTTAGGTTTTTTTTCCTAATGTACCAATAGTCAAGAAAATTGTTCTGCATTTATTTGGGCCAGTATTCCCCGTTTCCTCATATATTGAGGGGGCTCAGAGGAGCGTTCGGGGTGGAGAGCTCAAGCCAGCATTCGGGGGGGGGGGGGGAGGGGGCTTCGTCCGTCCCGAAAATATATTAAGTGACGCTCCTGCAATGGCGCATAGTCTTATGTGTTTTGACCATCAGTCATGAGCCGTGGTGCCGTTAATGCGACAGCGTCGAGCCGCCGTGCGTGCTCCGCGGCAGGGTCGTTTACCGCCCGCCGTCCGCGCAGGTCGTAGATCGCCATGCAGTGTTCCTCAAAAACCGCCGCTACCTCGGGACCAGAAATGGTAGTAGCATGCTGTCGGCGTGAGTACACGTGCCATGAATTTAGGTGCGATTGCATGACATACCGGAGAGGCCTCCACATAAAAAACTCCGGAGGGGCTGCATCGAGCCCCGCGCTCTCAGCCTGAGGGTTAAAAAAGAACCCTCCTCACGTGGTCGCGCAGTGTTTCTGTGGGGTACCATGGACTGCAGAGGCCATATTAGCAGCCAGGGACCACAGCGCAACTGGGGTTTGAACCCTGGCCCTGCGTGGTAGCCGGATGTATCGATATCTCGTTCATTGTGCCGTTCGAATTGATGTTCTATCGATAAAAGCTCATGAAGTACTAAACTGCACATCACCAGCGAGGTACCTATGCGGCGTGGGACGGACGAGTAACAAACATAATCCTTATCACGATCTTCAGTATTCATGATACCGAAACACGGGCAAATGAATTGCATCACTTTTGGAAGTTCATACGAAAAGTACTCATTGGTGCACTGGAGCGTTACGTTTCACAGGTTGAAACGTTACGTTCCTTTTGTGCGCGGGCCTTAGACAGTGTCTCATCCAGCAATGACAAGCTCCGCTCAATAGCATATGTCGAAAGGTAGAGGGACGTAGGACACAAACTAAACCTACGAACAAAATACGTGAAAGCGGGTTGCTCCCAAAACTAAGCACACTCCTTTTTCATGGGTGAACGCCTTAAGTCCCCAGCTGAATACATTACTACACATCCGGTAACGCACCGAAGATTGTCCCTGAATCCCCATGAAGGCTTGCGTGTTACATGCATATTGCTAACACACACACGCGCAAACCACGGGAAAGCCAACGCCAGCCTTATACAAACGAGCGAGAAGGCTTCGGTTTGCCTTCGCTGAAAGCGGAACATCGATGACAAGTGGGTCCTGCCGCCGTCACTGTTCGCACGGGGAAAGCGATGGCGAGCGTGGGTGCCGTGGGACAGACGTTCACAGCGCGCCTGAGCAAACAGACGCCACCGAGACAACGGCGGCAGCGACCATGACACGCCATGCACGCTTGGCTCCATTCGTCCTGTCATCAGATCAGCCGCTGGTATTAGCGTTGCTGGACGAAATGGGATGGCATGCGATGCTGCTGGACGAAATGGGATGACGTGGTATGGTGCTAGGCGAAATGGGATGAAATGGGATGTTGCTGGACGAAATGGGATAAAATGGGATGCTGCTGGGGAGGTGTTACCGGACGAAATGACGAGCCTAGAGACAATGACCGTTTCAGGGCCCTTATACGTTTCCTTCGAAGTTGTGAAAAAGCCGGGTTAGCTTCCAGAATGGACTGATGTTTGCAAAGCTGAACGGGACTGCAGCACGGTAATTGAGCTCCTTTGGAAGTGTGTGATCAGCACCTTTTAGGCTGGTGTATAGAGAGGAACACATAGCGGGAGATAGTGAAAGAGAGCTAAAGAAGGCAGGGAGAAGGAGAGGACGGAGAGGGCGGAGAGGGTAGAAAGAGTGGGAGAGAGAGAGAGAGAGAGAGAGAGAGAGAGAGAGAGAGAGAGAGAGAGAGAGAGAGAGAGAGAGAGAGAGAGAGAGAGAGAGAGAGAGAGAGAGAGAGAGAGAGAGATAAGAGAGAGAGATAAAGAGAAAGAGAGGAGAGTAAATCTCGAGGGAGGGAGGGAGAGAGAGGTGGGAGGAGAGTCGTCGTCGCCGCCGCGGCCGGCTGGCTCCGATTCGCCGCGCGCGGCTGGCGGGGCGCCGCGCTCCCACCATCCGTCAGGCCGCCACCGGAGCCCGTCGGCGGCGGTGCGCCGCCCGCCGCGCCTCCGATGACGTCACACATCAGCCAGCTGATCGGCTTCCGTCGATTAACGGCCATCGATCACAATCGGCGGGTATTCGGCGTCAGAGCGTGCGACGGCCGGCCGGCAAAATGGCCGCCGGCGCGTCCGCCGGCGCGGCTATCATTTAATCAGGCGCGCCTGGCCGGCGGCGCGCCACCGCGCGCGTAACGCGAGCGCCTCTGATGAATGGCGGGGTAGCTCATTAGAGCGGCGTTTTGGCGGGACGCACCGCCCCGCGCGCTCCGTTCCGGCCGCGCCGGTCATCGGTGTCGGTAGCCGGCGGTAGCCGAGGCTGGAGGGAGCGATGGAAAGGAGCGGTCGGGGCAAGCTACGCAACTCAAGCTACGCAACTTTTTAATGCACCGTCCCGCTAACAGCTGACCCCAAGGACCCGCAGGCTGTCAGTCGGGTTGTGGGTCAGACTTGGCGGGCTTTTGCAGGTTGAAGCATCTAATCAACAAGAAGCATTTTTTCGGTCGCTTAAGCTTTAAGACTTTGCCTGAGTTTCAAAAATCTTAGTGAGCCACCTAGCACAACGCATGTTTGAAAAATGAAATTTTCATGTTTATGACACAACCAAACTCATGCTCTTGACAAAACTCATGCTTTGACCCTTGACAAAACTCATAGTAGACATGACACACCAGCAAACCAGGTTGTACAAGCAGGACAAAATAAAGTCAGCATCTCACTGAAAAGCTCAAGAATAGCATCCCACAGTTTCGAAGCGTGCCCTGATCTCATGTAGCCGTTAAGTATGCCATTTATATAAGCACGCCTATATGCTGCGCCTGGTAGCTATCGTTGGGTGAGGAACACAACCAGTGGCGGGACTTTGCGATCTTTGGGGACCATGCGCGCGCTCCCTCAATGTTGAGCTGCCTCCTCCCCCTATATTGGGCTGGGTCCCCGCAATATTGGGCTGGGCCCCCACAATATTGGGCCGGGCCCGCACAATATTGGGCCGGGCCCCCACAATATTGGGCTGGGCCCCCACAATATTGCACAGGGCTTCCACAATGTATAACCTAGCGTCCAATTCTTACGAGCTCTTTGAAATGAAGATAATTTAACGTTTGGAAAATTGGAATATATCTCAAATTCAGGTCTATATCTGCACGTGTCCTTAGCTATGACAAAATTGCACTGCTTAAGTATTGGGTTCAAAATGTTCTTGGACTGTGTTGGTGAAGTGAAGCGCAAACGCCTTACTTAAGACAACTGTAAATGAATGTAAAATATAAACGCATGTATGCAATCGGCCTTGTGCTGCGCACGTAACTGGTCATGCCATGGACGCCCAGTCACAATGGAGGCCACAGACAACGTTCACCAGGTTTTAGGCGTACCACAAGGGTACGCCAAAAACCAGGTGATTTCCAGGATTTCCGGGATTACAGGTGAAATCCAGGATTTCGTCAAGGGAGGGGCCACGCCTTACCGTGAAATTGGAACTTAGAACCCTGAAAACTGGCGCGTCTCTCTCTCTCTCTCTTAAGAGACTTTGCTGTCTCTCGACCGTCTCGGTTTCTGACGCCGTTTTTCTAATCGGGTAACCATCACCCTCTGCGCGTCGCGGAGGACTGGACACTGGCAGATATCTATGTACATAGCGTGCACTGATCTTTTTCCAGATGCTGATGGACCCGTCCAATGATGTTTCAGAGAAGACATCGCAAAAGCAGCTAAAGTTGGCTATTGAATAACATTAAACGCGCACGACTCGACTGGCAAGCCATCCTCAAATTGCGTACAACGAAATAAATAGAAAGTTGCCCTTTTGGGTCGCTAGCCTTACAGTGAATTGCGTGTTGTGTACGTCATAGTGCGTCATTGGGACCTGATGACGCACTGAGACTTTGTGGCGACGCCTGCCTCTCGCACTGGCAGCAGGGGTGGGCACTGCGGGCGGTCGAACCACACACTGTATGATGAAAATGCAGAAGCAGTTACTTAAACGCGATGTCTAAATCGAAATGCCACTCCGATGACACGTCATGCCACGAGCATTGAATTGTTGATGGTGGTGGCAGAAACCGGCGAGGCTATTGAAATTGACGGATTTTTACACGATATGATCTTGCGGTAACACATACCTACGCCCAGTTCCCCAGAATATACAAACCGTTTTGTGTCGTTGACGGGGAAATGATTACACATTGTGCTGCATGTTTTGAGCACATTGAAGTAGTGCGAAAATTTCCCGAATTTTAACTGAGGAAGGTGACTCAAGAGATACATAACCAATATGAGTCCCGCAGATTCAAAACCGTTCTGAGATATCAGCACGCACGTGCGCACCTCACGCTCGTACATGCGTGTTGCGAAAATTTCGGACTCTTTCTGCTCTCTGTTAAACCTGCACAATGGTCAAAAAGCAAAAGACGACAAACAAACAGAGTGAGATACAGAGTTGTGCACCTCATACTGTGGCCTACTTCATTCTGCAGTCCGCAGCCTAAACTTGTCTCAAAACAAAAGTCACTCGGCTCTGAGTGCAAATGTCGGCATGAGAAGGTCAGCGAAATACGCAGAATTTGCTTTTACGTTACTCTGAATTCGACCAGACCAAATCTCCTGTCCAAATTATTTGCTATTAAAACAGGCCTTGAGTTTAACGGACCTGCAGGTTGAATATTTCACACCATTAAAAGAAATTCGTTACGGCAGCTTTGCAGCACCTTTTTTTCCAACAATCTTCTATCATCGGTTGCATTTCTTTTCGGTAGTATGGGACTTCGAATGACGGAGATTGCGAGCTATTGTGACGCTGATTGCCGTTTCGGCTGATTCTTCCTTTTGACGTCACTCAGGGAGCTGCGCTGATTCCATTGCATACCATTATGTCGCTACCATTCAGTTGGCAAATTTCGGGTGACATGTAGACTTTTTGACCAGATGACATCTGAAATGAAAAATTCATTCAAACGATATTTGACATCCAGCACAATGTGTCTCTTGCGAAGGCCAAACGCTAGTTCTGAATGGGGGTGCAGTCATTTTCCAACATGTTCGAAGATTTCGTCACTGGAACTTCTAGTTTGTACGGTCGCATCACCAAACTTGACATACCTATGCCCCATGGCTATGTCACTTCG
>NW_023596818.1:15219124-15321624 GCF_011947565.3 Pollicipes pollicipes
CGGAGCGGAAGACCGCGGTGCCACGGCAGCGCTAGGCGACGCCGGGCATGGTTCCACACCTGCGGGGCTACGGATGCCGGGGATGGCTCCCACCTGTGGAGAACTACTAATACCGAGGATGACTCCCACCTGTGGAGAACTACTGACACCGGGGATAGCTCCCACCTGCAAGGCACTCTACTAACGCCGGGGATGACTCCCACCTGCGAGGAACTACTGACGCCGGGATGGCTCCCACCTGTGGAGAACTACTGACGCCGGGGATGGCTCCCATGCGGTGAACTACTGACGCCGGGGATGGCTCCCACCTGTGATGAACTACTGACGTCGGGGATGGATGGCCCGCATGCGGGGAACTACTGACGCCGGGGATGAATCCTACCTGTGGAGAACTACTGACGCCGGGGATGGCTCCCACATGCGGGGAACTACTGACGCCGGGGATGGCTCCCACCTGTGGAGAACTATTGATGCCGGGGATAGCTCCCGCATGCGGGAAACTACTGACGCCGGGGATGGCTCCCACCTGTGGAAAACTACTACGTCGGGGATGGCTCCCACCTGCAGGGCACTACTAACGCCGGGGATGGCTCCCACCTGTGGAAACTACTGACGCCGGGGATGGCTCCCACATGCGGGGAACTACTGACGCCGGGGATGGCTCCCACCTGTGGGGTACCACTGACGCCGGGGATGGCTCCCACATGCGGGGAACTACTGACGCCGGGGATGGCTCCCACCTGTGGGTACCACTGACGCCGGGGATGGCTCCCACATGCGGGGAACTACTGACGCCGGGGATGACTCCCACCTGCGGGGAACTACTAACGTCGGGGATGGCTCCCACCGTGGGGTACCACTGACGCCGGGGATGGCTCCCACATGCGGGGAACTACTGACGCCGGGGATGGCTCCCACATGCGGAGAACTACTGACGCCGGGGATGGCTCCCACATGCGGGGAACTACTGACGTCGGGCATGGCTCCCACCTGTGGCGAACTAATGACGCCGGGATGGCTCCCAATGCGGGAACTACTGACGCCGGGGATGGCTCCCACCTGTGGGCGAACTACTGACGTCGGGCATGGCTCCCCACCTGTGGAGAAATACTGACGCCGGGAATGGCTCCCACATGCGGGGAACTATTAACGTACGGGGGATGGCTCCCACCTGTGGGGTGCTGCTGACGCGGGGATGGCTCCCACATACGGGAACTACTGACGCCGGGGATGGCTTCCCACCTGTGGGTACCTACTGACGCGGTCAGAGACCACAAGCTTCTTGCTGCGTCAACAGCGCAACTGTCGTGCATACTCCAGCCCGCCAACGTGGATTTAGTCTTGCAATGTTGGTTTGCCCGCTGTTGATTTGTGCTGGAATGTGACAACCATAATAACAAGTAACATGTAACACGATTTACTTTATGACGCTGGTTGCTGCACTAATTGAATAAAGGACTATTTGAAAGCGCGAAGCAGGCACGTTTGACCGTTTGGCCCTGTGGAGCCTGACACTGTAACGTCGTCGCTTCTCGCGAGCCGTTAGGGCAGCGAACCCATGCATCACATGGCAAACGATCGATGCCGCGCATCAGAGCAGACCGGTGTCTTTGATCGCATCAGGCCCGATGCGACGGCGCTTCTATACAGACCGGGGCAGCGATCATAAACAGACCGCTGCAGCGCTTCTTAAAGGGCCTGGGCAGCGCTTGTAAGCAGACCGGAGCGGCGCTCCTAGACAGACCGAGGCAGCGCTTCAAAACAGACCGAGGTCGCGGTTCTTAACAAACAGAGGCAGCGCTTCTAAGCAGACCGAGGCAGCGCTTCTAAACTGACCGAGGCAGCGCTCCTAGACAGACCGAGGCAGCGCTCCTAAACAGACCGGGGCCGCGCTTCTAAACAAACAGAGGCAGCGCTTCTTAACAGACCGAGGCAGCGCTTCAAAACAGGCCGAGGCAGCGTCTCTAAGCAGACCAAGGTAGCGCTCCTTAGCAGACAGAGGCAGCGCTTCAAGGCAGACTAAGGAGTCCGTCTGCTGCCAGTAACGCCATTTTGGACGGCCTCCGCAGCAGGCGCACCTGGACCGCCAGTATGCCGGCCGTCTATTTGCTGAAGCAGGTAAGCGGCGCACAGTGGGAGTGGCGCATGGCCATCAATCAAACGTGATTGGCGTGAGCGGGATTGATGGCATGGGCAATACTGGCATTGCTGGGTCGTATAGTGAAAGCGGGGTTCCGTCCATCCTTTACTGTCGCAATTGGCACGTTCATGTTACTTAATGATGGCCAGTGGCGGAGCCTTTTAACCTGGTACAGATTTGTTACTTTTCATAAACGCCAACCGGTAGGAACAGAGGAGGAACCATGTCCCTATCCATGTAGGTAGGTGGATAATTCGCCCCATTAGGCCAGTTTCAAAGGTAAAGGTTGCCCAAAATCGAACTATTTCAGCTGTGCATCCCTATAATTACGAGGCCATACAATGCTGCTGAGTGAAACTCATCAATACAGCCGTGGTTTTTGTTTGATTTTAAGTATATTGGTATATAGCTTTGTGGATTTTGAGCCACTTTTGATGATGTAAGGATTCGTACATGTAACAGTGACCCCCCCCCCCTCCTCCTCCTCCCCCCCCCCCCTCTCCCCGTGATCGGCAGATTCGACGGTTGCCAAACCCGGCGCCCGCCGGGTATTAGATTGTTACGCAATAGTCTTAGATATTCTCAGAAGCAAAAACAAAGTGCTAGAGAGAGGTTTTTGGTGCCAGAAAATGTGTGCGATTACGCGACACGCCAGGAGGAAAATGGCAAAATTCGGGGGACAGCTGCCACATCGACTCCTTACCTTCCCCTCTCTATCCGCGCGAGGATGAAAATGTAATAAGTCGATGGACCACATGTTTCAAAGTTTGTAAATTTATTCCGTTTTCCATGGATTTCGTTTCACCTTGTCTGTGAAATGTGTTTCCTCTTTGGGGAGCTGAGACAAACAATGGGTGAGTGAGGGACAGTTGGACAAAAAGTTGTAAAGCAATAGGAGTAATAAAGCAACAAGGAGCAATAAAGCAAATGTCGTTATGTCGAAATGGCTAAATGTCAAAGAGATAGAGGCGATGTGGCAAGAAATGAAGGCCACAAACGCCAAATGGCAAAAGCCCAAGTAAACAAAATACCAGAGGATAAAAGTCAAGTAAAGAATAAAAGTCAAATGGACTCAAGTCAAACGGCAAAGAATCAAAATGATAACAAGCCAAATGCCAACAAAATGCAAAGGTAAAAAGTAAAAAGATAAAATTCAAATGGTAAAAAATCAAAGACAAATGTAAGATGTCATGGGGTGAAAGTCAAAGAGGATAAAGGGCACGTGACTTCTGAAGGAAAAGGCAACTTGTTGTTCGTTGGTCTCCCCCACTTACTGGTAAAAAGAGGAAAAGACGACTCTAAGAAATACAACCGAAAATGACAAAGATTCCTGAGAGCCCTGTAACAAACAGCTAAAATAATCTCTTCGCATTTTTTGGGTATCGAAAATTTGGATATTGTTTTACTGAATAGAGTATTTCAAGCTTTCGTGACATTCATCGCACGAACATTTTGACGCCTTGGTGTGTTGCAAAGATTGCGGGACATATCCCTTTGGAAAAGCGAGGCAAATACGACATATTATTCTTATATTGGTGGGCATGGAGTCCAATGAGATTCCTCCCACAAAAGCAACTACTTGAAATCGAAATTCTGAGCTTTTCAGAAGGATTTCGAGAAACTGGTATTACCGACCAAAACGGACGCGTCTGTCTAGCAGGTGAAATTTACATTACGTACAAAAGATGGCCTCTTCCCTTAAATCAGCTTTGCAAAATGCACGCACTCAGTTTCAACTAAGATAGAGTAGCGCGATCGTTTGACAGTGTTTGGATGCACCGTAACGAGTTAGGAACCGAATCACTTTGAACTATAGTTTTTGCTTTTCACATCTTAAACCTCTCCAATCACAAAACTAGCTGTCTTACAAGGAACGTTTACAAATTTTGTTAGGTATTTTGTATGTTTTGTTTTGTATCACTGCACTCTGTGACACAACAAACATTGTTATTTATGCCGCCTCAGAACTCGAAATGATCGAGAAATGTGAGCATCACACATCATCATACAAACATATCTTCTTCAAATTAGGAGAGTATGCCAAAGTTCTGAGCAGTTTGAATAAAGAGTGGTGATAAATTTCTTACGTGACTGCACTTGTTTTCTCGCCAAAGCGCAGGAGAACCATTAGATAGCGTCGAGTTGGAGGCTCTTTTGTGAGGAGGTCCCATTTTGTCCAGAGGACCCGATGCCATCTGAAATGTTCTTTCCCAGCCCAAAATTCGAAACACCGTTCGTCCAAGGGATGTTTTCATGGGCGTGTTTTTCTATGACTTCAGGGATCTAAAACAGCTAAGCTAGAAGGCATCACATCGCGAAAAATGATCGCGAGTTAAGACACTTGCCATCACGCGAGAGAATGATAGAAAATGCTCCTATCCAAAGCTGGAACCCGGCCTATTCTCCCTTTTCGCGGTCACGGAGCCGACAAATAGCTTATTCCAACTGGCTGAGCGGGGCAGGCTTCATCCCCCCTCCCACCCCCTTAGCCCTCTCTCTTCGACGAACACCTGCCCAGAGACCCTCGGTGTGTTTTGAAACACTGTGAAAGCCAGTGATTTGTTTTGTTAATAGCCTGTTTCTGGCGTTGTCCATTTTACCGGTATCAATTATGACTTTCACGTATTTGGCTTTTATCTTGTTTACTTGCATTCACTTGACTTTTTGCCATCTGACTTTTTGCCTTTGTACAGTTGACCAATATCCTGCTTGAATTTTTGCCATTTGAATTTTTGCCATTTGGCTTTTTGTCTTTCGAAATCTTTTCTTTTTCTTGACTTGAACTTGAAATCTTGACTTTTTGTCATGGGACCAAGGGTATGGGACGGCAGTCCCAGGCTCCCAAAGCGATACCTAGCTCTACCCGCGCTGTTTGTTGCTGTTGTTTGTTGTTGATGTATACGACGAATTGATGAGGCATCTTCAGACTTACATCACCAGGCTGTTAAAACTACAAAGTATATACCTGATGCCAATGCTTTACCAGATGTGTGTTATGTCACTGCCCCCACTCAGTCGTCATTCGAAAAGACGTGTGCCTTTAGAGTTTGAAAGTGCGATACTCTATTTAGTATTTTTTGGGATTAAAACTTTTGTTTGCACTTGATAAAGCTTATCGGTAGACAATCTCGAGATGGGGTGTGAAAAGCGAAATGTATGGCAAAATGTAAAGCAATATCGTGCGCTCTCCATCTACTTATCTTTACGTGTGCACGCAGACTTATATAGGGTTACCATTGATTTGCCGATCTGCCAGCTACCCAAAAATATGAATTTTGCTGGCATTTGGCGCATTTTATTTTCAGCGAGTAAAAGATGTTGATGTTGCATGTCGCTGATCGTGACTGAAATATTACTTCTTCCCACCATGTCATAACTTAACGATGTAAAGAAGTTGTTTTGAAGGAATCGTAATAAGCGTCTGATAAGCATACTTGCATGCCAAGTTGTCACATCATGCGCAAAAGGCTTTGTGTGAGGGGGACCCTCAGGCTGTAATGAATGAATAACGTATGACAATCGCCATAAGGTATCATTAGTTCACATATGATACATTATAAAAGCAGTTATAGCACAAAACCTAAACACTGTGGCAGCTGCGTTGAAGTTACGCCTAAATTGGGCAAGCGATGTCTAAGTTCGTCGAATTTAGGAGATTGCATAACAAATGACTGATAAATGTGGTATCCGACTTAAAAAAATTCGCGGATATCTGCGTCAAGCAAAAACCTGTGAGTTTGCACTTATTTCACCTCATTACGATCGCGTATTGCGCAAAAATTGATAAAATTTGCTTTGAGTTCCAATTCGGACAGCCAACATATATGTGTGTACCCTGTCTTTGCATTCCATTTCAACCATCAGTCTGTTCAGAATTATATAGAAACCAGTTACGCGAGTACATTGTGGTGGCCCGCACATATTAGCGCCCGGGGCACGTGTCCCCCCCCCCCCCCTACGAAATGCGTCCCACATGTTAAGATATTTTGAATTTCTCAAAAACTAAAAATATCTCAGAATTATCACTGCTTTTTAGCACCACACCTGGCTGGGCATAATATTATGTACGAAGATAACCTGACAAAGCAGGAATGAGATGCAAACTCAGCAGGCCTGTGGGAACCCAAAAGCTACACCCACTGCACAAAGTTTTGCATGTTTGTAACCACTGAGGACAAATTCCTTCAAAATTCACAAATTGACATTTTGTGATTTATATGTGTCTTACAGAATGTTATGTTTAGTTTTCTTATTCAAAGGGTTTTTTCAAGTAAGGCTATTAGATTCCAATTCTGACCTCCAACCATCACATGCCACGCACCCTCCCCAGTCTCAAAGACATGGTTGAGCTCATGAGCTGACTATCCGGAAGATAAACATGCACATTCGGTATCAGAGAGGGACAATGGTAGCTTTATAAGTCTCTGAAAGAAGAGAAATTCAGAAAGATGCATTTTTCTTTTGTTGAAAAAATGAACGCTGCTTTGAGCAAACAACCACATCAGTGCAAGAAAATCCTCGCCACAGGCTTGACGTTTGATGACGTTTTTGCCTGTAAAAACTCCAGCCATCAGCAAAATTAACGATAGTCATGATCAAGTCATTAACGCACTTGCTCAACCACTCACAGCCCTGTAAAGCGTGTTTGTTTACTGATGCTTATCGACGACTTTTATTGCCACATTGCACGTGACACAGTGTCATCAAGCTGTTCGATTACATGGCTTTCTTCGTTTCAAATGTTTAAATCATTGATAAACCGTTTCCGGCGAACACCTGCGGATATTTCATGTAAGGGTTTTCACGGTTATCGCCTTTGTGGCTGTTGGTCAGAGATGATCGCTAACCGTGCCAAAAGCGAACCATTCTGGCAGGCACGGCCCACCAGACGTGCTGAAATTTTAGCAAACAACTGCTCCGTGACAGGCAGGGCTTCTGTGAAAACATGAAGGCGCCTAAGAAGCCGAGGCGTGGTAATTAGATGGACGCGTCCATTTCCGAAGAAGCAGTCTGCATACACGGCAAAGCAGACGCATTTTCGGGTGTTTGTCCGTTACAAACCAGACATAGGCACGAGGGGTGCACGTCCATTTTCCATTCTATATGGTGGGATCCTTGGCACCGAATGGGCGGGGGTCGTCGTTGCGAAGACAAATCGTCTGGCCCACCGCTGGCCAAAGGTAACCAAGCCGCGAATTATTGTCATTACTACAGTGTAATAGCCATTCCTGAACGTTAATGATAGCGACTCAAATTAATATTTCACGTTGGTGTTCACCGCAGAGTTATATTGCCACACGAAACCTCACGGTAGAATTGCCTTCCCCAATCCCGTAAGTCACCGCAGATAATAACCCGTAATTTCCATGCTATTACCGGTAGCTCCGCCCGCCGCACGGTAGCCGAACCAATCAGCGTGTCGCCCGCGGCGGCCGGCCGCCAGGGGCGGAGCCAGCGGCGCGGTGGGCGGAGCCATCCGTCGCGGCGTGGCGAGCGGCGCGGTCGCGCCAGTTTTGTGCCGGATTAAGCCGCGACAGGCGCGCCTATCTGCGGGTGCCCGGCCGCCGACTCGTGTTGCACGGGTCCGAGCAGGAGTGTCCCGGCCGGCCCGGCACGGCATGACCTTCAACCACCCCGCCATGATGCAGTCTTGCTTCGTCGGATACCCCTTCCAAGGTAGGCTGATGCTGTTGGTAGCTGACGTTGGACGGCATATTTCCGGCGGAGTCGTTCGCTGTCCGAAGTTGCATCTTTATAGGCGTGCTGTCTTCGAGACTAGCCGATTATCAAAGCGGTTTGACAAAAAGTATGGTTGGGAAACGACAGAACTCAAGAGGTGGCTATGGTTTTAGGTGGATTGTCTTCGAATAAAACTGTAGTTGACGGGCATTAGCCCGCCGCTGCGTTCCATTCGGGCACACAGGTCTCATAACAATTTATTGTTGATGGCAAGTATTGTGAGCGAAAGCTGACATTGAAAGAAGTACAAGATGATCAAATGTTTTCACGTCAACGAAGTTTGCGTAGTTTGAAGCGGTGGAAGGACAGCATCATGTGCGATACGGGTTTGTGTTAGTAGTGCCACAAATTTGCGTCAAAACTGTTGTAGGCGGCTGCATTTGTTTATGTGCAATCACGATGATAAACGATAACTTTCAATGTCTGGTAGGGTGACCCGCACAAGTGGGGATATATCGATGTCATGGCATTTTGCTTCAATACGATGGCTCAAAATCATAATCAGAATTGAGTAGTGCAGTATAAAAAAGAGAGGTGCGGTGACTAAAAATGCCGCGCTTCAGCCGTCAATCGCGGTCAGGAGTAATGACATCAAAGTCTTGGGGCGCATGCAGTATTTCGTAATGGCAGCACAACTTCCAAGTGTTCCCTGATGCGTCCATTTCGGTGCGCCACAGGATCATGAAATATATTGCACAGCGTAAAGCAGCGTTACACACTTTCAATCCACGTGTGTATCTCATTTCTTGTTGGTCGACATCAATCTACGTGGAAACATACCTTTAAATATGCATTTCAACGATTTAATAGCGGGGTACGTGTCTCCGGTGCTCCCTCCTCGAAGGTTTTTCAGGCATTTGGTCACCTTGTTCCAATGGGAAAATGGCCTAGAGGCAGGAGAATCACGGGCCGCGAGAATATATCGTAATCCACACCCAAACCCATAACCACAGTTTCAGCCTCAGGCCGACCTATTGCAATGTGGTTGTGTTACGTGGGTAAAGTACTGTGTGGACGACACGCTCACACATCATACTATCAAGTCCCTAAAGATGCATTTTCATCTCGAAGAGCAGAGCAGGTACTCACCAGATGAAGCCAGTGGTTAGGGGCGGAGAACAAACGATTTCGACCAGAAATAGCACTTTCAGTGCGACTTCCTTCGAAATTGTTAGACTATTTCAATGCAGTTAATATCGGAGGCAACCATTGCCTCACAGGGCTGTTCTCGACATAGGTGTTTTCAAAAGGTACTACTTACGATGACATTAAAAGCCTATGTATTACTTATCAAAGTTCTAATATCATAGTAGCGTAAAAGTGTATGCGTATAGTGATAATCATGACCGTGGTACATACAAGTGAGGTTATAGTGATGATTGCAAATGCTGAGTTAAGTGACGTTTATGTACAGGAAATTTCAAATTTTGCTTTTAAGGCACGACCAGTTGCATGGGCTGCAAGCTCTTATTTTCCTACCTATTGTACACAACTGTACCCAGCCACGCCGTCACGTTACCTCTTCCCGCACAGGCTGCCCGTCCGGTCTCGTCCGGTTTCAATCCTCTCCGTTTCGCCCAGTCCGATCTGTTGCGTTCCGTCCAGTCCTTTCCGTTCCTTCCGCCTGGTCCGTTTCTTCCCCTCCGGCCGTATCCAACCCCTCACTTTCTTCCTTTACTCCACCCGTTCCATCCGTTCCACCCGCTTCTTTCATCCGGTCCACCCCGTTCGTTCCGTTCGTTCCGTCCATGCCGCCCGTCCCACCCGTTGCCCAGCGGCGTGCGGTCCGGCCCAGCTCCGGCCCGGCTCCGGCCCCGGCCCGGCCCGGCCCGGCCCCGGCCCGGCCCGGCCCCGGCCCCGGCCCCGGCTCGGCCCGGCCCCGGCTCCGACCTCGCCCCTACCTTTGATCGGCTCGCCGGCACGGACAGATGCCTATCACGACGATCGCAGGGGCTGACCCGCCCAGCGCGCGCGCGCCAGCGCCCTGCCACAGCCGTTAACCTGTCCAGTGATGACGGCGGCCCGGCCGGCTGGCTCGGCACTTTGTTACCGGTTTATTGGGGGGACGCGGCCCTGTTTTTGTCCCGCCGGCAGCGGCCATCATTTAATTATCTCGGCCGTCCGTACGGCCGGCTTTTTGTTCTGCCGCCAGGTAATGGGAAAGGCTGCGAATTAGCCAGGCGTGTTTCGCCCGCCCCAGCACGGCATCGCGCGAGGGGGGACGAACATGCAACACAAAATTTGGGGGATTGTTTTACCTTTTTCCGCGTTTGTTAGCGCGTTTGTGCAAGCTTTTCTCGTGATTTATACTGGTATATTCCTCTTAGAACTCAAGGGAACGCCTACATAACTGAAACACCTACAGCACAGTTAAGATAAAATTATTTCCCAAGCAATCAACATTTCTTTCACGCTTTCCGATAGCTCAGTTTCATCATCGGCATCGCATTGATTTTGAAGCAACTGGGCTGTATCAAAATTTGTCACCTTCACTGGCATTTTTTCTCAAAGTTACTAATCGCCGTATCGCCATTTTATTCGCCTCGATTATCAGAAAGCTACTGGCTGTAAATAGCTCACAAAATATCAGACTGACTCGGCATATACATCAGTGATCCCAACTTCGGATGTATCTTTTCAGATGCAACACAGCTTCTTCAAAAGTTAATTCGTCTTACGTGCGGTATGTAAATCAGGGTAGTTTTATGTGAGATTTCAGGCCTTTCGTTAAGTCGTTTTCAGATTAGAAAAAAGCTGAAGGTGCCTCCGCGATCCGACCCGAAACCTCAAACACTAACATATTTTGTATTTACCACGCAGTATGACCAGACGAATTCCCACAACAAAAACTGTGCTACCTGGCCTTATTTTCCGTACACATGGCAGGTCAAATTTGCTTGGAAATTTTTGAATGGATCACGCACTGTGTGGTCTGTGGTATCCTCCGCCTTGCAGCGCGGACTTATTTTGCCAGTCGCAGGCGGTCCCAGAAAATCCACTTCTAGGATAACTGAGCGTCCGTCCAGCTGTGTTCGACTCTCCAAGTCCGCCCATCCGGTCGACTCTCCCAGTTCGCCCATCCGGTCGACTCCCCCAGTCCGCCCATCCGGTCGACTCTCCCAGCCCGCCCATCCGGTTGACTCTCCCAGTCCGTCGGCCCGTTTGACTCTTCCAGTCCGTCGGTCCGGTCCACTCTCCCAGTCCGTCGGCCCGTTCGGCTCTCCCAGTCTGCCCACCCGGTCGACTCCCCCAGTCGGTCGACTCCCCCAGTCCGTTGGCCCGTTCGACCGTCCCAGTCCGTCGGCCCGGCCCATTTTCCCAGTCCGTCGGCCCGTTCGACATTCCCAGGCGGCCGACCAGACCACACCTGGTCAACCCGAGCCACCTCGCGACACCGGCGCCCCTGGCGCGCGTGACTCACCACCTCATCGGAACCCGAGCCCCGCTGCGAACCGGACCCTCGCCGGCCGTTGTCAGCCCCTCGTGGCTGGGACCGGAGACGAGCCTACGCCCGCCCGACCACCGGCCGTCACCCGGCGCGTGCCACCCGGGCGACACCACCACCGTCCCGGCGGCTGCCGGTGTCAAGCTCGTCAGACAATCTGCCAAGGCGGTGGAGATTGCGTTTGTCGTCACCACGTCGTATGTTTGGTGACAGGGGCAATGTTCCGGGGTCATGGTACTGGCTTATTGATCGGTAGTGGTATTGCTGTGGTCTGCGGTTTTTGTATGTGGACTCAGTGGAGAACAAAAGGTGCGTTACTAGATCTCCGAGCCCGCGCCACCAGACTGGCCGGCCCTTCGACAATAGCCGGGTCACAGTGGAGCCGGTGAAGCCCCAAAGCATCGCATCCCCACGAACAGCTGAGGCTGACGTGGGCGTGGCCTTTGTTAATGGGAGCTGGCGGCGCTCGCGAAGATGAGCCTTATTTGAGCTCTATTGTGGGGTCAGGGTATCACAACGGCGCGCCTGGCCTCCGTCCCAGGGGTGTTCCGTTCGGCCTGGCGATCGAGTGACTGCCTCCTCCGGCGGGCCCGAATAACTCCTCATCACCGGTATCCTGAGCCGGCGGCTTTGTCAGATCATCCCTGCGCCTCTGACCAGCACCACCCCTGAGCTATCTGACCAGCCCGGCCTCTGCACCGCTGACCAGCACCGCCCCCGAGCTCTCTGACCAGCCCTCCTAAGTGTCTGACCAGCTGGCTTCTGCACCTCTGACCAGTCTCCCTGGGCCCCTGTCCAGCGCCACCTTTGAGCTCTCTAGCGAGTCCCCCTGAGCGCCTGACCAGTCCTCCTGAGCCCTTGACCCAGCCCCGCCCTGTGCACCTGCCCAGCACCACCCCTGTTGAGCCCCTGACCAGTCCCACCCCTACGCCCCTGAGCAGCCGGCCGCGCGGCCCTCGCCGGCGCGCTCCGGCCGCGGGCCGCCGCCCCTTGATCAGGCGGGGCGGCGGAGCGTGGCCGCCGGCGGCTGCAACAGGAGCGGCGCCGCCGCCGAGAGCGCCGCATTACCCGCCGCCATATCTCCGGCCGGCCGCAGTCGGCACGTTCGCGCCGTAACAGCGTACCTTTATTGAGTCTGGCCGCAGCACCGGCCGGCCGGCTGGGCGGCGCCGCGCCCAAGGTGGGCCCCGCGCCGCGGCCGGCCCGGGTGCGTTCGGTGCACGACTGCCGGCGGCGAGCGGGGGTGCGTTCGGTGTACGACGAGCGAGCTAGGCGCAGTGTGGTTTTGAGTCCTGCTTTTCGGTGGCTGAGCGAACATGCGCCTTGTGGGACTGTGAAGAGTGGTTGTGGTGGTGGCCTTGTAGTGCAACGGTGTTCGGGGAGCATTTGATAGTCTGGGAGCTGCAACATCTTGATGTTGCTTCAAATTATGTGCCTTTAGGCTCGCAGTGTAAGTTTGCGCCGTGATTTTTAAGATCAGTTATCCAATACCCATAGCGACGGCGTCCATCATGCGACACGGCGGAGCTTATCCGTCACATTTATTCGTGCATAATGATAAGACAAGAACCGACGGCCGTCACGTATGAAACCCTGAGTTGGCTCTGTGGAAGGCAGCTGCACACTACCGCCCTGTGTCTACGCATCTGCAACATCAATGCACTAGCCATACGTCGATGTGGCACCTCTATTCACGCACCTCCGATGGGTGGTGATGCTCACATTTTAGCGCATCATGTGCGGCCTATTTTGACCGAAAGGACTGTCTATACAGCCCACTGCCTATTTTGAATCATCTTTGATTAATCATCGCATGAAGAGAAACAAACGGCATGGCGAGTGTTAGTTCCCGCTTGTGTAACCATGTGTCAGCTCGAAATTGCTTTCAATAAATCAGGCGGACCCAACGCACAGCTGACCGGTGCCGCCCCTCCCCCTCGTTCCACTCCAAATATTCCGCACCTCCGGCCGGCATGCCCCCACCTCGCATAGCGCACTTCATTTCCTGCCGCCTGTAATTCCAGCCCGGGTCTGGGGCGCCGGCACCTTTCGAGGGTGCCCCCAGACTGCGTGCCGCCCCTTCAAAGGGACCGCCTTCAAAGTGGCGCGCCGGCCGGGCCGAGCCAGCGCCGCTAATGGAAAAACGAAGCCGCAGGAAATTAATGATTTCTGGCGACTCCGATTTCAGCGTATTAATACCAATTAGCAGAAAATACTGCAGTATGCGTGGTGGCGCGCTTTGTGTGCGGTAATGGCGGGTATTTATCAGCGATTGTGGCGGCCGGATCGCCGGATATTGGCTGTCTGGCGGGCAGATGACCAGCACTTCGTGCGGCGCCCGCCCGTCTCCTCCGGGTCACAGACGACTAACCGATGGGCCGCGGCCACCACCGGTGATGGGGGAGGGGGAGGGGCAGTGCAGCAGATGGCCGCGAGGGGGCATGATGGGGCATGGGATGAAGATTGCATTTCTGCAAGTGGGGATTTGGAACAGACCTGGTGCCGTTAGCACTGGGATTGACTGAGGAGTCAACACCGGAGTGGGCACCAATGCCAGTAGTGGCAACTTTTACGGGAACGGAAACATTCGTCAATTTGGGGATTATACCTTCGATCCTGGTACGAAAAAAACTTGTTGCTACGCAGTGGAAAGAGGACCTATTTCACGTGCAAACGACAACGGTGAGCAGATCGCCCACGCAACACAGCGACAAACAACAGCGTCTCGTAGCAGACAGGCGAAATCCGGGCGATAGCCCATACTCATGGATCCAGGGAGAACCCACCTTTCGACCTAACCTGAGACGCCCACAGCGAGGCCCGGCTCGGTCCAGATGAGATCAGCTCCCTACGTCAGCCGTGACGTCAGAGCCGGGATCGCCCCGCGGCCCGGCTCGGAGCCCGGCCGGCAGCGGGGGCAGGGCGGGGCCGGCTGCTAAGCGGCCGTCCTCCCCGTCCCCCCGCCCCCTGCGCACCGACACGCTATAGCCCTGTGGCGGGCGCCGCCGCGACGGCCCGTCTGGGTCCGGTTACCCGCCAGACGAATCGCGGACGTCACGTCTTAATCACGTGTTATGTGAGGACAGCGGTGGGAGACGCCGGGGGGCGAGGGGGCGGGGGCTTCCGACAGCCGTAGGCGCCACTGGAGAGCGGCGTTATAGGGGCCTTGACGGGGCGTCACTCAGTGTTGTGTTGGGAATCCGGTGGATTTAAATGTTCATTAAGTGGGGTACTGCCCACAGTCCCGCTGTTGGTTTAGAGGTCTAGTGAAGTAATGTAAAGACAATATTTGGCTTGACCTGCGTTGATCGTTTGGATTTTGTAGAACAGAAGGAAGAAAGCGTGATCTCAAGCGTACAGCAGGCTCAGGGGCGCAGGGGCGCAAAAAGGCTTAGATAAGGGTGGGGTAGTGGTTGACCGTGGGTGCGGATGGGGAATGAAGCAAGGAATCATGGCCGAGCACACCGTGGAAATGCGCACGAAAACGAGTTTCTTCCTCAGTTAAGCACATGTTCTCAAGTTTAGGGGAAGGGGGAGCCGTTCTCTCGCCCGTGGCCCCTCTCAACCGAATAAATCCTGTGACCTGGCTTCATCTCAGCTGAAGTGCACAGTGTGTGTGAACATTGTGTAGCTGCTGCGTAACAAACAGTATAAACATAGCAATAATTTAAGTAAAAAGCGTAAGTAAATTGAAACGTGCGATGAGAAAGAGCAGCTTCGAAGAGTGTTCGTTGATGACGATAGTTAACAGCCTCCACTAATGTTAAAAGCATACTTCTCCAACGCCAAGTGCAACTACAGCCAGCAGGCCAACTGAGTATAAAAAGCTTGTGTCAACGATGCTTATTCCCGTCGTCGCTCGCTAAAACGCAAAAGCGATGAGATGACCATCAGTGCAAGTCATAATGTTGATTTGAAATCAGCTTAGTGGTGTTTCATTGACTCCCTAAGCAGACAACTCGGAGGTCAAATTTCTTGTTCAGTAGGGACCCGGTAGCTCAAACGGTCTGCTTCACACCGGCCTTGTCTCTTGAAGACGAGCGGGTCCATTTGGCTTTGATCCGCATGCCGTGCATTACGGAAAACTGCTGCCTGCCTGCATGAAGAAGGTCTCTCAAGAAGGAAGAAGGCTTGAAGAAAGAAGATGCCCAGGTCTCATCCTGTGATCCAAGCCCGAGTGTTCCCTGTTCGAGTACATGCGATGTGATCATTATATCTGATTAGGGAATTTGGGTAGTGAAGGAAAACCTGTGTATGGGAGTGCAGATGAGAAATGATCTGTCACATCTATATGGCTGGCCGAACGTGGAATGATCATCAGCTCCGGTATGAATTAGGGGATCTCAATCCAGTGAAGGACTCCTTTGTCGTAACCAGAGCATCCTGATCCGGAACAGGGACCTTTTGGAACAGGAGGTCACGTGACAAAGGGACTCCTGATCCATAATTAGGGTCTCCTGATTTATGCAGAGTGCCTCCAAATCTAGAATAAGGACCTCCTGATTCACAAAGGGGATCTCGTGAGCCGGCGCACTCCCTCATAGGCTATAAGGCCTCCTTATACGAAGCGGGACTGACTGATTCATAAAGGAGGCTTGTTGATCCAGACAAGACGCCTCTTGATGCAGAAAATATCCTCAAAGACAAACAAACCTCGTGGAAGGGCGGAGGGCGCCAAGTGCCAGAATTTTCTCCAGAAGGGGACCTGCGTGATCGACTTCTTCAGGATTCAGGGACTCACTTTATTTTGAAACATCTTTATGCTTTGTTCAGCCGACTTCATGGAGTTATATCATTTGCACTTGCATAGAAGAATTATATCATCTGCACTTGTATTCATGTGGCTTTTTGTCATTCGAACTTTTCCCAAACTACTTTTTTACTTAACTATTATTACTTGCCTACCACTACCACTATCATTACTACCTTGGTACTTTTCGTACCCCTTTTCATTTGTTGATCATTTGACGCATTGCGTTGGACTTCTGGTCGTTTTGGCTTCCAGCCATCTGATTTGATATGATCTGATCTGATTTTTGTCATTTTCTGTTGTCGCCAGTTTTCATGTTTTGGCTTGTGTTCCATTTGGACTTTTTTCTTATTTGCTTTATATCTCTTGAACTTTTTGCCACTTGAATATTTGTCGTTTGAATTTTTTGTCCTGTTAGGCAGCTGACCACCGCTTGACTTTTGACGGCTCCTGTTCCGAAGCCAGAGCCTAAATGACTCGTCAGTGTCGGTCGGTTGGCAACCGGCCAGGCTAGGCAGACCAGCACGGCGTGACCGTGTCATGACATTAAACTATACGTTAAAATATGGTAGAAATTATTCCTGTTGAACTCAATTTGTTTTACCGTGATGGTTGAGTAAAGGGTATGCAACAAGCTGTCTTAACTATGAACCCAAATTCAAATGTTATCTCTTCAGATTGCAAGGTCAAACTTCTGATTAAAAAAAAATTTGGAGAGGCATGCCATATTCATTTTTCAAGGTGTGTTGTGCTGATATTTCAACGTGCCAGGACAATATGGTTCTTGATGTTCATCAATACGAGGTTCCGTTTGTACTATCGACGGCTGAGTGGCACACGCATGGTGTGGCCACCGAATTCTCGGCCATTTTGCGAATACGAATGCGGCAGACGCAAAAATGTCCTATCAGTGTGAAGAAGGTTTCTTTCGGCTTTCCTCCAAGGTACGCGTATCCATACAAACCCTTGCATGTTTTCGAATTCTTTGATTTTAAGAAGCAAGAAGAATTGGCCGAGCCACACAAAATAACCCCTTTTTTTGCTGCTCCGTGTTCGCCGCCCGCCCCAGCACGCGGCTCGCCTTGCAACTCGGGTCGGCCATGGCCCCTGCTGGCGCCTCCGTCCCTTCAGCGTGGCCCCTCCCCCTCCCTCCCCATTTCACCTGCCGCACGCCCCGCATCGATCCTGGTAATGATATTCGCGCGCGCGGGCGCCCGCCGGCACAATGGCGCACCACAATGCGTCGTTATTGTCGCGGCGCCGCGCCGAAACAAGATCATTAGGCGGCTAATGGCGCCGGGCTTCGCCTTCGTCGGCCCCCCTGAAAGCCGGCGGCTATCGTTGGTCAACGGCTGATACGCGCCCGCTCCGGTAATGCCGCAGGCCGGCCGGTGCCGGCACCGCGCCACATAAAGCATCGCGGGCTAATGGTGCGACCCGGGTCGATGGCGGCGCGGTGTGAACTGACCGGACGAACACCGGCGGCGGGCCGCGCGGCGAGTCAGCGTCGGCGATAGCCATCTGCGATGAATTGCGGACTGGCTGGCGCCGGCTGCCTTGAGTGATGGCTCTCCTTGGACTGGTTCTCATGACGCGTGCGACTGGCTCCTGAGCGTATTCAGCTCCGCGAAGCTAAGGCTCGCATCCATCGCGCCGTATGTGCACGTGTGCTGGGCGTGAAACAAGCGTTTCGCACATTTGTAAGTTGCATTCAAGAATGGTTCTCTTACTCGTAAGTTTGTCCTTAAGTTGCTCCGATGACCTAGAAACAGGCACCACTGCCGCGTCGTCCTTTCGTGGGTGATATATGTGCTGATATTACTTGCTCTACTATTAACTGTTTAACTAACGATCCAACCTTGCAAAAAAGTGTGCGTAAGACGCCTTTGTCATGCCTGGTGAATGAACTCGACAATGTCAAACGGTGATAGCATTGAAACCGATATATGATGCTTTTTTAAAGCATTTGGCCCGCTCGAATTACTGGCACATTGCGATTTCTGTCGTGGGAATACAGCACAGGATTAGTCCAACTCTGCACGAGTCTACAATTCACGGAATGTTCGCGGCTGCTGTGGCTAGCCTCGTGCGTTAACTGCGGCGTACATAATCCATCCCACATAACATGGCCACTACCATACGGCGTGCTGAAGCCCCCATACAGCAGGATGAAGTGCCATGTGAGCCTGCTGTCCTTTAAAACCGAAACCACCGATGGCAGAGGCGGCCAAACGGCAGTGACGCACGTGGTGCGTGTAAACGACGAGTACGCGAGCATGGCCCGTTATGGCATCACGGCGTTCGACTTTCGGCAATGGTGTTGCAGCGCACGCAACCATTGGCGCCTTTTTTTACTGATATCTTTTTGGTCGATCTAGGCAAGCATATGACAGCAGCGGCACGCCATCAGAAAGCTTGTCAAAATGTCCATGTCTGCCTGCCTAACCATTTATTGAAATACGTCCGAATGGCGGTGAGATGATGAGGCTGCAGCCTGCCTATGTTGCTACGGCCTCACAGGCCACGGTGACGTCACGCCAGGTGACGTCATTCGGCGGAGTGCGGCAGCACGGACGGCTCAGCTCGTCAGCGCCGGTGTCACCGGCCGAGCCGACTCGCCGCCCCAATGCGCCGCTCGCTGGCGACGCGCGTCACAGCTCGCGCGCGCGCGCGCGGCGATGTCAGTGGTCTGCAGCATTTAACAGCGGGCTGGTCAAGTCTCAGTCCCGGCAGGGGGCCAATCGGGTGTTGAGGCCGAGCCCTAGATTTGACGCTAATCGCGCTGAAGTCCAGCAAAAAGAGTGCAAACGCAGGGTGCAAATGCAGGGTTGCCCAACGGTCTTCGGGGGGAGGGTAGGAGGGAAGAGGGAGGGAGGGTGGGCGGGTCACGAGGTGCGCGTGATGACGTCCCGACCGGATGGAGACGGGATATATGCCATAACGTAGACGTAGGAAGAAAGATGTGGGCTGAAGGTTCCACGCCGATCTCACTGTTTAGGGCGGCACAATATTTCCGTTTGGTAAACACGAAAACAAGTGGCAAATAGTTGGTTTGGCCTCAGTTCTTGAGACGGGTCATATACCTGCAACGCAAGATGAGGCACATCACACTCAGCCGTTCGCCACGGAGCACACAGAGAGCGCACAGCGAGCACATAAAGAACACAATAGAACTCACAGGGAGCACACAAGAGCATGCAAGCAGCACACAGAGAGCACACAAAGAGTACGATAGAACACACAGAGAGCACACAAGAGCATGTAGAGGCCACACGGAGAGCGCACAGGGAGCGTACAGATATTGTACAGATAGTACACAGGGAGCACACAGATAGTATACAGATCACATACTAACAGTACTCAGACAGTATACGAAGCACGCAGACAGTACACAGGTAGTACGCAGGAAGTACAGAGCTGCCAGACAGCCTCCGAGCCCGGCGCCCGGCCGTCTGCAATAGCACGGCCCGTCGCACCCGAGACGTCCTTTCACTCGCAGCTCTGTCACCTGTCGGCCCCGCCAGCGTGACGTCACGCTTTCTCGGCAAACGTGCCGCGGCATACCTGGCGCGCCGCGCTGCACTGAAGCGGCGCTGGGAGATGGCACCCCGCGGGTTGCGCGGCGGCAAACTGGGTAACCTGCGCTTCGGGGGGGGGGGCGGAGGAACAAGTGGTAGTGAAGGGATCAAGTAAGTGGAGGGAGTGGAGGAGTAACAGGTGGAGAGGTCGATGTTTTGGGCGGGCGGAGAAACAAGCGGCTGAGAGGGGTCGACGGGCGGCTCAAGTTGGATCTCGACCAGGTAGAGAAGGCGAGAACGCCAAGCCCGGCTAGATATATAGAGAAAGAGGATGCTTTGGCGTTTCGGAGGCCTCCGTCTGTTCTTAAGTGCTGGCAGATGCGTGACCAGTCGCAGTGTAGCGCGCGCGGTTGTAAGGAGGGCGGATGGTTCACGGTGACCCGAATATCTTAATAATGCCCAGTGCCCGTACCGCTACGTTAAAGAAACATGAAAGCCGTCCAAACGTCGAAGTATACCGAGTTCACGGACATTGCCAGTTGTAAGCTTCAGCTGTACGTATGTTCTGCCTCCTCAGCACACCCTGCGGTGAGGAAATGTCACCTAGTTGCCAATACATGCTATCAAGGCCACCAAGTTACCTGTTCAGCGCACATAGTCGCTTTGTCATTTGCCGAGGTTTCTAAATTATTTGTCACATCTCCTCATCCCCCAAAAGTGCTTAGATTGGACACCTCCCACCGCCCGCATCACATTGAATACAGGTGAGCTGGCTAGCACGGTACTGGCACAACTGCTCCTCCACTGCCCCATTGCTCCACTGCTTCATCACATTTTGGCACCACTGCTCCTTCCCCACGTGCCATCGTAGGATAATTTCCCCACGTTATCTCCTGAACTGGGTTAAACTGGCTGAAACCGACTAGCTTGGGAATCGCGTTTGAGTTCGTGTTCGATATATTGACGAACCATTCCAGCAACTGGATTATCGTTGGGTTCGATGCCAACTTAGGGTAAAATAGCAAAATGGCGACATTAACGGGACCATATTCAGACACTTGTCAAACATGTGAGGCATTTTGCGAAAACATGTAATTAATTAGCGACAAACACGTCGTCCCGTTGCTGAATATGTTCCACGCAGGTTTAAGAGGACATGGTTGGCAAACACAAAGGAGTTTATGATGCGCGGAACACGCTGCGCCAAGTAGACGCCAAACTCGAAGCCACCCATGTAGACT
This sequence comes from Pollicipes pollicipes, assembly GCF_011947565.3. NCBI lineage: Eukaryota > Metazoa > Arthropoda > Thecostraca > Pollicipedomorpha > Pollicipedidae > Pollicipes > Pollicipes pollicipes. The sequence goes on from NW_023596818.1 coordinate 15,239,958, forward strand.
ATATATGGGGAAAAATGCAATAAAGAGCTGAAAAAGAACGATTGTTTACATATATTCATTGCGAAAGAGGCAAAGAAAAGGCCTGATCTATGAACGAGGTAGCTTCCGCCTACATCTGATGCGTACAGCGACTCACGCCCACCGTATAGGTCTGAGACTGAACCACTCATACTCGGCGTTAGCCAATGACACCGTCACCCTTCCTGCACCTCCCGTGGCAGCCGGTGACACCGTCGCTACTCCTGCACCTATGGGCGCCATATGACCAACGTAGTCGGTGCGCCCGAAAGCCCAAATCATCATTATCATCATCCTCCTGCACCTCCCGTGACAGACGGTGACGCCGTCACCCCTCCCGCACCTCCCGCGGCAGCCGGTGACACCGTCACCCCTCCTGCACCTCCCGCAGCGGCCATCACGCCGGCCGGCGCGCGGGAAAATCATGGCTGCCGCGGCGGCGACCGACGCGCCCAGTCACGCCGCGGCCCGCGCGCTGAACAGCCTACCGACACAGCGCGAGCGCCGGCCGTGAACAGCCTACTGACGCAGCGCGAGCGCCGGCCGTGCTCGTCATGCGGCCCGCTCTGCCAGCCCGGTCAGCTTGGTCATTGAGGGGCCATGGAGTCTGGAGCGAGGCCTACAGACCCTCGGGCTGGCGGCTGGCGGCTGGCCCAGGTCATTTTTTACCATGCCGTTCTTCTTTGGTTGTATTATGTATGTCGCATCTCATTTTTCACGGAACAAAGGCGTATAATCCAAGTAAAATTTCTCGAATGAAGTCATTTTTAATTTTTTTTTCAGGTTTAGAAAAAAATTGGTTAGGACGGCTGCTTGCCTCCAGTATAACCGACTTTAAATTGGTTTGGTAATAACGTGACCCCGGGCCGAGTTACGCCTGCGGCTAAGCGGGTGTACGCGATGGCTTAGCTGCCGAAGAAGCGCGACGGCGAACCGCACGACTGATGAGAGGAGCATGAGAGCATGAGAGGAGCATTCCAAAAGTACCACCGCTTTGGTTGCCGTACTCCACTCTGTGTCAGGTATTGCAACGTCATGACGTAGCTGCCCATCGATATCAAATGGACATGCGCTTAGATGGACCAGACAGAAATAAAAAACCTACATGCGTTACGATCGGCTGATAGTCACACATAAGCAGCATCAAAACCGGGGCGGAGAAAGCAAAAAATTGAGTTCCTTGGAAATGAGCATGGGTCGGAATACTAGGGTCGGAATACACGATAACGTTTCTTCATTCCATTGCTTCAAGCTTCAAACCCGACCGCAAGACTCATATCCGCATCACAGCAATGACGTGTCGCGTCGCGCCTTGACCTGGTAGGTCAGGGTCCTTGACCTGGCCGTGCTCCCTGGAGGTTAGGGTCGCTGCCCTGGCCGCGCGCCCCCGTATGTCAGCGTTGTTGACCTGGTCGTACGCCCCCGGAGGTCAGCGTTGTTGACCTGGTCGTGCGCCCCCGTATGTCAGCGTTGTTGACCTGGTCGTGCGCCCCCGGAGGTCAGCGCTATTGACCTGGTCGCACGCCCCCGGAGGTCAGCGTTGTTGACCTGGTCGTGCGCCCCCGGAGGTCAGCGTTGTTGACCTGGTCGTGCGCCCCCGGAGGTCAGCGTTGTTGACCTGGTCGTGCGCCCCCGGAGGTCAGGGTTGTTGACCTGGTCGTACGCCCCCGGAGGTCAGGGTTGTTGACCTGGCCGTGCGCCCTCGCAGGTCAGAGTTGTTGACCTGGTCGTGCGCCCCCGGAGGTCAGCGTTGTTGACCTGGTCGTGCGCCCCCGGAGGTCAGCGTTGTTGACCTGGTCGTGCGCCCCCGGAGGTCAGCGTTGTTGACCTGGCCGTGCGCCCTCGCAGGTCAGAGTTGTTGACCTGGTCGTACGCCCTCGCAGGTCAGGGTCGGGTTAACCAGCTGGGCGGCGTCTTCATCAACGGCCGGCCGCTTCCGAACCACATCCGGATGAAGATCGTGGAGATGGCGGCGGCGGGGGTGCGGCCGTGCGTCATCTCCCGCCAGCTGCGCGTCTCGCACGGATGCGTCTCCAAGATACTCAACAGATACCAGGTCAGAGCCGCGCCGACCGACTGACATACACAGTGGATAGCGAGTCAGAACTACTCTCGCTTTGCTGTACGTCACGGACGCCGGGTCATAACCCTGGCGAGCTAGCAGGCACTCGACGGGTGCCAGACACTCGGATAGGTCAGCCTGAGCTGGGTCGTCCTCGCCCTGGTCTGCCAGGTGCGTGACGGAGCTCAACTCCCATGGGTCATCTTCCAAGTCAGCACCGGTTCAGGCCTCTGGAAGCACAGAGAATGGCCGTTTACTGCCACCGCACGTTCGCGATTGCTCATCGCGTGTGCCCTGTTTGGCAGCGGGCGCATCATCTCGTGCAGTCCCATTCTGACCGGCCATCATCTCGTGCAGTCCCAGTCTGACCGGCCATCATCTCGTGCAGTCCCAGTCTGACCGGCCATCATCTCGTGCAGTCCCAGTCTGACCGGCCATCATCTCGTGTGGTCCCGTCCAACCGGTGCCAGCGGCCGTGTGGTTTCGTCTGACCGGCGCCGGTGGCCGTGTGGCCTCGTCTGACCGGCGCTGGCGGCCGTGTGGTCCCGTCTGACCGGCGCTGGCGGCCGTGTGGTCTCGTCTGACCGGCGCTGGCGGCCGTGTGGTCCCGTCTGACCGGCGCTGGCGGCCGTGTGGTCCCGTCTGACCGGCGCCCCGTCTGACAGGCGCTGGCGGCCGTGTGGTCCCGTCTGACCGGCGCTGGCGGCCGTGTGGTCCCGTCTGACCGGCGCCCCGTCTGACAGGCGCTGGCGGCCGTGTGGTCCCGTCTGACCGGTGCCAGCGGCCGTGTGGTCTCGTCTGACCGGCGCTGGCGGCCGTGTGGTCCCGTCTGACCGGCGCTGGCGGCCGTGTGGTCCCGTCTGACCGGCGCCGGTGGCCGTGTGGTCCCGTCTGACCGGCGCCGGTGGCCGTGTGGTCCCGTCTGACCGGCGCCGGTGGCCGTGTGGTCCCGTCTGACCGGCGCCGGTGGCCGTGTGGTCTCGTCTGACCGGCGCCGGTGGCCGTGTGGTCCCGTCTGACCGGCGCCGGTGGCCGTGTGGTCTCGTCTGACCGGCGCCGGTGGCCGTGTGGTCCCGTCTGACTGGCGCCGGTGGCCGTGTGGTCTCGTCTGACCGGCGCCGGTGGCCGTGTGGTCCCGTCTGACTGGCGCTGGCGGCCGTGTGGTCTCGTCTGACCGGTGCCGGTGGCCGTGTGGTCTCGTCTGACCGGCGCCGGTGGCCGTGTGGTCTCGTCTGACCGGCGCCGGTGGCCGTGTGGTCTCGTCTGACCGGCGCCGGTGGCCGTGTGGTCCCGTCTGACTGGCGCTGGCGGCCGTGTGGTCTCGTCTGACCGGCCCCAGCGGCCGTGTGGTCTCGTCTGACCGGCGCTGGTGGCCGTGTGGTCTCGTCTGACCGGCGCCGGTGGCCGTGTGGTCCCGTCTGACCGGCGCCGGTGGCCGTGTGGTCCCGTCTGACCGGCGCCGGTGGCCGTGTGGTCCCGTCTGACCGGCGTGACGTCGCGCGCAGGAGACGGGCAGCATAAGGCCGGGCGTGATCGGCGGCTCCAAGCCACGCGTCACCACTCCCGAGGTGGAGAACAAGATCGCCGACTACAAGAAGGAGAACCCGGGCGTCTTCAGCTGGGAGATCAGGGACAGGTGAGCGCGCCGGTGGTTGTGGCTTCTCGACGCACGTGCGTAGCAGTGCTGCGTCCAGCAGCGAGACGCCTGCCACTCAGATGGAGTCTGAGAGGCCAGAGACGCATTTGGCGTCACTTAAACTCACCACTCGTTGTTGAAGCTCTTCGTGGATGGGATCAATCGTGGATGAGGGTTAATGCATGGATTGAACCGTACACAACAAACAACAAATGTAAGTTAAAACGTTGATCACAAAACAGATACATCAAAGAACTGCTTTACTCCTTCCAAAAACAAGTATTCCCTCCCCTTTAGCACCATAACAACATGCCAGGTGATACCAGGAGGTTCATGCCTCCATTCTACCAGGAGGTACCTGAAGCATGGCGGAAATGCAAGACGACACGAATACATTTTAATCTAACATATTGTTTTGAGCGTTTACACCTGACTGATTACGCACCTCTTGGCACTGTTGAAGGTCGGCCGGCTCTAGCGCGGCCGCAGCCGGGCGAGTTTCAACGGCTGACCGGAGATTGGGCTCGGTCCGACCGGTCACGCTTCCGCCGCGCTTGTTATGTCTTTACAGCCATTGACCGAGCCGGCGCGCGGTTCTCAGCGGCAACCAGCAGAATTCTTGTAGCTGGTGCAGTGAGATTTTCCAGGCATGCATGCACGCTGTTTGATCAGGCGAGCTCTTTTTGCAACATTGCAGTATTACCAGTTTCCCTCCACCTCGCGACCGACGCTTGAGAACGGTAAAATATTTCCACATGACAAAAACTGAAATAAAAGGGTCTAAACTACGTTCAGATTTCGACCACCAGCTGTTGATGTTGGAGTAGCATGATGCCAACGCGTTTTGACTGGGGAAAGGGCAAATAATCCCATTGACTGAAGTGAGAATGACCTGTAATGACCTGGCCACCCGCTGTCGAGGCCAAACCATGGCATGGGTCTGCACGGTTTTGTGTGTCTTTTGTGGAACTGAAGGCAGATCTCGACAACAAAAGAAGTGAAATCTATGTCTTACCTGGCAATTTAACGATATCCGACTCATAAGTGCGTAAGTATCAGACCAGCAAGCGCCCAAAGTTAGATATATTATATATCTGATTAATATAAATATATACATGTACATACACAAAACAAGCTATGCAATATTTATTAATCCATGTAATAAAATTGTTGTTCCCGAAGCCGATGACAAACACAGTATTGTTCGGTCTAAATCGAGAAAGATAACTACGTGAAAATTGAATGTGGTTCAAATCTAGTTCGTTGCAGCCAATGTCTGTGCCGTGCATTTCCATGTCGCATTAATTTTGTCAAGTCACCGAAAATTCAAACCATTTCAATTTATACCGATCTAACTTGTCGGGCATTACCAACACCAAAAACTAGCTGTAATTTGTGCACGAATGCCATCAGTGCACTCAATCGGCTAAAGCCATAAAAGAGTTCGTTGAGTGACTCGTCTGTAAACCGAAAACGGTAATGGGCTTCATTTGCTGACGTTTTGGCATCCTCTACAAGGTGAGGATACCCGCGTTCGTCACGACTTCTCATTCGCTGACGCTCTGGTATCCTCTACGCGGTGATAATACTCACGCCCGTCTCCACCTCTCACGCCCCACGCCGCAATGGGTGTTCTTTCGTCTCATCAGTGCTGAGGCCTACGGCATGTACAAACTTAAGCCTTTCTTAATCATGGTGGTGAAATCTTATTTATCCTCAATAGACCTGGCCTGTTTGCAGTTTGCTCGTCGTGTTGGTCCAGATAGGCCGGTCCTGTCCGGTGCTGGGCTAGCGGTGGTTGGGTAAGAGCGACGCCTACGTCTCCAGCTGCGCTTTGTCGCTTCACTTCCCACGTGGTGGCGGCGAAAGTAAATAAATAAATATGTATACATATATATATATATACATATATATATATATATATATATATATATATATATATATTGCCGCATCTTTCCTTTTGGTTTTCGCTGTCATATACTGACCTACGTGTTTCCAACAGCGATATTTGAGCTTGACGTCATTGTGAAATCATCCAGCACAATACCCTATGTTAAAAGGAGTGTTCCAAGCTCGCATGGGGTTTGAACTGAAAAAGCCACATTGAAGAGCATTGGGTGCAACTAACAAAAAACCATCTCCGTCCTCAAGACCCAAACCCTGGGGCTTCTGAGCTACACACCCGTGAATATGTGCAGACTTTTTAGGGGAAACCATTTCAAAGTTGCCTAGGCATTCATGACGCCATTACAACGCCATTGACATGCTGTTATTCCATTGACCATGCGGCGATCAAGGCTAAAAAACATACTTGTCCATATGTTCAAATCTGGCGTTCGTGGGCGCAGTTTCCAGGCATAACAGCCGGCAATTGACTCTCAATCGATGTTGTGCAAGTTACGATGGCGAAATCCAACAACAACGTATTCAGAAGCATGCTTACTAGACAAAGAAACTGTGTTGCCTAGTACAGCATTTTCCGCCCGCAAATATACCAATATCTATAAGTCAGTTTGTTTCACCATATCCGATGCTTGCTTCACTATCTTCAAATGTGGGACATTTCCTTTAATGCGACGTCCCGGAGCTTGGTAACCATTTCAAATCTCATTGGACACGTGCCAGTCTGCTTGCGTTGTTGGGTATTTCCAGCGTGTTCGGACACTGACACAAAAAAACTAGCAAAAAAAGTTCGGACACTACGCATTGTGCAATTGCACACCATTATAAAGGCGTCCTCAGGTATTGAGGTGAGGTGCCACATGAGCTTTATCATCTTCTTTATCGTCGAGCTGCAGAAGGTTGTGGACGCAGCAACCAAACTGCAAACAATCAAGCACGACGAATTAATTTGCGGTTATTGTTGCGTCGTTCATGCTCGAGCTGTCAGCATCACTGAAATATTACGCAAAGGCAGTCCCTCCGCTGCCTTCAGCAGATGGGCTCCCAGCCGGCGCCCGAGCGTGTTCTGAGCTGCCTTTGTACAGCGCGCCGGCTCTGTCGCAGCTGACGGAGCGCGCCGGCGGAGGCCTCATCTGCAGCGTCTCATTCATGCCGTCGCACGGCCGTTCACCGGTCACGTGACAGCGCCTGCGGGCGGCGGCGAGTGGCACGTGACCGGGCCGTCTAGGACGTTCGCGCTTTGTGCGCTGAGGACTCCTCCGCCGCGGGGATGCTGCGCGGCGCCAGCTGACGGCCGCAGTTCGGATGATCGGTGCGGCGCGGCGGGATAAATGTTCACCGGAACAAATGGCCGTATGCACGGCAACAATGGCAAACAGCGAAGGGCGAGTAGCTGAATTCGTCGCGGAATGGCGAACCGCAAAACTATGACAGGATAAAAAAAGACGTCGTGCGAAATGACGAACGCTAAATGGTAGCCGGCAAATGGTGTCGTGCAATGCGACACCGAGTTGGATTATATCTTTCCAGTAGCCATATACATTCATTTGGAGGCTCAGTAAAGTATGCTCGTTTGCAAGAATGGCGACTGACGCAGAGTGCATAATCAGTTTGGAATTCTACGTGCTACATGCTTTTATTATTTAGTTGTTCGCTTGGTTGTTTTGATAAGAGCTCTTTCGAACAGAAATGATCGTTTCAGGACTGTGAGATGACGGAGCATGGATAGCGGTGGGGTAGAACTACACGCGCCTGGGGGGCCAACCGTCGAGCTTCAGTCCGCGGAGCGACCCCTCGGGGTGTGCGCTGGGCGCCCGGTTGGGGTCGCCCATCCTAGGGGGCCTCTCGACCCGCCCGTGGCTGACTCACACAGCCTGCCCCAGATTAGCGGGCGTCGCGAGGATTACACATAAGGCAAGAAAGGAGAATGTACTTTTTATACAAAACACGCTTAACTTTGCAAAGGTCACAGACGAAGAGCAATAGTGTAACGCCTTTGCGAGTGTGTGTGGCTATGCAGCGTTTTAGTTGGGAACGATTTTTCGTCCCGGCCATATTTTCAGAGCTTCTGTGAATTTAACTGCAACTTTCCTTCTCCGTTATTGCAGATTGGTAAAGGAAGGTCTGTGCGACAAGACGACTGCGCCCTCCGTGAGCGCCATCTCCCGGCTGCTGCGCGGCCGCGACGACGACGAACCCGTCAAGAAGAAAGAGGAGGAGGAGCTCTGTGAGTCCATCACGCCCGCACATTTCCACCAGAGCATTTCTCCTGTCGCACGGTATATGTTGGCGTTTTGACATGCCAATCACAATAAGCACAAATGTGAACCAATGCAAGCGTGTAAGTACGTTGATTGAAGCCATCATTCCTAAAAACTGCGATGAGCGCCTACAATACGTCGCTTTTTGTTGCTGCTGTGCCGCTGACGTGGCACAAATATGCCCTAATTTGTGCACCTATGTGATGGTGCGTGTTGGTTATGGCCGATATAGCCTCATAACTCAAAACTGAACTACAAGTTGACAGAGTGTGACAACATCGCTATGCCCATGCATGCAAAACAAGGTTTACCGGATATTTGACGACATGAATGTAGATGCTTCGTAACTGGGAAGAGTGAAATTTGGGGTGCAACGCCAAGCGCCCAAAATAAGATGTGAGTGAATAAAGTCTCAACCTGTCTCTAACTACATGCTTTCAGTCTGTTGTACCCCTTGGAGTTGACAAAGGAGGGACGTAAAGTTCTGTGTCCTGCTTTAACATAAAAATGCTGCTTTTAGCAGATGGCTCGTATCTATTCACTCACCATCGGTATAACTTTGATTTCACTAGTTCGTTATGCAGTGCACAACATTTCGTTACCTTTCCGAGATAACTCGAGATCCCGGAACTCCGCCTTTAAAATCCGGGATCCCGACACCGCGGATGAGTACCTAACGACCACCACCTCGTCCGCTTGCAGCCAAATCTGACGGCGTCTCTGACGAGGACGAGGAGACGGAGCCGGGGCTGGCGCTGAAGCGGAAACAGCGACGCTCGCGCACCACCTTCACTGCCTACCAGCTGGACGAGCTGGAGAAGGCGTTCGAGCGCACCCAGTACCCGGACATATACACCCGCGAGGAGCTGGCGCAACGCACCAAGCTCACTGAGGCGCGCATACAGGTGAGCGCGGTGGGGTGGCAGGGCGCAGAAGGGGGGGGGGGGAGGAGGAGGGCTGGCAGGTGACGGCGGACATACAGATGAGCGCGGCGGGTTGGCGCAGGCGCAGGAGACAGACGGGGACTGGCTGGTGAAGGCCGGGGCTCGGATGCGCCACCGACGTTTGCTGCGAGATGTTCGCTGGGACAATTCAACCTGGTGCTCGTGACTGGACAGGTCAGGTCATCTCAGGACAGCCATTTGCCACGGCGTGCCTGCCCCACGTCTACACAGTTCTTTTGTCTGTACCTACGTTTCTTTTCAGCTGCCTTAAAACCCGGTGCGATACCGGGTCGGAGGTGCGATATGATCAGCGCTCCGTATGGTGACGTTTGCTGCCTCTTTGCCATGTGTGGTTCAGTAACCGTCGCGCGCCGCTGAAAACCCTGCTGGTCGGAGGTGTGATTTGACCAGCGCTCTGTATGGTGACGTCTGGTGCCCCTTTGCCAGGTGTGGTTCAGTAACCGTCGCGCGCGGCTGCGCAAGATGATGACCAGCCCCGGCTCGGTGTCCAACTTCCCCGGCGTCGGCCTGCCCATGTCGTACTCCTCCGGCACCGGCGTCTGGGGCCTCTCCGAGCATCCCTTCTCCTCGCCCGCCACTCAGGGTGAGCATGAAGTATCTTCAGTTGGCGATGTTTTCATCCAGTGGTGTTCCAGCGTAGCCTTTATCGTTGCACCGGTAACGTATTTTGCAGTTTTATGTCATCACGACATAACATGCGATGTTTAGTCAAGCGGCCTCGAAGCACTTCGCAGAGTTATTTTCACTGGCATCAGTCGAGTTCCCGAATCAGTGATTTTACAGTTCGTGTTACCCAGTCGGCTCGGCTGGTGACTAAGAGCTGCCTGCAATTCTCCTAACTTCGAATGAGCACCTGAGGTTCTGATGCGAGGCCTTTGTTTGCTGACGATGTGTCCGTACGCCAGCTGTTACACGCAACGCATCACCATTACCATCATCTGTTCACTATAAATGGCCCCCTACCAAACGCTTCGTAGCGGTCCAGGCACGCAACCAGTGTTTTTCAGGAGGCATGCAAATTTTTCCTCTCCAAAATGTTGCAAAATCACTCGATATCTAGTGTAAGTCTCGTTGCTCACGGGGAGGGGGGGGGGGCGGCACGGCCCCCTGGCCCCCTCCTTGGCTACGTCCCTATAACAGTCACGCGTCTGGCGCCCGCTAACGCTACCGCCCCCCCCCCCCCCCCCCCCTGTATTGCAGACTCGGGCTCTCTCTACTCGGGCGTCTCATCGTCGGTGGCGCCGCGTATGTCGTCCACCGCGCAGGCCATGTCCAACCCGGCCGGCTACGCGCAGAGCCTGGGCTCGTACGCGCCGCACCCGTTCAGCCCGTCAGGCCAGCCGCTCTCGAGCCCGGGCCTGCCGGCACCGAGCGCCACGGCCGCCGCTTCCGCGCAGTACTCGCCGCCGGCCGCCAGCGCCGCCAGCTGGCCGCCGGCGCAGTGCCAGCCGGCCGCCGTCAACGCCGCCAACGCCGCCTTCAGCGCCGGCAGCCTGGTAGCGCCGCGCGCCGCGCAGACCTTCGCTGGGGTGTACGGCTGGTACTGACGCTGGCCCGGAGGGTGCCCGTAGCCAAGACTGTCACCGCCTGGCGGCCGCGGATGGTACTGCAGTTTGCAGGCTGCTACCGCCGGAGGCGACACAACGCGCTGGTATCAGCCCGACGGGAGGAAATGGCGACGATAAGGGTTTGCGGGTAACCCCAATCGCCACCTGGTGAGCGTGTCTGTTACTGTCGCTAGTGGGCCGCCACCGCTAGGGGCGCCAGGCCCCTACTTTTGCGTCCCGGAGAAGGCGTTCACGATTGGTACTTGCTTGGCTCAGCATGCGCCGAACACGCGCTGACAACGGCTCAACGTCCGAAGCTAGCATCAACCCCGACCCGACGCCTGGAGCTGATGGTGGCCTCAGGTCAGCGTCAGCAGACGTGCTGACCTCAGCGAAGCACTGACCGTCCGGCCGGCCTTAGTCCGTCGCCCATAGCCTCTGCCGTCCTGACCTGAGCCGGACCGGTCCGGCTGCCTGCCAGACCGGCGCATCCGCGGCCCGCTCCCGCGCGGCGGCTGCCAACTGCCGGTCGTCAGCCGGACCTGCTGACCGCGCTGGCGTGCAGCCGGTGGGTGACGGTCAGTCAGGTGTGCAGGCTGGCGGCGGCCGCCAGATTTGGCTGACAGCGGCCAATCAGCCGTCAGACTCGCACCCCAGCCGGGCGGCATGTTCAGCTCTTCTCCCTGCCCATGATGGAGAGGCTCGCCGGCACGAACCCGAGACCTTCTTGGAGGCTACGGCTCGGCGTACCCCGGGTCAGGAGGCGTGGGAGCACCCAGAGCGCGGCGGGAGGGGGAGGGAGGCCCCCTGATCTTTTGCAATGCGTTGACGAGATAGGACAATGTTTGCGCTCGACGTTGCTGGCAGTGACGTGATTATTCCTAATTTATTTGCCTGGGTGGGAGCCTGCATATGAGTCTCCCCCTCCCCGTTCCTCGCGGATGCGCTTCTTCGGTGTCCTGCGCGAACGTCATCCACGTCCGCATCCTGGCAGCGAGCTGTTAATAGTTAGCAACTGCTAACTACCGGCGAACAACTGTTTGCAGCTGTTCATGCCGCTAAGATGGACTTTGAACGCATTTCTTGCCAGGAGATCGTGTTTTTCAAGGCAGGTGAGCGTAAGCATAATGCGACACACTTGAGCCAGTGTTTCAAAGCCGGTCAGTGTGCATTGCCTATCTGGAAGAGGAGCGGTGTTATCTGCCGCGAAGGCTCTGCATGGCCGGCGTCCTGTCCAGCAGGGCTCCCCATTCGCCAGCCATGAGCGGCGCGTCTGTTGGATCTCGGGTCCGGAGGGCGTTTTGAGAGGTCTGAAGCAGCGGCGTGTGTGTCTCCGGGCCGATAGTATTGACATGTCATGTGGGGTTTTACCAAAGATGCGTGGAGATTTGGAGGATGCTCTGTTACGGCGGGTTGAACCGCGGATGGACGGCGCTCCGGTGTCTAATGAAACTATGTTGGAAATGACATTAGAAGTGCATGTTGCAATCCTGTAGATGCTCTAATAGGCTGATGGTGTGACAACCAATAGACTGTAGTGACACGGGGCCTCTTTTAGGCCGATAGATTATGTTTCGCTTGTGCTTATGTGAGTTTGAATCAGGAATCGTAGAAAATTGGCGCGAAACTTTTTTGATGTGCACTTATTTTGGTTAAATAAAGCTACAGTTGCTTGGTGTTAGATTGACCAGTGAAAAACACGATGACATTGACTTGGGGCAACGTGAAACAACAGCATAGATTTCCATGCTACCCCTTTACCAAAAGCGCAAGATAACGAAGGCTCTAGATCCACCATAACTTCTTTGACTCTGTTTTAGCTCCGGTTGATCATGTCAACGCTGTGTGTTAAGCCTCGCACTTGCAGAACTCATCCCCGGTATCAAAGGTACCACTCACGTGACAAAAATGCAACGCCGACGTAACACTGACGTTGTATTCCGAACAGATCACCTGTACAATAGCGGCCGCCGTTCCCTCCGGCCCACACGCACTCACTCGCGCCCGCATGGAGCCCGCACCAGAAGCGCTGTCGCCGACAACGCCGTGACGAGGAGGTGACGCGCAGTAACAACCGGAAACAGCGAACACCACGAGAATGACAGCGAACACTCATTGGTCCCACACCGCTGCTGCGGGTCGCTCTGCTGCGAACGCGCGCGCGTGCGAACACGATTCGAACACGAGTGTGGGCAGCTCCGCTGATGTGGCAAGAGGCTGTGACGCCTGCCCTCTTGACATCGGAGTGTGCAGCTCGCGAGGGCCAGGCCTGTACGAGTCCTGACTCCCAATGCTGACCGGCGCCACGCACGCTGCCAGGCGGCGTATCCACCAGATTCGTGGTCCTCTGTGCATGCTCATCGTATGCAGAGCCGGTGCACCCGAACACACCTCAGCGTCGCATTGTAACCTAGCGACATCTAACGCATAGCCAACAGGAAACATCAAACAGATAATAATAACAATCGCCGTCTGGTCTGCCCGTCCTTAGCATCACTTGCAGTGCCTTCTGTTGCAGTGAAAACAAACTAAAAGTACATCAGTTATCCAGTCAGATGGCCCTTGATAGATTCCATGGCGCGCGAGAGCGTCGACTGCTTCTGGCTCGCCTGTTCTTTCTGCTTCTGGCGCTCCTTTCGGAGCGCGTTGGTGTGCGGGTTTTCGGCCATCACGTCGATGACGTCCTCCTTGTCCGAGTCCACGCGCCGGTCAGGCAGTTTGCCGTGTTTTCCGATCAGCCAGAACGTCTCCATGGCGCCCTTGCTCTGCTGAAAAAAAATATCATCCGTCACACATCAAACGGGGTCGCTTCACCGGGTGGTCAGCGACTTCAAGCTGTTGTTCAGCGCTTGGTGAACTCACGCGGTGAGTTAGCGTGGTTGGCGAGCTTTCAGTGAGTTTAAACCCGAGGATTTCAAGTCGGGAAACTCTCTTAAAGAAAGCGCATGGCACGTCGTTGCGCGCATCCCTCTTATGAAGAGCCAAAGCCTGCGGTGGCTACGTTAGTCCTCATGGATCACGCTGTAGCCGGAATCGGAGCCCGGTCGCCCACGTGAGAGCAGGTGCCGACCACTCGGTCACCACACGGTCAACTCCCGGTCACCAATCCGTCACCACGCTCTCGCCGTGAAGCTCTCTTTCCATGCCCCAACGTCAGACTGTGGCCAGGCTCGCCCTTTAATGAGACAGCGGCTCTGAGATGTTCTTACGTAGATTTCTTAATTCAACGCATCTGAGACGGCGACATTGCATCTTCTTTCGTAAATCGGATTTTCTTACCGCGTCCTTGTTGAACTGGACCCTGATCTCCATTTCTCCACGCAGTTTCATGATAAAGCCACCGGCCCTGTCCAGCGCCTCCTTGGTGGCCGCCGTGATGTGGATCTTGAAGGCTGGAAAAGGAGAAGGTTTGTTGGCATCCATATCATAAGGCACAAGGCGGAGGGCGTTCCTAGCGATAAATCACTAAAAAAATGATGCAACCCATGTAATCACATAACCCACGAATTTACGTCATGACTTCCGACACGTTCGTCCGTCCGCCCGTCTGTCACGCATCTTCACGCAAGTACATTGGGGGTGTGCCAGCAGACCACAAGGTTATCGTGCAGCAACAGGAGCGCACCATTACATTCCTTCCGCGATGGAATCCGACCGGTGCGACCAGCTGCTGAACCAGTCCACCAACTTCAGACCAATAGCGGCGCCAGCAGTGGACCGGGGGGCGACCAATGGCATGTTTCGAAGACAGCCTCGAAAACACTCTGGCACAGAAGCTGAGCGCGCTGGGGCTGTGGAATTGACCGACAAAAAGCCCTTTTCACTGTAAGCAGTATGCACCCAAAGTATGTGCGCATTTCACAGCAATGGGCTGCAATCGCCCCAAACATACGACACCGCAAATTTCACGCTATTGTCGTATACTGTCGAGTTCATTTGCCGGCCTGTCGCAGGCTAAGACAGTGAAGCCTGAAAGTTTATCCTGACGGTCCTCGGCTCGTCTTGCTGTCCGATCCGCGCGTTTTGTGCACCCCTACCGTCGGTGCGACAAGCCGCAGCTCTTTATCCTAGGACCCTTCCATTCCCGACGCGTAGCGTCAGCCCACCTGCAAGTAGCGAGGCACCACTCGTCCTCCACGCCAAGCCTGCTGCTTCGTTCCCCTCCCCCCCCCCCCCGCTCTCCCTCGCCCCAGCACGGAGGCAGCCGCAGGCCGACGGCGACAGCGCGGGTCACGGTCTTCTCTGACACCGCGTCCCAGCCGGGTGGCCGAGGCGTCACTCACGCAGGCCGGTCGCCTCCATCTTGCTGGTGATGTTGACTGTTTCTCCGAAGAGGGTGTAGCGCGGCATCTTGGTGCCGACCACGCCGGCCACCACCGGCCCCGTGTGGATGCCGATGCGGATCTGAAGCCGCTCGCCGGGCATGTGCGGCACCACGAAGTTCTCGGTGGCGTGCAGCAGGTCCAGCGCCATCGAGGCCACCTCGGCCGCGTGGTCCTTGCCTGTTGGACGGCCGTGTGGTGGTGACGCTACGGTGATGGGAAAGGAGAGCGGCGGTGGGGATGAGTGGCGTGAGACCGCTCTGGTGATGGCCGGCGAGGAAATTGGTGGCGAGGACGGATCAAGTGCGGAGCTGTCAGATTTCAGCACGTGAGGGGAGCGTTGCTTTGAATCGCTTTGATGGCTCAAGAAAACAAAATTAGTCGCACTGTTTGTTAACAGAATGTAACGAGCAGGGTTTGCAAATTATACGCGTATACAGCACAGAGGGAGCTTTAGCTAAACATCGACGAATGCAGACATTTTGTTACAAGCTTATTACAAAGACACTGAAGACAAAGGGGTCCCTTACTACATCACACATCAGCAGTCGCAAAACAACATAGGCCATAGGCCATAACAGCACAACCAGTGTAATGCACATGCAAATATAAAATAGAGCAAAAGCAAACCAGATCATAACCACTATCGGTGCATGAGACGACGATACAGAGAGAGGGCGGGAGCCTTAGAGAAGGGGGAGGGCGGCTAAAAGAGCCCTAGAGAAGGGGCGGGGCAGCTGACAGAGCCCTAGAGAAGGAACAGGGACGCTGAGAGAACCCTAGAGTAGGAACAAGGCGGCTCCCTAGAGAAGGGACAAGGTGACAGAGAGCCATAAAGAAGGAACGGGGCGTCTGAGAGAGCCCTAGAGAAGGGACAGGGCGGCAGAGAGCCCTAGAGAAGGGACAGGGTGGTAGAGAGCCCTAGAGAAGGGGCGCAAGGCAGCTGCGAGAGCCCTAGAGATGGGACAGGGTGTCTGAAAGAGCCCTAGAGATGGGACTGGGCCGCTAACATGACGCTAGAGATGGGACAGGACGGTTGCGAGAGCCCTAGAGACGGGACAGGGCAGCTGAGAGACCCCCAGAGAAGTGGCAGGACGGTTGCGAGAGCCCTAGAGAAGAGACAGGGTGACAGAGAGACCCCCAGTGAAGTGGCAGGACGGTTACGAGAGCCCTAGAGACGGGACAGGGCGGCTGAAGCGCCGCTGGGGCATGATTGCGTTGCGGAAACGCCACTACCAGAGTACGGGCATTGATTGAGCGACGTTTCGACAACGCAACCAGCCGCGCCTACCTAGCCGCTGGTGACTCATGATCTTATAGCAGGGCGTGGTGAAAATGAGTCGTTCCAGGCTGCCCGCCTGCTGCTGCTCTGAGGGAGCCCGGCGCGCCGGGCGGTCGGCGTCAGAACCATCGCTCAATCAGGGCACCAACAACGCACCGGCCGCAACGGAACGCGGCGTCACGCGGGACCTCCGCGCAACGTCACTGGGTCACTGCACAGGTGGTGCCACCTGGCTGCCGCGCCCGTGGCGCCACCGCACCGCGGGACATGTGGTACATGTGGCCTATACATGTGGTGTGTCCTGGCGCCGTGTGGTGCCACCTGACCACCCCGAGCCACACGCACTTGGTGAGTGGACTCTCGTCCTCTGACGTGAGTCAAGCTCGACGTGACGCGACATGGCTCAAGCCTGACGTGATGTGACGTGGCTCGAGCTCGTCGTGACGCGACTTGACGTGGCTCAAGCTCGACGCGACGCAACGTGGCTCAAGCCTGGCGTGATGTGACGTGGCTCGAGCTCGTCGCGATGTGACTTGACGTGGCTCAAGCTCGTCGTGACGTGATGTGACCCGAGTTTAGCGTGACGTGACGTGACGCGAATCGAGCTTAGCTTGTCGTGAGGTGACATGACACGGCTGGAGCTGGACGTGACGTGACGTGATACGGCTCGAGCTTGGCGTGACGTGACGTGACACAGCTCAAGCTCAAGTGACGTGACGTGACGCGACTCGAACTCGGCGTGACGTGACGTGACACAGCTCGAGCTCGAGTGGCGTGACGTGACGCGACTCGAACTCGGTGTGACGTGACGTGACACAGCTTAAGCTCGGCGTGACGTGATGTGGCTCAAGCTTGATGTGACGTGACGTGACGCGGCTTGAGCTCTGAAGTCGGAGCCCAAGACCAATGAATCGAAACCACAGGTCCGAAACCGTCATCATCGCATGCTATTTTAAACGATTGCTTTTCGCTGGGCCTGCGAGCGGCGGGGTGGCGAGAGACAGCAGTGTGGGTGCACCAGGGCTCCGTTTTGGTGTCGCCCGTCGGAGCGTTTCTGGTGCAGAGGACTGGTGCAGAGCCGGCGCCGGCCACTCACCCTGGGCGCGCTGTGGTACGCCTGAGGCCACCATGTACGCGTCACCGATCGTCTCGATTTTGTACACGTCGTACAGCTCTATTCTGGAGTCGAACATGCGGTAGAGAGCGTTCAGGAGCGAGATGACCTGGAAGGCAAGCCGGTCTGCCGTTATCACCGTACACGGGATATGGGCTATGTCCGGATGGGTGGTTGGCTGCAAGGTATTGATCGTTCAGCAGAAGAAGGCAGCTTTACTAACCGCGCCTTCTGCGAGAGAGCTTTGTTTTGGTGGAATAAATCCATGAAACATATATAAATACATATATACAGACACACATATATATATATATATATATATATATATATGTATACACATATATATACACATATATATGCATATATATATATACATATATATATATATATATATATATATATATATGTATAGGCACAAAATTACTTTCGGTCGTTGCTTTTTTCGTTTCAGTTTCATCGTTACACACGTTCTGATCAGTATTTCGCGCATAGAAAATACACATGTCTTCCTCAAACGCACCTGCATCGGCGTGCTTTCTGAGGCCATCTCGGTGAAGCCCACGATGTCGGAGAAGTAGATGGTGACTGACTCGTACGTCTCTGCCGACACCTGCTTGCGCTGCTTTAGCTGTTGGGCTACAGTGGGCGGCAGCATCTGGTACAGCAGCATGTCCGATCGCTTCTTCTCATAGCGCAGCTCGTAGGTTTTGTATTGGAGGGTTTCGGTAAATGCCTGCAGTGGAGTAGGAAATGGCAAAATATACGTGGGGAAGTGGCAGATACTGTTGCTCTTGGTGGAGCTCCTAGTTGAGTTACATTTCTATATCTTGTTTAGGCTGTGATTCCCAAACTGCCCACAAGTTATGCCAGATTTATACGCAATATCTTTTATTTGAATCCAAATTGGACAGAATGTCTGGACTCATCGCCACAACACATTTTAGCACGAACCACAGTCTTCGCACAAACATCGGGCTGCATTGTACAAGACCACGTCAAAAGGCTGATGACTTGTTCAGCCGTTTCAGTTTACACACGCAGTATTCTATTTTATGCAAGGAGCACACGGGTACAAAACGACGAACCAAGTGAAGCATCGGTGTGCCCGCAGACTGCTCCGGTGTGAACATTATATACTGCGCACTCTTCCAAAGCCCTGCCACTAACCTGAAGAGTTCTGGTGACTTTTCTGACCAGGATAATGATGACTGGAGAGATGATGAGCACAACCACCAGCAGAGCGATGCCCACCACCACGTGGCTGTTGGAAGAGCCCACCTGTGCAGGGCAGGTAATCATGCCGATGCCAAGGCAGCGGTATAGCCAAGTGGGGGAAAAGGCTTTTGGGGTCAGACCCATGTGGAGTTGGTGCTCCCCTGGGACCGAGTACCGCACTACTTTTGCTAGTTTACGACACCCGTAGGGATTCTCAAACATCCACAACAGGGCCATGAGGCCTTGTTGTGGATGTTTGTGATTCCCCAATGGGAATCACAAGCCAAAAAGTCCCCGAATGAAACACATGGCCTTTGTAGCGACAAATTGGCCACTCGGCTGAAAGGGCCGCTATGACCCGATTTAGAGCCCTACGCGGCGAAATCTTGGCTGCGCCGCTGTGTCAAGGTCTCGCTGTAAATCTGGCAAATCACATTAATGATTGTCATGCAGCAAAGTGGCGTCGTAATGGCTGGAGATTGCTTGGTGTGTGTTTTTGCCTTGTTTGAATGGGCTAAAATGAGTGTCGCAATTGGTTTCTACAATCCTAACAGTGCGGAAAGATCTTTTGGATAACAGAAGCGCATTTTCAAGGGAAATTAATGTCATCGTGAAGACGTGTGTTATGTTTTGCATTAAATTTATATCGTGCCTATTTACTATCGCTCCAAGCATGCAGAAATGTGGTTTTGTGGCTGTGATATTGGCCGTCATTGTAAACCTGTTCCATATCATCTAGCGCGGCGTTTTCTTCACAATTTGCCGATTTGCATACCTTTGACATCTGATCGCTTTGACCATGCATTTGACGAGGGTAACCACACTGAAGTAACTAAAATGGCAAAAAACTTTTTCTACAAACGGTGGACGTGTCACAGATATGTATAATAATGCGTTTTAACCAATTGTTCTTTTCTTAACTAAAAATTGACACGTTAGGCCAAGGGAATACCCTTCAATGGAGTGTTCCACATTTATGCGGGATTTTTAAGTGAAATAGCCATTTTGAAAGCCTTTCGGTTCTGTTCGTAACCCTGCCCTTCTTAAGACCTAACCCCGCTAGTCTCTGAGCTGCGGAAAGGTTCATCAGGAAGAGTATTTCAGAGTCACTTTGTATTCATACCGTCATAATAACGTCATTCAAAGCCTGTCATTCCCTAAGTCATGTGGCGATCAAGGCCCCAAAAATATAATTGTCGAGGCGTTCATATCTGGCGTTTGTGAACGTGGTTTCCAGATAAACCGACCGTCAATTGGCTTTCAGTCAGTCTTGTGCAAGGTACGATGACGTAATTAAACCGTGAAGCATTGATGAGCATATTTACCCAACCGAAAATTGTGCTGTCCACAGCAGTCTTTTCCACTTAAAAAGTATACCCATAGTTATGAGTAGGTTTGTTTCATCATATCTGATGCTTGCTTCGAATCCGTTCTTCGAATGTGAAACATTCCGTTTAAGCTAGTCATCACGCAAGAAACCTGGTAGGTACGGTATAGTGCACAACTCATTTGCGTGTATGATAAAATGGATTCTGCAGATGAGTCCCAGCGCTCCAGTGAGATGAGAACACATCACAAGGTCACAGCGTATTTAGAATTACGTCAACAGGCGTTGCATGACAAAATTTGACTCAACACCTCAATGCCTCCAACTTTTCAGCGTTGACGAAGCCATTGATGTGCGGATTGACAATGAAAGTAGCAAAATCAAATTCACACGCACTTACCTCGGACAGAATGGTGTTTTCTATCTTCCCTCTGATCTCATACTGGATTTTCTGTAAGGAGTCCAGGTAGCCGAGCATGGCATAGAAGTACTCGGTCGCCTTTCCGAAGTCCGGCTCGATTTTCACTCGATTTACGATCTCCTTCCTCCTCCTTGTGATGTTGGAGTACCACGGATACTCGTGCTGAAGTAGCTGGTACCTGAGAGTGGTTCAACGCCTACTGAACGCAGCCGCATGGCGAATCCAAATAGTGGAACATATTATTCAAATTCTATTGGAGCCGATGTTAAAGCACGTTCCTTTGCATGCGGTATCGACTTAAGCCTTTGCAGCTCCTAGCGTAAATTTGGGATCTGGAAGCACATCTTACGTATCAAAATGTCAACACACCCGAAAAATCCCCTGACGCTGTCATATACACAATGCAGTGCGTTGTGTAGTTGCGTTCCCAATGGAGCAGCGAACCGCGTGCTGCGACAACCGCTTACCTGTCCTTGATCCAGTACGCGAAGCTTTTACTGGCGTTGAGGAAATCCTGTCCGAGCGCGTCGTTGGTGACGAAGCTGAGGTAGCTGTTGTGGTCGAGGTCACCTCTGCCGAAGTACTCTTCTCCGAACACCATGCTGATGCCCAGATGTTCGATGGCGCGGATCAGGTTTTTGTATGCCAAAAGAGGCCGCCATACACCTACGGCGAGCGGTGGGGGTCAGGCGTGCGTGCAGTGCATATAACATTACGTGCAGCACAGTGGCTGGGTAACCGACCCCCCCCCCCCACTCCTTTAGCGACTTTTACGCAACAGTGCGCATTTCATTTCGTACCATTATGACCCCATGTGACTGGGAGGCGGAAACAAGTAGGGTGGTGGCGGCCCACGGACCGATGACGTAAGTGCGTTTTTTTTTTATCTCGACAATGACGTGCCAGTGTCTGGTGAGCATCCGAAGTTTCTAGGTACAGTCACTCTGATACTTCAGGATCTCAATATGTTTGAGAATTTGCTGGGACGATTTCCTCACTGAAGTGTTTATGCCCACTTTTTATCTTTCAGATTAATGGCACGCGTCCATAGCGTGCTTTTGTTCTCGGTGTCAAGCCACGCTTAGAAGCATTCGAGAACCGCATGGGGTGTGGGTGGAGGATTTGACCAAGTCAGGCTTCGCATGACTTCCACTCACCTGACGAGTCCTTCTCCTTGATCTCCCTGGTGAGCTGATCGAGGAAGATGTAGTTGGCGCGGTTGTAGAACTGGATGCCGGCGTCGATGGAGGGTGTGTCGAAGCGCGTGATTTTGTCCCGGAAGTCATCCAGCCGGATGCGGAACAGGATCTTGTTCTGGAACAGCTGGTCGCCGATGCGGAACTTGGGCCACTTGAGCTCGTCGATCAGCTGGTTGGTGTACTGGAAGTGCTCCGAGAGGTTCCGCCGGATCACAGAGCCGTTGGTGAAGAGGAAGAAGGCGATCTCGGCACGCTCAGACTGCAGGGCTTCCGTGACGTTGCCCAGGCCGGTGCTGATTTGCACCTGAAGGGCAGGCCCAGAATCCACATGGCTTTTAGGGCACAGGTGTATGTCAGGGCTACCAGCCCTGAAGGGCGGGCCCAGAGTCCACATGGCTTTTAGGGCACAGGTGTATGTCAGGGCTACCAGCGGCGCGATGGCTATCAGCATCGATCTTGGTCGTTCAGATTTACAGCCGGTTGGGTCGTTCAAAACTTGCTCACGTTGATGCGATTTAGCGTACATTACAATACCGTTCGCGCCCCTTTTTGAGTCGAACGTAGTCCGGCTGTTGCGGAATCCAGCACAAAGTTTTTGGTTTATCCAGCAAGTCCAGCTTTGAGCCAGTCTAAGACGTGACACGACATGGGCGCCACCAGAGGCCACATTCAGCTCAGAGAGGCGACGAATACTTCACTTCCATTCCCTGGGACGCTGTACCCAGACCCCGTGCTAACGAAACGCTTCACAGCGCAGGGTGAGGCGTTCCTTAGACAGTCCCATCCAGCTTCGTGAACATCAGAGCTCTGCAGCATCTGGCACCAGGCGCCGCCGACACCCACCTGACTTCAACACCTGGCACCAGGCGCGCGCCGACACCCACCTGACTTCAACACCTGGCACCAGGCGCGCGCCGACACCCGCCTGACTTCAACACCTGGCACCAAGCCCACCGATACCCGCCTGACTTCAGCACCTGGCACCAGGCCCGCGCCGCCACCCACCTGACTTCGGCACTGGCACCAGGCCTGCACCGTCACCCACCTGACTGATAGTCTCCTGCATCTCGTACTGGTACTGCAGCACGCTGATCATGTTGACGGCGTTCTGGATGATGAGCGCCATGATGGGGATGAAGGGCAGGCAGAGCATCTGCGCCAGGTGGATCTGCTTGCCCCGGCCGGTGGTGGGGTCCAGGCCGCAGCATCCCGTCTTCACCTGCGCGCAGAACGGCCCTACGCCTCGACACGACACTCAGACGCCGAGGCACGCAGAGTGCACAGCGCGCAGAACGGTCCTGGGTCTCAGCATAACACACAGGTACCGGGGCACGCGCAGGGAAGACGTCCGGCGACGCCTGGTCCGCAGCACGCTTGCAGTGTTATCCGTGGCGACGTTTACCGTCACATTTGAAGACCATTCTGATCCTGTGGCCATCCATCAGCGGGCTGTCTGAAGCGACTCACGTAACTCGCCGATGTTATCGCGTGTCGAGCTGCCCCCTCCTCTTCCCTGAGCGGCACCCATGGCAGAAAGTCTTGAAATGTCTTTTTTAGAACACGAGTCTCTGCTTAGGAATACGATTGTGGAGCGTGTGCTTATCTATTAACTTCCGTAAGTGCTTCTACATTTTATTCAGTTGGCCTCGGTCTGTTCCTTGACTCCTGTGCCATTGAATGTGATCGCTTGGTTAATGTGGCAGTTAAATGGCATAATGCGCTTTTACTATGAGAATGCAATACAAATAGCAACAATGTGAATCAATGCAATAATAATATTAATATGACACTATTACATGACGTTTCGTTCATACAGGCGTGCTGCCACCTGTTCATGTTCAATTTCATGTTATTCCCGAATCATTCCAACAAGTGGCTTATGTTTGATTGGGTGCAATTACAATGCTAGTATTAATTCATACATACTTCACCACCTTTCCCGTCGTTTGTACACTTGTCAAAAAAAAAATAAGTGACCAATATATATATATATATATATATATATATATATATATATACATAGATGCGACACTTATATGTCCAACAAAATACTTTCATATCCAGCGAGTGACACGCTGCTGACGCATAGAGCATCGTGTAAAGTCCATTGAACCGGAAATCGTTGAACAAGACGATAGAAACTGCGCGCTTTACAGGCAATGCACATAGTGTGCACAGATATCTGCGCAAAATATGGTCTCATGAATTTTAATGATCACTTAATCACGCATTGGTCTACAGGCAAGGCGGGCAGAGGGTCATCGAACTACCGAAAGCATGTTGCGCGTGTTTAACACACGCATGTAAAAACGCAAGACACCGCTTGATTTCATTTTGCTCGCGCAGCCAACCGTATTAGTTGAAACGCATGGCGACATATCCGGAAAACCAGAGTGGGACCGATCATAACAATGTTGGAATGCAAACTATAAGTCTAACGACCCGGTTACATATCAATTGCACACGGTCCTCTGGTTTCGGTAGGATTTCGACTTTAAAGGGAAAGTGGTGAGAGGCGAATGAAAAATGTAATTCATCTAAAACATTCACGCCGGGGGTTTGATACTTGACGGAAATGTCGGTGAAATCGGAGTCATTGCTGTCGTAAAAGGCAGTGGATGGCAGATGCCAGGAACATGGTGCCGGCCAGGTCCAGGTGGCTGGCTTCTGGCACGCGGCGCGGTGGACCGCCGTTCGTCCCGCCACGGCCGTGGCTGACAGACAGCACTCATGTGCAAAACACGGCTGACCATGGGTGGTATGCCGTGAGCACCTCTTCGGCTGCGAGCGGTCGGGACGAAATCAGGCAAGACTGGGACCACTCGGAATATGCTTGATAATACCAGTCCCTATCCGTTTTGATGAAAACATTGAAGAAGCGTCTGCTGCCAAAATACCTGCTTTGCTGATTTTCCGAACTCGCATGAAAAGTTCTAAAGCTTGGTTCGCAGTGGTCCAACAATCTCAAGTAGCTGCATTGGCTGGAGAAACATTAGTTCAAAAGGCTCCTTCTAAAATGCGTTACGCTGAAGCTGTATCGTGGGTCCTGCAAACAACCCAAAGTTGAAGTTGTTGCTTTTGACCTCAATGGACGTTTAAAATTCAGCATATGAATGCACTGGCTCATACGCAGGAAGACCTATCCTCGTGCCGTTAATCGCACCAAAACTGCACTCAACACCATTTCTCAAAACGCATTCGAGAACTGCGGGGTCCACGTCGCCTCGTTTTCATCACCAGCAGCGGCAGCGCCAGCCCAGCGCCGTTCCTCCACCCCCGCTCCGGTGGCGGGCCCCAGACACGCGGCCGGCGGCGACGCTCACCTTGAAGACGCCGCCGTTGAACTCGACGAGCTTGCTGTCGTCGTCGCTGTCCTCGAGCGAGAGGGCGGAGCCGCGGCGGGCCCCGCCACCGTCCTTCACCTTGTTGTTCTTCAGACCCATGGCGCGGTCGAGTGGGCGGCTCGGAACATGACGGGCCGCCCTCTGGCTGCTGCGTCCGGCCGCCGAGCCGAGCGCGACTGGCCGCCCCGCCGCCCCGCCCCCCGCCGGCCAGCCCAGCCCGCCGCGCGCCCAATAACACCGCCCAATATCGGGCCCGCTTTAATTTCGGCGTATTAGCGCGGCTTGTTAAGCGCCGGTCGATTTGCTGATGAGACGGAATTGAGGCGGGGTAATAAGATGCGGTCAGTGAGATGGGGGGGGGGAGGGGGGGGGGGGCGTCTCCCGCGCTCCGAAGGGGTGGTCGGCGCGGCGCCGGCCAGACGCCGGCAGGGGCAGTGTCGGAGAAGGCTGTGAAGGACCCCGGCGTCGCCGCCGCCGGCTCCGTCCCGGCGCCATGCCTAACAAGAAGAAGAGCAAAGATGGCGACGACAAGGAGGTAGGTGGAGTCTGAGCGAAGGCTGGGGTGACGGAGCGATGGGCGCCGGCTGGAGGACCGCCCGCTGATGGTGACGGATGCTGGGTGTAATCTCGAGATGACCACTTTTGATATTTGAGGAGGACGTTCGGTTTCAGCTTTCGTTGTGACAGACGAAGGATCATGAAGCAATGTAGTACTGGACGTTGGCTGAATGGGGGCATGCCATGACTGTAGCCCGGTACGCTGCGATGAAGCTTGCTCAGATGAAGCTCGGTGAGCACCAACACACTTGTAGACGTACACGGATGACCCTTTTGATATATTTGTATACCGCTCGCCTTGAATATTTTTTTGTGAACTCCATCGATGCCGCACAAGACAATGGGCCGCGAATATCAAAGAAACCCCGATTATCCCCACATGTTTCATCCATGCGCGGCAGGCACTGGAGACCTGCTTTATAATTGTATAACTGAACTTTTAACCGAGTACAGGTGCGACCAGTTATTCCATGATCTTGCTAATTGAAAAAATGAGAAAAGACTTGCTGAAGTAAATCGCGAATGCCAATGGATTTAGTGGATAAAACAGACAGTGTCAAGGAGCAGAGGATCAATGCAAAATGAAAGTGTGCCGAACGTGTTGAGTGTGGTCTTTCGCATCGTGGTATACCTCGTAAGGGGCGCCCCCAACAGTGGTGACTTGTGCGTCGTCAGCCAGAGGAGTAGAAATGTCGTGGAAACTAAGGGGGGACGGGCAATATTGACTTTAAAGGTGCTTCATTTCATGCAACATTACCGTGTTCATGTCAAACGTTCCCAAAAAGGGGGAAAGCTTGACCCTCTTTTCCCTGTTCTTACAGCTATGCTGTCAAATGTCAACAACTCTACTCATAGCCGAAATAATCGAAGCCTTTCTTGTGGACTCGGGTTCGGGGAGTGGGGGACAGAGAGTAAAACAAATCTACCAGTAAAGCATGCTGGAAACTTGGTAAAAGAATATTGAGAAATGGCAGGGAGCTGTCATCCAAGGACTTGCTGAGGAAATCGCGAAGGGAAAGGAACAATTATGATCGTGCTCGCACATCCGACACCATGTGATGGCGGCGTGACGTCGCTTCATGAAATATATAGACTGGCGTATGATGCGGCTGATCTCAGTTTAAATGGCTTCAATGCAAACTTCTCTCATTCTTTGGCTAGTTAAGTTTTGTGAGGGATTTTCGGCCCCACGTCTGCATCTGGTCTCAAGGCCCGATTACAATGTGTCAGTCAGTTGAGTATTGTGCCGCTGGCCAATCAGGAATGAGCTTCGAAGAAATAGGACGGCGAACCGCTATTTTTGTTCATTGGGTGACTTCGTGCATAGTGCATACATGAGCTTTTAACCAGGCTGCATCGAATACAAAAATTGAGAGGGATTGCGCAACAAACCGTGTTTCCAAAAGATATGCTAATGCAGGTCGTTTGCCTATTACATGCTTCTTGCCAAATACTGCTGGCTAAATGAGCAATCTTTTTCCATGATGGCTATTGTCACATGGCAAGCCTGGATTTTGCCTCCTTTAAGTCTCCTTGTTCGTTCGGTCACGACCGTACTGTGGGCATTTGGCGACATTTTCTGTCTGCTGAACAGCAAGAGCTTTATGCAAGCAACCAAGCTAAAATATGAGAAGTGGTCTGCTGGCCACCTCCGTGGTGCAGAACAGGCGTTCTAACCGTAGGGAAGGGAGAGGGTCTCCCGGCTGAATTACAGGCATCTTGGGAACGGGCATCGCAGTTCGGTCAAATCAGATCAGGGTCAAGAAAGATAAGTTTTGAGACAGTGTCAAACGAGTAGGGGGGGGGGGTGGGGGGGGGGGGGGGCGTGGGGCTTGACAGTGTTTAGCCACAAGCACTAAGCCGAAAAATACGCTATTATGGTACATTTTTGCCACAATGCAAATAGTGGCAGTGTTTCGTCTGACTTGGTGTGTTCAGATGCGAGTGCGATATCGACATGTCTATTGTGTGATTCGACTTGTGTTGCCAGCACGTAATCGTTGTGTAAAACAATGCCCTTGTTGGCTTATCAGCCGCTTACATGGTCGCTTTCACAGTAAGAGATAAGAATATTTGTGGCTTGTGCCAGCTGAGATTCGCTGTCGGACGCGGGGGTCATAATTCGATGCATCCTGAGGGGAAAATGGATGTAGAAGTTGGGAGACACTGGTGAGAAGGGAATGCGCTGGACTAAAAACCAGCGGCGTGGTTACGAATCCCTTAACGGACACAGTGCTTGACAAGACCGACATGGAAAGACCAGCTGACAAAAGTCCGAAGAGGGCCGACCATGCTCGAGGTGGCCGGGTCACGGCGCTACACGGCACGCAGACCCAATCGCAGTCCTGAAGCCCGTCTGACAACAGCTCCGGGTGCTAAACTGTGCGGTGAACTGGACCGGCAAAACTTGGGTGCTGGATGGAGTGTACACCCAAACAAGCCCTGCCTCGCAAGTGCTTTGAAACCACAGCCACTCATGTAAACTGCTCAGAATGGATTTAAAAATAAGGAAACAGCAGTTAGCCCATAACTATCTAGGTGTCTCACGACTGAGGCGTGATCACATTCACTCGCTCCTGAGACTGCATGGGGTGCGATATTAATATATTTTCAGGCAGCTCCACCTGTCTTGCTTTTGCACACCTCCACACCCTATGATGTGATTGCCCACTGTTGTGCGATTCATGAGTTCGTTGGGTTTCGGTGACGCAGTGGTTGGGCTGTGCATCTGGAAAACTAGAGGTACAGGGTTTGACCCTCCGCGGTGTCCGCCCAGAGTGAGAGGCAAACGTGGCATAGAGCGTTAAATGCTGAATGTGTCGTAAAGCCACCATCAGTAGCCCGTCCACCCGCCTACTTTCTTTTAACATGCCATGCCCATTGTCAATGTCTACACTTGGGTATTTTCTCGAAAAATGTAGTAAGATATTAACATCAACGACAACAATAGCAACACCAACATCTGGAGGCGTTATGGACTAGATGGGGTTGAAATATGTCGCCGATTCGCAGATGATGCGTGCGCCGACACCATGCAGTTGGTACACAAACGTAGCTGCTTTGGCTGCTGATATTTCTAATGAACCCCTTAAATACCAAATTCGAGCAGCTTTATGGTCTGTCACCGCGCACGAGTGACCTACCGCACACACCGACCCGCAGTTTTGCTTGTGCCATTGTCCGTCCTCGTTGGTCTTGTGTGGCCGGAATGACGAATATCTGGGCCCGTTCTCGACCTGCGTTGTGACCTGAACACCTTGCTATTGTTCCCATGTGTATGATATGGAGAGGCTGTATTTTGGTGGTGTATAGGGGATGTGCGAGTTCTAAGTTTGATTATGTTGCAGTGATATATACAATCACGTCCTAACGAACCATTGTTTTCAGTTGCCTTGAACGGATCGAGCCCAGGAAGCCAATTACAATAGCGTTTTAGTCCATATAGTAGGCTGAAATCAAAGCGCAGAAATGATAGCATTGCGTGTGTTCGGAATTTTCTGAGGTCCTAGGCTACGTTTGGTCAGAATCTTCTGCCCGCTCAGGTGAACAAAATAGCGAACTGCTTTGGTAATACCCAGTTCTTAAGAAATTACGAAACGGGCAGGGCAGCCGCATTCTTCTATTGCACTGTACTCACGTCTCTAAGCTCACTCACCGCCAACATCGTCACAGGGGGCCAAGGAGACGTCGGAGCGGGCCGAGAGTGAGGCGCTTGAGATGAAGTTGCCGCCCAACCCGCGCCGCCTCTCCGGCATCTCCATCGACAGCGAGGACTCCACCAAGATGGTCGAGGTGCGCACCTGGGTCCACACTCGTCCCAGCTGGTGGCCCCCAATTAGACAGACAGCCTGTGCTAGAGAAAGATGCTGACATCCACTGATTCGGTGCTGGTAAAAGAGACTGCCATGTTGCTATGCGCCCTTGCGCCAGCCGTACTCGGGCAGACAGGGGGCGGAAGGAACAGGTAAGCTCCATGCTAACAGCTGACAACGGCATCGAACCGCCGTAGGTGTCTAACAAACGACTGGGTCAGATGTTAAAAGTGTAGAAGAAAGTATTATGGGTATAGCATTTGTTCCCCTCCCCCCCAAAAAAGAAGAAAATAAACACAAAGCCGACCGTAGCCAGTGAGCTCCACGCTGATGGCAGACGGGTGAAGAGGGTCAGAGTCAACCGTTTGTTCGTTGTATCTTCGAAAGGAGCTGCCGATCTCAGAGTCAGTCCAGTTCCCCGACAGCTGTCTGGACAGCCCTATGTTCTCGCTGCTCGCTGGGCTTGCTTGCAAAGAGCTTGCTGAACAACTCAATTTTATGGCAGGTTAAGACGGGCTGCTGCGGCATGGACCCCACCACAGGACGGGGGAAGCAGCTCCACCTGATCCAGATGCTGCTGCTGCCTTTCATCCCCATCATGGCGCTCATCATACAGAACGTGGTGAACATGGTCACTGTGCTGGAGTCTCAGGCAGACATGCAGAAGACCATCGAACAGGTAAGCAGTCGCGGCTTAAGACGCTGTTTACCACCTTGTAAGGAGGAAGGTATGCTGTATTCGCATTACATAGCGCTAAGACCAAACCTAACCTAATTAGAAGTCATGCAACTGATGTGCACCGAGGATCGATTGTTAAGTGCTCATACTTGGCGGCTTGAGTCGATGGATCGATAATCGCAATCGCCAAGGAAGCATTAATGAAGATGAAATCAATTGCATATTAAAACATTTAATGACATCATCAAAACTAAATAGGCATGGATCGCTACGTCAAACGATGCAGTAGATACGTATTTTCAGGTGCAAATCAGTACCGACCTGGGCAACGTCACGGAAGCCCTGCAGTCTGAGCGCGCCGAGATCGCCTTCTTCCTCTTCACCAACGGCTCCGTGATCCGGCGGAACCTCTCCGAGCACTTCCAGTACACCAACCAGCTGATCGACAACTTGCAATGGCCGGAGTTCCGGATCGACGACAAACTATTCCTCAACAAGTTCCTGTTCCGGATTCGCTTGGACGACTTCAGGGACAAGATCAGGAAATTCGACACGCCCTCCATCGATGCCGGAATAGCGTTCTACAACAGGGCCAATTATATCTTTCTGGATCAGGCGAGTTAAAAAAATCGGGAGAGGGGAGGCCTGTTTTGTACCCGTTAGTATCTTCCGAATCCGGAGATTTCGTGTGCAGGTCGAATTAAACTTCTCGTCGCGTTAAGCTTGACTTCCAGTTTTCACAATCTAACGGACGATTTCATGACCAGTTAGATAGCATCACGTCCTCTCAGAACGGTATTGACATGATACCTTCCCCACCACATATATCAGTGCGAGCGTTTACACCTGGTGCCTGACGAAGGATGTTGCCAGCGAGCACAAAATCAGTCAGTGCAAACGTCGACCGTTAGAAGCACCGAATGTTGACGGCTAAGGTTGGGAACCCCAGGCCATTCATTCCCTGTGCTGACGCCTTTTTTTGTGTCATCCGTGTGGACGCGGTGCTCTCAGCACCTAATATTGCACACACTGTAGGTGACTTGGTGTTTGCTCCCATCATGACTCAGCGCCTGACGCCTCCTTGACTGAGGGTGACTTGCGTGTGCTGCTGCCAGCTCACTCGGGAGATCAAGGAGAAAGACGCCAGCGGCGTGTGGCGTCCGCTCCTCGCCTACAAGAACATGATCCGTGCCATCGAGCATCTGGGCATCAGCATGGTGTTCGGCGAGCAGTACTTCGGCAGGGGCGACCTGGACCAGAGCAGCTACATCGAGTTTGTTACTAACGACGCGCTTGGACAGGACTTCCTCAACAGCAGTCAGAACTTCGCATACTGGATCAAAGATCGGTATGTCGCTTCAAGCAGTGCGCGATCGCTAGTTTTCGCCGCACCGGAGTAAGGTTTCATGCATGACAACTGGCCAATTGCCCCTAAACCACGGATGAATGACCCCCAAAAACGTGCTTGGATCGTGTCTGGGGACATCGTTATGCCTTCCAAATTATCTTTACATCGTGTCACGTCACCTAACTGAGAAGATAGGTGAGCGATCCTGAGAAGAATTATTGCTTTCTAGTCGTTGACTGATCTTTGGTAGCATGAGTGGAACACGGCTATGTTTTCGGCGGCCAGAATGCTGAAATCGTCTGGTCGCTTCGTGACGAGCTTACGATTCCCTGACGGTAAATGAAGTCTATGTATTTAAATTAAGTCCTATACTAACGTGTTCATGTTCTACCAGAAATCGGTGTGAACAAAACTGTCTCTTCGGTTATCATTCCCGGCACAAATTTGCACCTTTCCGATTTCAGTTTATATAAACTTGTTTTCCATTTGCCCACATTTATCCATAGGGAGGCGTATGCATTCAGAACTAAATGGTTTATTACATGCGATGAGCGAATAGTTGCACTCGCAACGCTTTCGAATTGCAATGTAAGTGCAGATCCACGCCCTTTCTGATAACTCCCCTCCCCGCTGGCAGTACTGCATCGCGTCGTTTGCCCTTTCCCAGGTACGTGCAGCTGCAGAGTATGTACCCCTGGTACTCCAACATCACCCGACGACGTCACGAAATTTTGCTGCGAGAGAAGATTGACCCCCGACTTTGAGAAAGCTACGGAGTACTTTTATGCCATGCTAGGGTACCTCGACGCCCTGAAGACGATCCAGTACGAGATCCGGTAAGACGTTGTTCTGAATACTTAATTCCTGGGTGGTTGTCGGAGCCTATATTTGTGCAGAGTCACTAACAGCTTCACCCAGGTATCCCAGAACTTAATTAGCAAAGCCTTACACTAGTTACGTCAAATGAGTAATCGCGATATATTTCACATGTTCACTATCCAAAGGTCAGCACCAGAAAGAAAAAAACAAGTCCAGTTTTCACAAACATGATAATTATGTATTTCATTGCATCGCAAAACGCAATACATCGGCTTTGATGCAAGGAAATTTCACAATGTTCGTCGTTTCCTGCCGCAGTTTTCCGGAAACGTTTTCCTTGACCGCGGACGACATTTGGCATCGTCACACATTTCAACACTTCCGAATACCGATATCCTTTTTTACAAAGAAAAAACAAGAGCAGTTAATAAATCCAAACAACTACGTTGCAAATCTTTGATTACATGAAAAGTATGAAAACAAGTCATCTTAATCCGCAGTTTTACTATTTTCATAAAATAAATCCAAACTGCGACATCAACTTGCGTCACATGTGTCTATTGTTGTTATTCCCACGCCAGTCCAATGCGTCGCACTTTGTATCACCGACAAGCGTCATCTAAGAAAAGAGTTATCTTATCTGCGAAAGTATGCTGTGAATTTCATATTAACCGCAACATGTCTGAGCAACACCGCGTAAGCTTGCTATGGCAAGCCTCCTAACCAGCTCCACAGCCGCAGCCATAGGAAAGGTCAGCAACAGTCAAAACTACCTCGAGCTGTGCTGAAATTACGTACAGGAAACCTAGATGGGCTCTTCAGATCGCTACATGGGAACGGACTTTGCTATTGTCTCTGTCATCGTTAATGTATACCTGCTGCATCAAATTACCGATTCTTCAAGCATGATACTTCAAGAAATGCAGCGAATAAATACACATGAGCCATTGTTATAAAAAGGTCACCGATAATCAATATGGCTAGACGCCAAAAGGGAGGCAAATGATAATGAAGCATTGGAAGTTGATTTGAAATTGATATGCTTGGAATGATATGTGTTTAAATGTTTGAGCACGCTTGGCCACCTTTTCGTAAGTCACACTTTGGTCATCGTTTTCTAAGGTCCGTGGCCAAAAATGAACTTAAAATAGTTTCCCTTAAACATGTAAAACGCGTTTAAGGGCGTATTCATTTTTAGGGCGCCCAGACAATCTTTCATTGACTTTGAATGCGTTATATTTGACAGCACTGAGCCATAAAACATCCTCCGACCTGCTTGACATGATCAAGTGTGACTGAACTCAACTCTGCCCCAGGCACGAGGTGGAGAACACAATTCGGGAGGGCGTGCGGGCGCTGAACTCGGAGGTGGTGGTGGGCCTGGCGCTGCTGGTCATCGTGCTGCTCATCTCCCCCATCATCATTCTCCTGGTCCGCATGGTCACCAGGACGCTACAGGCACGTCAACACGTCAAAAACACGTGATGGTCAT
The DNA here is from genome assembly GCF_011947565.3 of Pollicipes pollicipes. Taxonomy (NCBI): domain Eukaryota; kingdom Metazoa; phylum Arthropoda; class Thecostraca; order Pollicipedomorpha; family Pollicipedidae; genus Pollicipes; species Pollicipes pollicipes. The sequence goes on from NW_023596818.1 coordinate 15,273,281, forward strand.
AGTGATGCCACACGAGCTGTGAGGTTCTGCTTTCACTCAACACCTAACCATGCTATTCGGATGTTTGTGATGGTGATCGGCAAGCAACTATTCATTTTATCTTCATTATCATGAAAACCCAGGTGGCAAATATTCGCATTTGGTATGATGTGGACTGTGAGTAATGCGGATCTATGTTCAGGCCGAGGCCAAACTCATTAAATTGGAACACTGTTTACGAGCCGCAATCACATGCTCTTTCCACAGGCGTTCTCGGAAACACTCCTGGAAAAGACGCATGAGCTAAGCAACGAGAAGAAGAGGTCCGACAAACTGCTGTACCAAATGTTGCCGCCGACGGTGGCTCAGCAGCTCAGGCAGAGGAAGCAGGTGATCATGTAGAACTTACCCTCGCCACTGCTGATATACATTGATCAGAATCTGTTGATTGGGATCCGAGCGTCAAGGAGATCATTTAAACGACACAGCTTGATAGTGGACCATCTTTGTCGCCTCATTTTACATAATTTGGCTTTTCTTCTGATAGACGATCCTCGTCCCGTTTGATGATGATGACAGGATAGCTATGAGTGTGCGTGAGAAGGTCCAGTCGCCTCTGCTAATGAAGTCAACCTCTGCCATCCCCATAATCCCTTTTGTGCCCGATGCATCCCAGAGCGGATTTGGAACCGTCCAGGTCAGCAGTACAATGTTACGTTTGTCAGGCTTTGAGAAAATCTAAGTAACTTTTAGAAAATGTATTTTGTCTATCCAAACGGTCGTATTTGGCGACTGATGCGTGCAGCACTGAAAAAAGTTAATGGTTCTACAGAAAAAAACTATTAATAATTTGAAAGGCATGTAATCAATACGAAGAATTCATCCATACATAGGCACCCTCGGAACTCTGTGACAGCAGCAGTCTGCCAAGAGTGTCGTTCAGGTTCGCTGGAATGTATCGGGCTTCATAGAGTCCTCTTCGCAATGCCGAGTGATACATCAAGATGCGCATTACAAAACGCATGTCACCGCGCCGTGCTCTCGCGAAAATCGGTGCTATTCTGCGCTCTAAACCGGCACCAAGTATAGCAGCTTGAAGGCCGCGTCGGCGCCGTAGCCGTGAGCGCTGATCGCCCCCACCCCTTCACCCAGGTGTCGACGGAGGTGCACGAGTCGGTGACGGTGTACTTCAGCGACATCATCGGCTTCTACGAGCTCGCCGCTGAGAGCACACCGCTGCAGGTGCCTCTTGTTTCCTCTGACCTTGTGCCAGTCGCTAGATGTAAAAAGTGGCGACTTGTGGACTATAATGTAGGACTCTTTGTTAAGACGAATTGCAGTCTTTGTATCGTTCGTGAACGCAATGCTCTTCCAGGCTGCCATAGTGGGTCGTTTTTTGGAGAGGTGGGTGGGGGTGGGGATGGGGGCTGGAGGCAAAAATTTTGTTCATCCCATTAAGCATCTAAAAAAAATACATGACGAATCAAGTTGTCGTCATAGTCAAAGTTACAACATAGCTGTAGGCACTGCTATATTTTCTCACACACGACCCAATGCGAGCCTTCTTAGCCCACATTTCAGTATTCGCAATCATCATTTTATGATGAACGAAGCAGCGATCGATATCCCAAGGATTTGGTTTTAAAGGATGTCGTTCACGCTGGCTTGTAGCTCGTCAATGATGTAATAATACCAAGTCATGGCGCTACGCACAAAATACATTTTGCCGTACATCATGCAATTTCGGAACCGTGAAGAGTACAGAGAGCAAATGCATCAGAAGGTCAACCAACTGTTTATTTTAGGTGTGGTTTCTTGAATTCGAGTGACGTCATATCAAGTCACGTGGTCAAATTATACTTCGGTCTGCAAGTGATGTGTTGAGTGCGATGTGACGTGTTGAGTATTAATGAACCACGCTGTTGCCAGGTGATCTCGCTGCTCAACGTCATCTACAAGATGTACGACTCACAGATTGACTGTTATGACGTGTATAAAATCGACACCGTCGGCGACGCGTACATGGTCGCCAGTGGACTGCACATGAGACGGCCCGGTGGGTAAACCCAGAAACGCGCTTTTGTCCGGACACCCAGCTTATCCCCATACCGCAGCATGATTGTGCCCTACAGGGTAACGTTATGGTTAGATTTTGCAAGCCTAAGGTCTAACCATAGCAAAAGGCAAAAACCAGGCAAAAGTGATGAATTGGGCACCAGTCAAAGACGCGCTAGGCAGATGAATGTCTTGCTTTTCAGCATTTTCGCAGTAGAAATGTTTACAGGCAATGTGCGGCAACGTGTAAATCTGGGTTAATGCACCCGTTGTGTCGGCGATTCGGACACATACCTCATATGCCACCACAGTCAGTGGCCTGAATTTCACATCCCGTGTTGATATGTATGATCGATATGCGACCAAAGCTTTCATAGGATGGCGCGACCATATCCTGGTGCGCGCATCTCCTTTGTGTAAACGGGCAAAAGGCACTGAACTCCGGCGTCACCCATGCCCAACTTGGCCATTGTTCAGAAGACTGCAGGTGTCATGTTAGACGCAAATCACACTGTAATATCGATCATGTGCTGCAGACACGAATCACGCGGCGGAGGTGGCCCACATGGCCCTGGACCTGCTGACGGGCACAGAGAACTTCGTCATCCCGCACATGCCCGGGGAGAAGCTCAAGATCAGGCATGTCCTCTGCTTCGAGACAGCTCTAATATGATGACCAGTTACTGGTGGTATAGTAACCCAGTTGTAAAGGATAGTTCAGGTTTTCTTATCGGCAGTCTGGACCGCTTTCTTCGAGAAATTAGGCGCAAAGGCAGGCAGTGAAAAGTTTGCTAGGCAGACAAAAGGTCAGTACATCAGAGGTCAGAGAAACGTTGAAAGTGCAACGTTTTGCTAGTTGATAGCGCAACGCCTTGCAATGGCTATTAACTTACAGCAGCGGTACGTCCGTCACGCATTCATACGGACTAGTCACCTCTGCTTTATGGACACTATTCATTCCCATAACGACTTATTGAAGTTTTGATTGTGAAGAGAGCAATAACCGAACGTCTCATGGTTTAGTGAAAAAGATAAAAGCAATGCGTGACAACTCAAGCCCCGTTTTCCTTCCATTCCAATGTACCGTGAGACTGTTGGCTATTGCACTTTTCAAATCATTATCTTAACTCTCCACCGTGCGCTGAAGCAAACGTTGGCATTTCTCTTCCTGGAACTCGCTGCTAAGAGCCTAAACATTGCTTTCATTTTATGTGACGAATCAGACGGGCTTCGGGTGCTGTCATGACGTCAGGGTCTGCCATCAGGATCGGAGTCCATACGGGCCGGGTGGTGGCTGGTGTGGTCGGCACTAAGGGTCGGGTGTTGTCATGACGTCAGGGTCTGTCATCAGGATCGGAGTCCATACGGGCCCGGTGGTGGCTGGTGTGGTCGGCACTAAGGGTCGAGTGCTGTCATGACGTCAGGGTCTGCCGTCAGGATCGGAATCCATACGGGCCCGGTGGTGGCTGGTGTGGTCGGCACTAAGATGCCGCGCTACTGCCTGTTTGGCGACACCGTGTCAACCGCCTCACGTCTGGAGTACACAGGCCAACGTGAGTCATCGCACTGCCGGCTGGGTAGATGGTGGCATCAGCGATAGTAAGGCATGACCGGACACCGTGGGAGTCTGAGTGCACAAGTTTGTGCAGCGAGTGATGGACACTGTACTTGAACCTTGCAGCTGACCCCCACTTGGCAGTTAGCGAAGTGGAAGGGGTACATAATGGATCAGTTCTGCCTGTTTCGGGCGCGATTCAAGCGTCGTTCGCCCCGGGCATTGTCTCTTCTTACCCCAAGCGCGCACCTGACGCGATCCAAATGACGTCATCGATGCCACCTCGCTTACCGGCCATATGACTTTACTCCAAGTGTAAGCCTGACGCGATCCAAGCGACGCCATCGATGTCACCTCGCTTACCGGCCATAGGAATTTACCCCAAGCGTGCGCCTAACGCGATCCAAATGACTTAATTGATTCCACGTCGCATATCTGAGTCCTGCAGCAGCGACTACGCGGCTGGCAACCACGGGGCTCACCAGCACGCCTGCGTTTCAGCGTTCAAGATCCACATCTCAAGCGCGACCCGCAGCATGTTGGAGCCCACGCAGGGAGGCTTCATCGTGGTGCCACGTGGAGAGGTGGACGTGCACAGGGTAGGTACCAGGCCCCCTACCCATTCTGCCCATTCTGCTCATTCTGCCCATTCTGTCAGGATTTGGCGTCCCCCCGGTGAAATGCACAGGTGAGGCTGCAGGGTCGAGTACGTGCTTCTTACGTTGGGCCTGGTCTAGATCGCTTCACCGAGCTACCAAAGAACAGCCAAGTTGTCCGAAACGTGTTACACGCAAATACGTTGGACTGTGTGGCTTCCGGCGCCTGGGCATCAGGAGAACGTGCCATGCAAGCGTCATTTAAGTAGGCACCTGTTCATATGTCTGCTATTGCATCAGGAGAACGTGCCATGCAAGCGTCATCTAAGTAGGCACCTGTTCATATGTCTGCTATTGCATCAGCGGCTTGTTCTTGTCATTGGGGCTGCTGGGTGATCAACGAACTCATTCGCAGAACAAACCGAAGATGGAGACGTTCTGGTTGGTGGGTCGCCACAACGACACTAAAAAGCGGAAGGAGAAGATGGAACGAGAGAACAGCACGAAGGTCAGCGGCAGCAAGAAGAAGAAGGGCAACCCGTCGGTGATTAAGAAGATCCTCTGCAAATAACGCGTCCCTACGTTGACACAGCTGATGGTGGCTTCGCGGAGACACCGGCGTTGAAAGGTTGTTTAGAGCGGCGGATGGCTTTGGTTCGTGAGCCGAAGCGACTTCGCCAAGCGGAAAAAATTGTTGCACTGTGTAGGTATGCGCAGGCCGACGTGGCCATGGAACTTCGCACAATATCAGTCAGTCTTCCCGCCCTGTTTGTCGTCTTCGTTGAGTTACTGTGAGCGGTTCCCTGAGGGAACACTGGACGACACGGGATAAATGGTGGACAGTGCACGCCGCTGTGGCAGCCGCGTTGTTGGTACCATGCCAGTACCAAATATTCAGAGCCCTCGATGATCACTGACACACTGGTAGATTGTGGTATCCTCCAGGCAAAACAGAAGGTGTTTTGAGGCGCTTGGGCGAGACTTTGCTTTGTTCTCAAAGTCCCCAGTCTAAGCTGGCTGATTTGACGACCTTCGCCTCTTTGACGACCTTTTCTATTTGAACAGAAGCTACTTGAACAGAGGATTGAAACTACTGTGACGCCGTACACTTGGGTGTGATTATCAAGACGCTGACCTGTCGAAGTAGTTTTTAGCTATTTTTCACAAATACTTGCAGGAAAATCCATAGTTGGATTGCCATGTTTTCGGTACAGACTTGTCCGAGCATAGAAATTTTACGATTGTCCTAGAACATACGCCATACATTGCAGTTGACCGTGGATGCGACAGCCTTAAGAGAATGAGGATCAGCTGGCACTTTTTCTTCGCCAGCCCCTTAAAATACAGAATCGGGTGAACACAGGCTGCAGTCGCCAGTGCCGCGTAAGGCCCCATTTGTGCCGAGAAAGCTTAAAAGTATAAGGAAGTTGCTGGGACAAAACTGTCAAATCTTGCATCTGTCGATTGGGAGACGTTTGAATTATGCTTTTCTGAATAAAGTTATCGAAGCTGCTGAAATACTTGCCACCCGCTGTTGTCCACCAATCAATATTATGTCACCATGCACAAGTCTGCTCCTGGAAGGGTAATTGATTATAGGATCATGATTTCATTTATTTTGGCACCCTCTAGTCATTTTAACCCGTAAAAATCACTGAGGAAGTAGAAGCCGGGTGCCACATGTGATGAATCTTTTGCGTTAAGATCCTGACGCAACGCTTTCATAAAGAAAAATATTCCAATGCTCGCTGGAAGTATTTGCCACGGGAACAAGCAAAAAGCCACCGGGGTGTGGGGGGGGGGGGGGGGAGGGAGGGGGAGGGAGAGCAAAACCTGCGCAGGGGATAGCGTGAAAATCTGTCCAATACCTCTGCAGCATTCATATAATTGATAATGCATACACGTCAACTGCATATGGCTACAGCTTCCGATGTTTAGCCTCTATTTCCAGCCGTAGTCAACAAGATGATCGATGTGATTTAACATTTCGGTTGAAGCACACGGCGAGCAGCCTTTGCACGAGGCATCATGAGAAGCGTAAATTGAACGATGCAAGAAATCGTTATTTTTGAAAGAAATGCGGAACTGGTAATCGGATTTTGGATGGTCATGAGGTATCCTTCGTTACTGCCGCCGTGTGCTTGCTTGTTCTACTGTTTGAGCCCATGTTATGGAAATGAGTGTGCTGGGTGTCAAATGATGTCGAGCTCTGGTCTGCGTGACAGCTGCACCCGCGCGAGAGAGCTACGTGGCCGGTCGTTCACCGATTGCGCGGTGTCTGAAGGTGTTGATGGGAGCGTTATCCTGCTCACGATGCAGCGTAATGATGAATGTAGGGGATTTATTTCACAGCCGAGAACGTGGGTCGTGTCACATCCGTGGGTACCCACGAATTGGACAGGCTCAACTCCCAGCGCGTTGTATTTTCTCAAGTAAGGTTAGACGCAAATACCATTTATGTGCTGTCAACGATGTTTGATACTTTAGGTTTTCTCAAGTCTATCATCGAGTTACGCGGTGATGAGTTTCGTTTATCAGTGTGAACCAAACCTCCCCCAAATGAACACGCTTGATAGGAAAGCGACGTTTTGTTTTGTTGCCGCATGCAGTCGTTGAAGAGACCGACAAGCCTAGCATGACGTTTTTGGAATTGATGTTTATGGGCGACACGGTCAATAAATGTGACTGAAAGGATGTTGGGTGTGTCGCCTGAGCCCACGTCCGATTGGCTACGAAACGTCTTTAGAAAATAGCGATGATGAGGATCCAAGCTACTACAGGTCATTCTTTTGACGTCCTTTTGACATGACCTTGGAATATATGTGGTTCTGATTAAGTCACCATGATCCCATTGCGCGTGTTCTAGGGTACATGGCCAGACCGCATTAACCATGAAACATTGTGAACGTGACACAGATGCGTTAACAAAAAATGGGTACATTTTCAGCGCTATTTTGGGTCACTTCTGGAACATTAAGGCATGATGACAGGATGCCGTTTAAGATGGCCAGGCGTTTTTTTTTTACCCAACGTAGACTGGAGGGCTGTAGTGGAATACTTGAAAATTGAGTTTTTGCTTTGCATGGCCCAGAGTTATTGTAATGAAAAAAACAAGTGGTGGCCCATTCGGCCTCTGTAAGGTCGGACAAATAATTTCTTGAAAAGTTTTGGGCAAGCTCACCAGTGTTTCAATCAACACGCCATATGAAATTCCGAATCATATCCTTTTAAATATTACGGGAGCTGATTTCACTCAAACGATATCTTGCAATTTTGAGATTAATGTCGATTGCGCCAAGAATAAGCTATCAGCATAGTAGCGAGAAGCATAAAAAAACAAAAAAAAGCATGCGATTTATATCAAAACGTATGCACGTAAGCTTACCTATGTACCAATGCTTACCTGAGTATACCTGTATAATTTTGAATCAATTAAAAATACAATTACAAATTGGACAGTCAGATAATAAAGCAATGCAAAAGTTGCCAACTGCATTTGCAAGAAACGTTGTGCATGAATATATTCATAACAACAGGGTACTTATAGCATTATTTCTGATAGAATTACCGGGAAAATGGAGGGACAGATGGATCGATATTTCGGCCACAATTTATCTCTTATCGAAACAAATACCAATAGTGTGTATCAGTAATGCGAATGCACGTAGCGAATGCGTTTCAAAACATCCAGAGCTCATAACGTCTGGTGGAACTGATTACTGATATTCGTTTTCATAAAGGCATGCAGCCGAATTATCAATATATCCATCTCTCCATTCTCCTGATTATTCTAGGGGCAATACGGCTATTAGTAATGTCTTATCCATATGCGATGAATGGAGCAAATTGGGTACCAAGCAAGAGTAAACTTTATTAAGGTATTGTTTCCGTAAAAATGGACGTAAAATGCGGATAACGTGCTACGAAATGTGGCCATTGCACAGCCATGAGTCACATCGGTCACTCCCTGCAAAACTTAGAAGCACGCCGGCAGTATTTTTCGCGGCGCACCTAAAAAGCCTCAAATACACGTAACGGATGCGTGTTAGAACATCCAGAGCTCATAACGCCCATTAGTCAATACGTTCAAAATCGCTGCACCCAGCGCTCACAACATTCAAAAATTGTCTAATCTTCCTGGACAGAGGAGAATCACAACACCCAAGCCAGCAACATTCAAAATTATGACATTTTAAGCTTATAAGATCCGTCGCTCATGACGTTCAAAAGTTGCAGGACAATGCCAATTTAAGCTTATCAATCGGACACTGTAATTACTGGATGTTATAAAGTCTGGATGCCGTGACTTTGGACGTTGCCAGCTTAGATGATATGCTAAGCGCTAAGAACATTCCAAAACAGACATGGAGTTACGGGTCGAAACGTTGCGTGATCAAATGTGCCGATAGCACGAATGCCATGACACCAGTTGAGGATCTGATGGGAACGCTGGTCTGAACAATCATTCCATCTATATGAACATCTCTCCACAAACGTTCGGTAGAATCACTTTCATTGAACAGAAAATGCAAACGTCATCTTTTCAACATGGGTACCACCCCTGCATTAGGACATGAAGAAAAGATGGAAAATGCTAAACAGCTCCAGCACCTTGGTTCAAGTCATTTGGGAACAGCGAACGACTATGAAGTGCTTACACTTCAGCATTGGCATCTGGGCCCCGCATAAGGCTGAATATTTATACAGCTTACCTGCAAAATTTCAAACTTCCTGTTTTTTAAGATTTGATCAGAACCCTTTGAATGGATGGATTTCCGGGATCAGAGCTCACGCTAAGCAGTGCTTGTTGTGCGAGCCCCGACCCCACCATCCGATCGCGCAATTCCAGGCAACGGCAGAATTTAGTGGCGAAAGCTTTACGCGCCGCAATGCTCGGCACGGTCCGTCCTGCCCTCTGACGTCAACTGACCTTTAGCGCGACCGCTGCCACCGACCGCAGGCCATACCTGTCAAGGGCAAATAGCGAGCGTCCTAAAGCGACTCGAACCCACCCCGCCACGGGTGGGTGCATCGGAAGGCAGGCGCTCTAACCAACTGAGCCACCGGGACGGACAAACTGTCATTGTTATCGTTAAGCCATTTAGTAAATTATTCAACAGGTCTTCGCCGTTAGGCATATATCGAACTTCCAACTTTGTGGTAAACTCAAATGCTTGACAGATATTCAAAAACAAGCGATCACGTTCTGACCGAACAAACTACCGGCGCATCAGTTTTTGCCATGCATGTCCAAATTATTTGGAAGGCATGGTATTCAAACGCATCTATCTTCGCTCAAACACTAACAACTTGCTCACTGAACGACAGAGCGGATGTCGACCCCATCACAGCCACACCCATACAGCAAATGTACCTCTCACAGAACTTCAATAAGCGTGACTCAAACCCTACACAACATAGATACCATGCAAAGATCACTGCAGCAAGATTCTTTAAACGAAACTTTTGGCTATGTTAGGGAGGGGCCATCACATTTAATACGGACAAAAAGATACAGCAAACGTTCACGAACAGAACCGCACCAAACACGCCTAAGCTTCTGTTTGGAGGCAAGCCCATCCCCATAAACGATAGCCACAAACATTTAGAAATGCATCTTTGTAAAGATTTATGCTTTCACGACCACATAATGAAGTGACAAAACATGGAAATCGAGCCATCAGCCCACCTATGTCACATCTATACACTGTCCTATCAATCGTGCCGCTAGGCAACATCTTTTTAAAATTCCATCAAACAAATACACAATGTAATTTTGCTTCACTCTTCTCACATGATAAACACAGCGCACTAGTACACAGATCCTAGCTGGGTGGCGAAGGAGCTGTGCGGTGGTTAATGGTTTACAAGATTGCTTGCTGACCTCAGGCCGTTTCGGAACACATGTGGCTTGCACGGGCTAGCTGCGCGGGGCCCCCGCTGGGGTAGCGAGATCCAAAATAAAAATTGAGCCACACACGTAGCGATGGTTACACGACCTCTACGTTTAACTTGCATACGCAGAGAGTATGCGTCCTTTCGGTGGAGATAGTTTGATTGATTTTATTAAGCTCGAGACTACCAGAACTTAACGTTTTTGGGGTTATAAGAATGCAGGCAAACGCAATGTTTCGTACGCTGCCTGTCGAAAATGCAAACTTTTCATGATGGATGAATGGACGTCGTTCGATATCATTTTCTGGACATTGACATGTGCACTGCAGGAATTGTGCCTAGTAAAAAGTACTGTAATTAAATTGTTGTCTGGAACGAACTGAATACTCTTATTACAGAAATGTCTTCCGATCCTGATTTGACACTGGCCGATGGTGCGAATTCGATCCTCCTTAACGCAAACATTGCTGGTTTGCTAATATCTTACGCAGCTGGCTTTCTCCCTACGCTTTATTCCCAGGAGATGCCTTATTGCAGAATGTCACCCCAAGTGCTGGTATGTTTAAAGGTAGCTTTGTTCCACTTATAAGACAAGTCCACTTTACAAACGCTATATGTTCACTGCAGGGTAAAATTTAAACGACTGGTAAAAAAAGGTTGCGAAAGAATAGGGACGGAATGTCACACTTTTTAAGCATTAAGCACATTCTCATTTTGTCATATCCTCAAATCCTCCACATCACGGGTTTCCCAGCGTGGGTATGTCGCCCTGTCTATCCGCATTTCTTTAGCTGAAGGCACAGCAAGACGGTTGCACAAATCACCGTGAACGTGGCGCACACGATGGACTCAACCCTTGTGACGATCCACGAGATAGATTCACGCTCGCTTCATATCTCTGTCTCCAATACGATACACGTTCCTGGGCTAAACAAATATCTCCCTCTCACATCAAGTGCCCTGCCCGAGACCGAAGTCCTTGGACAGAAATTCCACGGTGACCAAGGTGATGGAAGATTATGCTGCCCAAGTGTGGTATGCTTTTCACTATATGCTGTTGTGTGACGGAACATGGGGGAAATTATAGTCGTTCTTCCCACCATATTTGTGTCACTGCCTTGAAAAGGAAGGTCATGAGAAAAAACTAAGGAGTTATTCTGTCGAGACGAAGAAGACAGCCGCACTTACGGCCATCGTCGTCATCAACATCATAGCTTTTCGGATCTGCCGAATGCATTAAATGCACCATTCCACCATAAATGCCATTTATCACCATAATCTCTGCTCTGAGTGGTTGCAAAGCTTCCACAGCAACAGCTACAGCCAGAAATAGTCTCTGCAATTCCCAGTTGCATTTTTGCTTGAATAACTGTTTGCGTGTGAATTGGCGCAGCATTTCGTCCCGTGGTAGAACAACACAAACAACATTGAAGCACAGGTGCTACCGAATGCTAGAATGTCCTTCTCGCTTCGGCTCACATGTGAGGCATATAATTTCGCTTCAGTGATTTTGTTATCTGGGAAAACAGGTTTGACCGAGGGTGGACATGTTTTATCAATTCACGCGCAAACATTTACTCGGAGGCAGAAATATAGGCAGAATTTGTAGAAACCGTTTCAGACTGCAACTGTCACTTTGAAAGCTTTGTATCAGCTCAGAGTGATGTTTAGCGGTAGATGGCTTTGGTGGCAGATGGTCTCTTCCAAAATACACTAATGCTGGTTTCCAGACAATTCTTCTTCATTCTTCGTTCGTGTCCTTTATTCGTGTTCAAGCCATATGTACTGTTCCGAAAACTCAAAATAGTTTTTTTCGAAAACCTGCGATAGTTTTTTTTCGGAAAAGCAGTGACAGTTTTCCTTCCCGAGGGGAAAACATTCATACCAGGCCTATTAGTTTCATTTCCGTTTTGTAACTAATCGCCAAGTAAAAAAGCTGGTCAGTCGCATCAAGTTTTTCCGTATGTTTCTAAAAATTGCAGCTGGAATTCAGAACACAATGAGGATTTCCTGCTATAGCTAGATTGAATACTGATAAAACAGTGGTAATAGCCTTATTCCTTGTAGAAAACCGGGAGAATAGAGAAACAGATGTGTTCATATTTCGGCCACATGCCTTTGTAGATGCGTAGATGCGTAGATGCGATGCGTGTATTCATTCTCCTAGCTTTTCTGCGAGGAATGAGGCGATTTCTTCTGCCTAATCCATATTCCTCGCAAATACACTCAACAACTTACGTAGACTAAATGCTCTGTCATCCTTACAACGCTCCGCGCCCCAGATGGCGTATCTTTTTTTACCCACCCGTATGAAATTCTATACCGCCACACGCAGTGAGCTCATCCAAAAGGGATATTCCAGAATCTGATGAACTGATTATGGCATCCTGTATTTTAGTGAGATGCGAATAAATGTCATGTGATAAGCGTCGTTGCTACACCGACGCCAAATGTGCCGGCTATTACCGCGGTGAAGCCTTCCCGTGAGTCACAAGTAAATACTGCCAATGAATAGTATTATATATTATACATTGGATGTTCAAGATGCGCGCGACAGTGAAGCACAAGCAATATGTCCGAGCGACCAATAAGAGGTAAACAAGTAACATATGCTAACTGAGATCCATTTCATATTGTTGCAACATGAGTCAGCGTTGTGTCGTTGGCTGCGAAGCTACCCACGTCAACTGCGTCGCCTTCGCGCAACGCGGTAAGCGACGTCCTCTTGTCAAACTTTGAGGGAGCAGTGCTCTCTTAAACTTTAAGCACGGGGGCAGTGCTCGCTTCAGCATAATTTGTCGCTGTAGTTTGAAAGAAAGTGCTTCTAAGATGACGATAAAAATTTGCCGAAATAATACAATACGAGACCGTATACATTGCAGCCGACTAAAGCAGTGCAAACCGGAAATGACTAAGACATGACACTTAATCATTCATTGCAGAAACTTAGAAATATTAACACTGTAATGGTGGCAAAACTACGTACAGGTCTTGCCCAGCGACGTAAACCAAAGTTCACGAACTACCCATTTTGTGTTCTTTTTCATATTTAGAACAAACCCTTTGCTTGGATCGGTCTCTGGACAGTGTCTGCGCTAACAGTGCTTGTAGATGAGCCCTGGCCCACTATCCCATCAGCAAATTTCCAGGTCGACAGCGGAATGTTGTTGCGAAATCTCAACGTGCCGCAGCACTCGCCACGATTTGTTCTGCTCTCTGACGTCCCGCGGGAAAGTTGGCTTGAAATGTCTGGTGTAGATTTGTGATTTACTATCGGTCTCGGCGCAGCCTCGGTTCGTGGAAAAGTTTCTACCAGAATGACCATGTTTACTTTAAAACTGGTGGCCTTGGCGTTCCACCGCAGAGCATGCCCTCCTAGAGCCTCGTCAACTTGACGCAAGCGGCCGCCTCACAGCGGGGTAGATCACGCTCAAAACCCTTTTCTTATAAGAAATAGCCAGGCTTTGGTTTTGCAACTTTTGAAGGCTGCTTAATGCGGGAAAGCAAACGGCGCATTGGACGGGACAGTGCCTTCGGTCCTGGACAAAACCGCTCCGTTGAAATTGCCCCCAAAGTCAACCAATGCCGTGATGTTACACGACAACACTCAATATGGAACGCATGTTAGCTATGCTGTTGTCCCTGGATATCGAAGTCTAGCAGTCACGTCACAAATATTAGCATACCATAAAGTTTCGAGATTCATCTGCTGATGAAAACCGTCACAGGAAACATCACGCTGACAATTTTGGACCTACTTTATACTATATATATATATATATATATATATATATATATATATATATCGACAGGGCTCGCCTAGCAGTTACAGAAAGCGCCTGGTGATGAATGTTAAGACGAAAAATTCACCAAATACCGTGCAATTTTTGCACTCAACGAGCCCCATTTTTTAAATCATACCATGAGTAGCCGAGGGTGTTTAAGCTTAGCTTACCTTTATCTCAGACCTTAGGGTTACTGGTTAAGTAGGTGTTTCTAGCTTGGAATATTTAGGTTTGTGCAAGGCTGTTTTTGAGTTAATGCAGGTTTGGTTGGCCAGAGCTGTCTGGGCGCTTTGCAGCTTGATGATACTGTCCGCCAAACAGTACGGAAATTATGTTCTTCGGAGGCCCTTCGGGCACTTTACCCTCCCCTTCCAAAAAGCACGAGAGCCTTCGGCCCCATGGGGCGCCCATCAGCCTCAACGGTGGTGGGCGATCTCTGGGGTACTGTGGTGGGCGCTCCCTCGGGTGTCACAGAAGTAACTGGCATATCACATATCTGAGGGATGGTTGGGAGTGATTCATTTCATGACCCCAAAAGCGTATCCTATGGTACGCCACTATGTACGAATGCAGGCAACGTTGACCTGTTGTGCCTATCATTTTGTTTGATGATTACGCACGGGTTTAAGGGTAACTATAGTGCTTAATTATGATCATCAGTCAAAGGATCAAATCAAAGTAAAAAGGATAACACATAATTTAGAGTCCTTCAAGGCTGAAATGCGTCCATTCAATTGTATCATGTTTAGCTTTGCCTGACCGGATCGGAAAGCTGTCAAACAGTTTGTCTAGTTTCAACACGTGTTCACCGATGCGCAATTTTGTGACATTTTATTCACAATCAGACTGCAATATAGCCAATTGACACGGGCTATTCTAAGACAAAATTGGCGTGGTTAAATTAGCTGGGTGAGATTAGGAAACGCCTCATGAAAGCTCTGGCACATACTTTTATTATGTTCGATAACAACTAATTTCAGGTGTAACACTGCCATAACCTTCCCGTCTCCGATAAATGTGTCATACTAGCAGAAGACCGACACATATTTCGCCTGCGACAACGCATAAGGTCAGAAATTACCTAGCCAATGAATCAACACCATCGACTAGGCACCACTCAACCCATATTGTAGTCCGGATAGCCAGGATATTGATAATGGGACAGGATGACGAGATCCTCGGCGTCTTCGATCTTCATCACCGCAGCCAGCCACTCTGGCCTAATTCGGCCGTTATTACCCGCGTCTAGCTATAATAAACCGCGTCCGAGAACTCCATATTGCGCCCACTTCGATTGCCAGCGTTTGGTTCGCTCCAGGGGGGGGGGGGGGGGGGGGGTCAATAATCCGAGCTGCGGTGGCGCATGGCACCTGGGCGCCAGCAGCGGCGCGGCAGCCACTCCTCCTGAGCCTCGGCGGGAGGGAGATCGCCATCTCGAGGCCGGCAGCATGGCCTGCAGCACGTTCGTCTGATCGCCAGTTCCCCGACTCGAAGGTAGGCACACCGGGTCAATCGGGCTACGGTCCTCTCGGAATCATCCACAGGGGCTCGCTCACTTACGCTCTCGCGCCGTCTTCCTCATCTCTATCCTGATCAAGCGCCCGCAGAACCGGGGTATGAGCGAACAAATTTAGGCGTTAAGGATAAGTGGGCCGGTAAGAACGCAGAGAAAAGTCCGCTACCACCTAGTCTGACGCGAGATGGATTTGGCTGGGAATGTGTGATACGAGCCTGTTTGGAATTTGCCCAGCGGCAAGTCGTGAACTAAATGTGAAGATAGAAACGGGTTGAGATGGGAATTCATATTTTGGATAAATCTGCCATAAGACGATCCAAAACTGCGTTGCAACAAGGCATATTTCACTGCGACCGTTATGTACAAAAGCCTGATTCATGCATTGCACACAGTCACCTGCGACTGTGAAATGAATTGGAAAATAACTGAGTTAAAAGAACTTAGCGGGACAATAGCCGTCAAATTGTGTTTAGTTTTCACATGGCTGGTCATGCACCCATCGAGGGCGTGTTCTGCCAGCTTTCATCCGCAATTTACTTATTTCATTTGTTTGGCACGCAGTGACCTGGTTGAGTATGGTGATCTGAGAATATTTAGGCGTTCAGATATAACACAGAGATAATGGAGTGCATGTCATGGAAGATGCTTGTGCCTGTGTAGAAAATAAACGTAAGATATGCTTGCATTTTTCCCGACACTATTTTGAATGAGCAGTGGCCGGATCAACGCAACTTATAAGATGTTCCGTACATATGCTACTCAAGTTGGTTTGGTCCTGTAAATTTTTCACGCGTTTACATGCAATCATTATGTCGTTACGTTCACAGTATGTAACTGCTGTTTGCATGCACACATTACTTCTACAAGGCACCATACCTCGGCTTAAGGCCAAGGCCTCCTGTTGAGCAGCAGACCTGTCATAATGTATCATCCCTAGATCCATGCGTCGGAACACTTATCACAGTTAGAAGAATGCATGCCAGCGCGATGGAGGTCATGCTCTTTGAAACAAGGAACCTTTATTATATACTCGTCAAGAAGCGCACCGCCGGGTCCTTGTGCATATTACTGAGATCATGGAGTACCTACCTTGTTTTGACAGCGCGATTAATCGTCATGTTTGCGCTCACTTATTCTCCAATGCGTGAGAGCAGTACTCTTCGACATCTGTAACCATTAATGAGACATATATAATGCTGGTAATATCGTTTCCATAGAGTTGCCCTGGCTTCGCTTTTTTTGAATTATTACAGCGTTTTGCTGCTCTCAGAGGCATACTTTCTTGAAGGTGTCCTGCTTTAATCTTGGCAACCTTTAACAGGAAACCATGCACAACTAATGCCGTTAACTGACATGCTTCGGCCATCTAATCCCATCCATGTATCTTGACCTGACCTGTTCGAATAACCTGTCCCGGAAATTTTGCTGAAGCCGATGTGTCATAGCCTAATGGTCATTTAGATGATTAATGTATCACAGGCACCTTCTTCAATAATACGACAGCTACCAGGCAATGCAAATACTTTTGATTACCAGCGTTCTTGCATATGTGTGTTTGCCGACATTTAGTGAGAAACGACTTGAGACTTTCTCGACAGGGCTATCGTAACAGATAGTCAGGGACGGAAATACCAACCCCTCGAGAGTACAGAATGGTTTAGATGTGCAGCTCTGCCGAGTCTAACTGAATCGCCGTATGTCCCTGCCACGCTTTACCTGACCGCCGTGACCTACGTTCTCTAACCTGATGCAAATACCTGTATGCTCTATGTTATCCGATGGGGGCCCATATCATTTTGTGTCATTTGTGGCCTGGTCTAGAAAATTCGAAATGGTCCATGCGACCTGGCGACCTACATGGTCCAGGCTAATCTCTACCACCTGGCCTGTGAGGCCTGACCTACATCACGTGACACAATCTATATGGCTTATTTTGACCTGTGGAGTGAAACTGCACTTGCCGGATTGGCACTAGATTTCCGAGGAAGTTACAAACTGTCATGCCTCTACTTCTACACACCTGTTGAAAATGCAAAAACGCCAAGGGAGGAAGGGGCAGAAGCTGTGTTCCATTTATGCAACAACCGGGATGCTGCTCCGCATAACGCCGCGAGGAATACACGCGCTCG
Organism: Pollicipes pollicipes; assembly: GCF_011947565.3. Lineage (NCBI taxonomy): Eukaryota > Metazoa > Arthropoda > Thecostraca > Pollicipedomorpha > Pollicipedidae > Pollicipes > Pollicipes pollicipes. The sequence continues at coordinate 15,290,791 of NW_023596818.1, forward strand.
AGCCGTCTTCATCTTTCCTAGTGGCACATGCGGCTCGATAGTGCAGATCGCCAGTCTGACCAAAGCTCTGCCTTTAATCGTTCAGTACCCTCCGATCTCCCTGTTTCGTACACCACGCACGCCCGTCATCAAACGTGGCTGGGAACAGTCTGGCTTTCTCATGCCTTCGAGTTCAAAATGAGGGGCTTCTAGCCCAAAATCAGAGGCTCCAAGCTCATAACGGGGCCTCCTAGTACATAACAGAGCCACCTTGTTCATCACGGGGACCTGCTAGTTTGCCTTAGTTACATCTCGAGCCAGTGAACGGCCTCCTTACCACAAAATTGAGCCCCCTGATCTACCTAACTGGGACTATGCATGCGTGGACATGGACATGGATGTACGCACTATCTCATAGGAAGGTCTCATGATCCATCAGAAGGGCCTGTTAATGCAGAAAAGAGTTTTTTTGTCTGATTTAGCATCCTCCACCTCAGCTATGAGGGCAGCCTCGATCGGAATCTCGGTAATCTATGTGGACCTTTGCTTGAGCACAAGGAACCTTCCCATTTTTTTCTGGGGGGCGGGGGGGCGGGCAAAAAATATATTCATGCCCCCACTGCTTACCAGCAGGGGGCAAGCCCCCTGTGCCCTCCCCCATGCCACACCGCCCCCGGGCACGCACCTGAACGCATACAGAAATGCCATGTGAACATCAATTAACATGATCATGACAGCAGTGATGAGCCATCCCGCACTCGACTATAATTACAAAACATGTTTAGAGGAGAGGTGACAGCTTGGGGTGATCGTGCCAATAACACATCCGTATATCCATTGTCCATGGTACCTATGACTGTTCAACCCACAAGGATGCCTAGTTAAATCCCCGAAGTCTTTGTCAGTTTAGTTTGCATGCTAGGTGCAAAAAAGTAAATCAATACTACACCTTTCCACAACACTGAGGTGCACGTGCGATGTGTATACCCTACCTATCCCGGCCTGATCCTCATGATATCTGCGTGACGTACAGAGGAGGGGTTGCACAAAATCAGCTGGGCAAATGGCTAAGCTACCCCCCAAAAAAGCAAACATGTTTCTCTCTGAATTAGAAACATGTTCTTCTCAAAGTTGGAGCAGGCTTCAACCTTTCATCTGAATAGGTCACCACACCCCTGCTGACGTATATATCCTGCTTGACAACTGTACACAGCTCTGATCTGGACGGGCGTGACCTGCGTATCTATCTTCAGTCCCTAACAAGACAAACGCAAATTAGGCCTGCTTACTGAATTCTTAAATTGACGTCGCTTTCTTTCAATGGTTAATGAATTTGGCTCTAAAGCTGTTGTCATCATGTAGTTCATAACTGCAAGACGCCTTACATGGTCTTCAATTCTTTCTTGCAAAACGCACCTATTTTCTTAATCGATGTTACACCCAAACATCCTAATTTGATATAGACGCCGAGCTCGCGCTTTTCGCTAGAGCTTGAACCCTAAAGTCAAGATGACCTTTCTTGACATGTAGGGCCTGTGTGTCCTAAAAGTCCTGTGACCCCTGACCTGACCCGACCTGTTTGGCCTGTCTGCGCTGCATAAATAACCTCCGCCGCGCGGCAGGCAGGATGTCGCCGCCGCCGCGCTCCAGCGCCCAGCCGGGCGATGAGAAGGGTCAGGAGTCGGCGCAGACGCTGCGGCAGGAGACGGAGCAGGCGCACAAGCTGCTCAGGGACGCCAAGACGCTGCGTAGGGCGTCGCTCATCTCCATCGACTCGGAGAACGAACACAAACTGGTCGAGGTGGGCTGGATGGTCGGATGGTTGTGTGCCAGTCTTGTGTTCATTCCACGGGACTGGCGCCGTGAAGCATGAACTTATTCTGGGGAATAAACTGATCGAATGCGTGCATGTATGCACGCACGCATGCATAGCTGAAAGAATGTATGTAAGCATGCCAAATGAACGAGGGAAGTAATTCAGTGAATCAGGAGCGTCGAGCCAGACCTGGCATAATCCAGATAGTGAGATCATAGTAAAGCTTGTACACTTTCACCAGGAAGACATGAGCATCTAGCTTTCTCCTGGGACACATGATGCCATTGCTCATGTTTCTTACATGTCCAACTAGAAGTTTGGCACACTTCACGTGAAATCAGACGGACTCCGGCGAAACATAGATGGTGTAGAGCGCACGCATGGCGATACGCATGTCGGTTGCAATTATGGAAAGCCTAGCGCAATCAGATACTGAGCTCACAGAAGTAGCCAAACCGACCTTGTTCCCCAAACGGACAATAGAGCGCTGGATATAACCGGCGATACGCTCCCGTCCGCAGGTAAGAACGGGCTGCTGTGGCATGGACCCCACCACAGGACGGGGAAAGCAGCTCCACCTGATCCAGATGCTGCTGCTGCCCTTCATCCCCATCATGGCGCTCATCACGCAAAATGTGGTCAACATGCTGACGGTGCTGGACCACCAGTACGACATGCAGGAGAGTATTGATCAGGTAACTGAGAGGAGAAATCGCACACCACAGCGCGGACCAGCGAACTAGCCGGTCTCGCTAGATGATTGGAAGTTAAACTGGCCGTCGTTCCGCTCATTCAAATGCGGACGAAGAGGTGTTGGAGGTGGTTGGATAATCTTCGTCTTAGAGGACGCGGTAATGCATTGTACAATCTCAGACACGATTTCAGGTGCAAATCAGTACCGACCTGGGCAACGTCACGGAAGCCCTGCAGTCTGAGCGCGCCGAGATCGCTTTCTTCCTCTTCACCAACGGCTCTGTGATCCGACGGAACCTCTCTGAGCACTTCCACTACACCAACATGCTGATCGATGACCTCAAATGGCCGCATTTCCGCATCGATGACGAGCTGTTCCAAAACAAGATCCTCTTCAGAATTCGACTAGACGACTTCCGCAACAAGATCGCTAAGTTCGACTTCGACGAGAAGTACTCGATAGAAGCTGGTATAGAGTTTTATAACAAAGCCAATTATATATTTTTAGACCAGGTAAGAAAGGCAAACTGTCATCATCTTCACCATATCAACTAACGCTGGACCAGAAATCAATCCTTGAAAACTGATTGCCTTGAAAAGGGTTCGCTCCAGGAGCGTGATTCTGGGTCTTCACTATTAAATTTATATTGTATTGCTAACTTGTGCCGATCGGTTTCGCTGCGTACTGAAGCTCGCGACGTCTGTCAAAGCATTTGTCTCAGCTGGTTTGAGTTTGCCGTGCCTGCGGCTCGTTGCAGCTTACTCGGGAGATAAAGGAGAAGGACGCCAGCGGGGTGTGGCGCCTGCTCTTGGCCTACAAGAACATGATCCGCGCCATCGAGCATCTGGGCATCAGCATGGTGTTCGGCGAGCAGTACTACGGGCGCGGCGAGCTGGACCAGAGCAGCTACATCGAGTTTGTCACCAACGACGCGCTCGGGCAGGACTTCCTGAATCAGTCGCAGAACTTCGCCTATTGGATCAAGGATAGGTACATACGACTATGCACACTCGCTTTGTTTTCACAGTGCACTTAATTCAGGCTGCTATCTGTATTCTAGTCATTTGCCGAAAGCTATCATGGAAAATGCACAAACATCGAACGTGTGGGCGATGACAATGCAAAAAGACTTCATGCTTTCTTTAAACATCAGAGACTTTCGTCGCACGAGTAAAACTGAAGAAGTAGTGTACTAGTGACACATAGGTACGATGTTATGCGCTCATTGGATTTCGTGCTGAGACACTTTCGATTGCCCTTTCGGTGCCTGAGGCTGCTAACATTGCCCGCGGGAACCGAATGAACATCCCTCGCGTAAACGAATCGGGCGCTTCTTTGACATTTAAGGTACGTGACAGTGCAAGACTCGTACCCGTGGTACTCGAATATCACAAGACGAAGGCTCGAGATTCTGATGAGAAAGAAAATCGAACCTGACTTTGACAAGGCCACCGAGTACTTCTATGCGATGCTGGGCTACCTGGATGCCCTAAAAAACATACAGTATGAACTAAGGTGGGTTTGAGAAAGATTGTGCAACATTATCTGTACGCTACAAGAGAAGACAACTGACTGCTACCCGTTCAACTGCGCATTCATTCATCCATGCGGTGAAACGTGTTCCGTTTGCATTCGCATTGACTTTTTCAAGCGAGGTCAAACCTGCGGATCTCAAACCAGCTGAATGCCCAGAGGCAAGACCTGTTAAGCTCATTTTACGTCATCACATAGGATTTTGCCTCCGGTCCCGGGCTCTGTATTCCAGGGATCGCGTGGAGAAGCTGATCATGAACGAGATGCGGGACTCCAACAGCCAAGTGTTTCTGGGAATCGCCGTGCTGTGCATTGTGCTACTCATCTCACCCATCATCATCCTGTTGGTCCGGATGGTGACCCGCACACTCCAGGTGTCGTAACTCCGGTGTCAAACGGTGCAGTGAGGTTACCATACGCCATATGATACGCCATTACCTACGCCATATGATTCCATTCAGATTCAGATTCGTTGTCTGGGGTGAGTGTGTGAAAGGCTGCGCAACAGGGATATATTTGGCGGTATTATTCGAGAAAACCATGATGGGTGACCAATGTTGCACGAGGTGTTGCTATGCTTACCGGCGCAATTGTAGATGCCAAAGCTATATACAAGGAACAAAGTTATATCAAGCCATATTTTCCCTGAACTCTGGGCTTGGGATCAATTCGGTTTATAATAGGTTCCACGAGGCGTTTTGCGTGCGCACCTCTCACTCAGCTTGGATATGCATTCTGTACCACCGTTACATTTAGTCGATCGTCGTATGCTTCAGGCATTTTCAGAAACATTGTTGCATAAAACACACGAACTTAAGTTCGAGAAGAAAAGGACCGACAAGCTGCTGTACCAGATGCTGCCGCCGACGGTGGCACAGCAGCTGAAGCAAGGAAAACAGGTGTCGGCCGAAACCTACGAGTCGGTCACCATCTACTTTTCTGACATCGTGGGCTTCACAGATCTGGCTTCTGAGAGTACTCCGATGCAGGTGATCGACGGGATCACGCCGCGCATGCTTGGGCTACTAGATGAGGGGCTTGGACGTGGGCTGTGAGCTGAAGTCGGACTATACATACACACGCAGTATTTTTAGTTTAATTCCTACAAACCCTGCTCCACGTGGCGAACAATCAAAGTAAACATTAAAGAGTCTCGTTGTTTTATGACACACTCTGCTCGTAGTCCTATATCTTCCATGCTTTGTCACCCCTCCCATTTTGATCATGAGGTGGAAGCTTTTTGTGTTCCAGCACATGCGCCGTGAGTCTAACCGAAAAGTGTATGCTTGCGTGTGTAATTGGAGTGCATCACAATGCACTCGATCTCCACAGGTTATCTCACTGCTGAACGCGCTGTACCGCATGTTCGACTCGCGGATCGACATGTACGACGTGTACAAGATGGAGACGATCGGGGAGGTGTACATGGTAGCCTCGGGCGTACCGCAGCGCACCGGCAAGGACCACGCCTCCGAGATCGCCTCGATGGCGCTGAGCCTGCTACACGGCGCCGAAAACTTTCGTCATCTCACACATGCCCGGCGAGAGGCTGCAGATCAGGTCAGCGGAGGCGCCGGCGCGCGCATGGGCGCCGCTCGCGTCGCGTGAGCGTGGTCAGGTAAATTATCCATGTAATGCGACGCCAAATCTGACCTAAGGAGGGCCTTCCTTGGCAGGTGGTGACCTCCATGAGGCTGATATCGGCAGCCTCGCCGCCAGCCGCCTGCTCGCCTGCCCATGGCTCACAACAGCCGCACCGGACAGTCCCTTGAAGCGCACCAGCTTTCAGAATAGTTATGACCGCCCCGGATGTCGATCTGGTTACGCGCGTGCTCTCGGTGTGACTCGTCTGGCTGCAGTGCCGGGTTGTCTCCGTGCCGGCAGGATCGGGATCCACACTGGTGCCGTCGTGGCTGGCGTGGTGGGGACCAAGGTGCCGCGCTACTGCCTCTTCGGCGACTCAGTCAACACGGCCAGTCGCATGGAGAGCACCGGGCTCCGTGAGTTTGGACGGGCTCACGCTGTGTGACACAGCCCAGGGAGTAGATGTGTGGCTGGTAAGACGGGCGCTGTGTAGCACAGCAGAGGGGCGGGTGTGTAGATGATCGAACGGGCGCTGTATAGCACAGCCTGAGGCCTTGGTTGTGGGGGTGTAGTGAAACCCGAAGTTTTGGGCGTATGGGTTGGGCCGTTGTATTGCAATGGGTGCTAAACCTTTGGCCCTCTGTGCGTGGACTGAGTGCAGCAGTAGCATACTACAACGTGTCTTGTCACTATTGCAATTGGCTGTCTGAATTTTCGTAGTTAATCTGCCACGAAAGCAGCTCAAGTTTGGACAGCTGGTCGTGAGCAGCTGTATTGCGGATGCCACAGTGGTCACGGGTTTGTCACTCTGAGCTAACGCTCCGACCGGCAGCGTTCAAGATTCACGTGTCTGCCGACACGAAGCAGGCGCTGGACAAGTACGGCGGCTTCCTCACGAAGCTGCGCGGCGAGATTGAGATCAAGGTGAGATCGCGCTCAAGGTGAGATCGCGCTCAAGGTGAGATCGCGCACAGAGCGAGATCGCGTTCAGGGTGAGATCGCGTGCAATGTGAGATCGTCTTCAGGGTCAGATCGCGTTCAAGGTAGAATCGCGTTCAGAGTGAGATCGCGTGCAGGGTAAGATCGCATTACGAGCGTGATCGCATGCACGGTAAGATCGCGTTCAGGGTGAGGTCGCGTGCAGGGTAAAATCGCGTTACGAGTGTGATCGCATCCAGGGTGTGGTCGCGTTACCAGTGTGACCGCGTGCAGGGTAAGATCATGTTCAGGGTAAGATCGCGTGCAGAGTAAGATGAATCGCGCAGACACATCATTGTCCAGGTTCCTGAAAGTCGAAATGAGACTCATATCGTGGCGATGCACATCCCAATGTAGCCTGGGATGTGGCGAGATCGCGAAATATACAGTGTTTTAGGTGACATCAAAACAAAACAAGAACATGTATACCGCAAGCCTTGCCGTTTTGGACACCAAGGGAGGGAAAAGGGTAGCCTTCCATATATATATATATATATATATATATATATATATATATATATATATATATATATATATATATATGTGTGTGTGTGTGTGTGTGTGTGTGTGTGTGTGTGTGTGTGTGTGTGTGTGTGTGTGTGTGTGTGTGTGTGTGTGTGTGTGTGTGTGTGTGTGTGTGTGTGTGTGCGCGCGCACGAATAGCCTTCTTCCTTATAGAACGACCAAGGAGAATGGACTGAGAGATGCATTAATATTTCGGGTGCATGCCTTTATTGAAACCGAATGTCATCAACGGGAAATGCAGCTCAACATTGAGCCTGCTTGAAATACAAATCACTTCAGGATTACGGTTATATTTAGACCACAGTAGATTATAACGAATCTGATAATGTAGGGAGAAGTTTTGGTCAACAATAAATGTGAGATTGAGATCCAAACATTAGCATCGTGGGGAAGCCTGGATACAGATGGCATCTTGAACGACGCTATCATGGTGAGGTCAGAGCAGCTGTTTACTTAACATACGGTAATAACAGCTGTTTCAGCATTACCCCCTGACAGCGTGCCGATATTGCTCATATGGTAATCCGCTCCAATACTGTTTACAAGGCAAAATGCCTGGGGTGCACAGATTATCTCCGAAACGTGGCTTACGAAATAGCCTCGGAGGAGAGTACCGGACTATCCACTGAACGGGTTGGCTGTCAACCACTGTGCCCTGGCACATCCAATTGGCAAAGACAGTTTTTTTGCATGCCTTGCGGACCCCACATCAGCCCAGATAATCCAACTTACAGTACACCCGACCCAGCTGCTTGCGTTGCAGGGCAAGGGCATGATGCAGACCTTCTGGCTGATCGGCAAGCACGGCTCGCTCGACCCGCACCCCGAAGACCAGCCGGTGCACGTGGACGACGGCATGGACGTGACGGCGGAGAACCCTCACACGATGAAACAGCGGCGCAGAGAGGCGCGCAGCCGCGCCCAGTCCAGCGACGACATCACCTTCAAGTCGACCGTGTCTCGCCTGCTCTGCATCAATAAGTAGCGCCGGCCGGTCGGCAGGCGTTCCGCGATGGGGGCGGGATCGTCGAGAACAGGGCGCCACCTTCGACCGGGCCGACCCGAACCACGAGACGCGGTGTCGTGGTGTCCGGCGGCGACGGTGCTAGCGGCTGGACTGTCCCACACGGTACCAGTCGAAGGTCCTCAGCGTTTCATGTGCATCGTGCGGTAATTACCGATGGCGCTTGAGCTTCCACTGACGTGTCATGGGTCCTCCAACTTATGCATCGGACTTAACAGCATTGATTCATTGGCATCCAAACTTAACCTAACCCTGGGTTTTTGATCCCACCTGTTCAGATCTGCAACTGCAGCGGCGTGAGCTACGTCTCCGAATCCTGTTGCGGTGTTCTGTTGGTGATGTTAATTCCACTGCGACATATATCCGTACAGCAACTGCACTAACGGCCGGTCCGAGGTAACCGATTACTGCCACGGAATGTCGACACGCGCGGTGGGATATGATCTGTTTTGTGTACGTAGCTTGGTTGAAACGCAAGACATGGTGACAATTGTGCTTGGTGTGATTCAAGTTGCAACCGGCTGGGATAACACGACGGGAAAAGTTTATCGGCGATGTGCACTGAGTCCATGATGGACAGAGTTGGTGTACTTCGTGTAAAGAGACAGGTAATATGCATGAGCTGAAAAACATAACATTTTAACAACTGCGTTTGCTTCAATGCAAAGAAAGGCGAATGTGCGCAATGTGCCCGGCAACAGAGCCCATACACATGATTGTGCGACCACAAAACGCATCTACGATGGTTAACTTGTTAGTTATTTTATCGTGATATAACAACAAAACAAAACCACTTCCAGTGTGAGCATCCATGTCGTAAACTCAATGAGTGTAAGAGAAAATCGAAAGCAGTGCGTAGCAATGCCAAATATGGTCGGGTTGTCTTGATGTAGCAAAAATCGTTCGAGGTGGGTCAATGTCTTCTATGTTCATGCTGCTCTTTTACATGTATCGTTAGGTGTCCATGCGCATATGCGATACTTAGCAAATATTGCCGGCCCGTGCTAACTTCGCTTGAGCTGTATTTTCTTGACACTGTGACCACAAATATTCTGTACTTCAACTGAGTGTTGAAGACTTGCCAATGCAATGTTCGGTATGTATTATGAATTACATGATCCTCGATCGCCGCAAATTTCTTCAGCAGGACAAAACGTCTTAGCATGTATCCAGACCCAAGATTACTGCGCAAGAAAAGAATCCGAGGTGGACTGCCTGCAAAATGAATAAATGACACAAAATGCCATTCGGTGATAAGTCGTAACAAAAAATCATTACGGATCTATAAGAACAAGGTCGGCTAACAGTGATAAACCTAACCCAAGGCACATATCCAAATGCTTGGAGAGAAGCTGAACCTTACCTTATTTCAAAAGCACAAAGGTTCATCTCCGAATATAACAAATTGCCGTCCTATTGGCTACTCATTGCTCATTACTTATCTGAAGTCCTCGAAACATCCTCACGGAAGATAAAAATTGACACCTACCAAGACACAGCACCCAACCGCTGCTCGCTCATTTCACTCAGAACTTCTCCAGGTCACACGACGTACAGCAAAACTGTTTTATATACCCGACAATTAGAAATATTTTGACAAAGTATCACATAAAGTTCCTTTGGACAAATGCAAAACAGATTCTGGAATCCACGGAACAATACAACACGCCTGGACTCGCTGTGGTGTGGTCATGAGAAGGAGGGCGCCCCCCCCCCCCCCCTACCCGTGGAGGTGGGAACCCTGACTGATGGCCTGAGTACATTTTAGATATTCAAGACACCCGTAAGTTTTCTAAACAATGAAATCTTGCCATCCAGGCAAAAATATGATTTCCTGAATTGAAAAAATCCCTCCCCCAACATCCAGACTCCAATCTGAATACAAAGACTGACTAGCGATAACTTAACAATCATTGAAGACGGCCTAGACGCAGCATGCAAATTTGGATAAGATGGGTCGCCACATTTCACTCACTGCAAACAGTCTAGCAAACCTTCTCGCACATACACAATGTATTGGCCACACCGCTAACGTGAGGGGCCAGCTGCTCCGTGAACCCACAGTACGCAGTACACACGCTCATACTCGGTTTAAATCTTTTTTACCGACCTTCGCTTCCACTCGCAATCAACGAGACCACTAAAAGTTAAGCATGGCGCGTAGTCAATTGCACTCAATATCCAACCATTTGTGACGGATAGTTCTTGCCCTGATATGGAGCACTCACCTATTGCCCTTCTTCAACTACCGTGATCATAAGATATGACGGACGCTTGGCTCTGACAGACACAACACGATTAAGAAGACCCAGAACAGAGCAGCTAGACCCCCAGAGGCTCACGGGACCTCTCTATTGCACGTGGACATACAGGCTGGGGCGTCAGCTTGGGGGACAACGTCAAGCTGTGACGTCAGCATGGGAAACAGCATCATCGGCTCGACGCTAAATATATAAACTCCACTTGCGCTACAAAGTCCGCAGCGACGCAACAATATCCGGCTGCATTCGATCCACTTCATCCAGCATGCGGCGACATGGGACGGGCGAGACGCGCAGACACGCGCGCACTCGCACCCGCCCCACAGTATCACTTAGGTTCCAAATGCGGTAATTGCCGAATTCACGCGTCGGGTGTGTCAAGACACTGCATGCTAAATTCACAGTAGGCGTTTCCACCCTGTCCGGCAGCATACGGCATTTCTGCAAGTGGATCCAAGAAAGCAGTCCACCGTGCCGAAGAGCTTGGGGAGGTGTGGCACACTTACGCAGCGCCAGCGCCGTGCGGCCGCGGCTTCCGGCAAGGCGCGGTTCGCGCGTCGCCGCCCAGCCAATCAGTGCGTCAGATACGCATGACATCATATAGATGACCTGGCCCGCCGCGCTCGGCCCGGGACGCGGACTGCAGGTCTGAGACGCGCCCGGGTTGCGTGCGGAGCATTCTGCTGCTATCCGAGGCGCGAAGATTACAGATCGGAGTTACAGTAGTGTTGCAAAGCTCATCAGAGCAGATCAGTGAGCGGGAGCGAGCATAACAGTGTGCATACTCCTGTCTGAAGTCCTCATCAGAGCAGATCAGTGAGAGCGGGAGCGAGCATAACAGTGTGCATACTCCTGTCTGAAGTCCTCATCAGAGCAGATCAGTGAGAGCGGGAGCAAGCATAACAGTGTGCATACTCCTGTCTGAAGTCCTCATCAGAGCAGATCAGTGAGAGCGGGAGCGAGCATAACAGTGTGCATACTCCTGTCTGAAGTCCACATCAGAGCAGATCAGTGAGAGCGGGAGCGAGCATAACAGTGTGCATACTCCTGTCTGATGTCCTCATCAGAGCAGATCAGTGAGAGCGGGAGCGAGCATAACAGTGTGCATATTCCTGTCTGAAGTCACGTCTCTTTCCTCCAATGCTGCCATCAAAATACCGGAGGCAAAAGCTCCACAACATATATGTGACGTCCTTTAGTAGCTAGCTTTAGCTCTGGTATTCAGTCCTCTTTGCTTGTAAGTGGCTTGAGCACGTCGTTAGCCACGAACTTCAATGAGTCACTAACATACCGTGCGCGAAAGCATACCGTGCGTCAGCTAAAGCACGCACGAGGACAGAAGCAGACGAGGACGTAATTGGTAGCAGGATGGAAGGATGCGCAGCTTTCGACCTCGTAAGCGTGAATTCAAGGCTTACTGGCAGTGGCGTTTAGGTGCCCCGCTACAATGGCGGGGATGGATGACGTCACCAATAGCCTTAGTAGGTAAATGTGTCACAATGGTAAGCTGCCAACGGACAGCAAGAGGCGTCACGCATTGCAGCGTGACATACTTTATGGATTGCTCACTACCGATCAACCGGCATTGCCGTGGCAATGGAAGTCAGGATGTGTGTTATTCTGTTTTATTATGGATAGGTTTGATAGGAAATACTGCAGACAAAATCAAAAGTGATCATAGAGAAATACACGCAAGTACACGCAATTGCATGCACTTGCAGTTTTCAGGGGGTCTGGCGATGAATTGACCACTAAAAGTGGCTTTTGGGCTGCTTTTGAAATGTTATCGTATGATAGAGAAATACGATGCTGTGGTAGTGCCGTGACCGTAATGCTTGGCGATAAGCTCAACTTTTTGTAAGAATTGTTAAATACCTCTGTCACATCTTAATACCTTCGTGTGTTGTGCTGAGAAAAACTTAAATTACTTGTGTGGCCTCTAAGTGGGGTGTGCAGACCTCTTACACTGACATTCTCTCTTCACCAGACACTGACCACCGGCTGGCAATCCTGTGCAGCCTGGGCAAGGCGCCGGAGAACTGGGACGGCGAGGAGGGCTTCATCGATGCCGACATGATCCAGCGCGCCGTGCCAAAACCCAACAGAGGCCGCTGCGAGGTAACACTGCGCCGAGCCCAACCTAAGCGGGCGCTGCTTTGGGAATGATTTGGCTGAAACTAGAGTCCTCTCGGTCAGCAACGACCTTTGCGGTGCTATGGGACGCATGAGGGCGGAGAGTGGTGGCGCGAGATGTCATGAACCCGGCAGTCTTCGGCCATCCGGGTTTATCCTCACAGCGGCACCTCTTCGGGGTATGTGCGGGCGCTCGACCGTTGCTCGAAGGGCGTTACAGGCGTTGGCTCATCGCCGTTACATGCAGCTTTTCCTGGACAAATGGGTCTTTGCGGGAATTCAAGACGAAGCGGGAACGAGAAAAAAGGGTTGGCGATGCTGCTGCAAGTTGAAATTGCACCGGGCCCGAATGAGGCGTGCTCCGCTGCAACGTCAGGCTTGTTAGTGCGCTGGGTTGGCGATCGAGTCATTTCAGGAGGCGGGACGATATTAAAAGCGTGCGCGTGCGCCGTCACGAATTACGCGTGCGCCACCTGATGTCACGCGTGCGCCGCCTGAGGTCACGCACGAACCACCATCACGCGTGTACCGTCTGAGGTCACGCGAGCGCCACCTGAGGTCACGCGTGCGCCGCCTGAGGTCACGCGTGCGCCACCTGAGGTCATGCGTGCGCCGTCTGAGGTCACGCACGGACCACCATCACGCGTGTATCTTCTGAGGTTACGCGTGCGCCATCTGAGGTCACGTGTGCGCCGCCTGAGGTCACGCGTGCGCCATCTGAGGTCATGCGTCCGCCGCCTGAGGTCACGCGTGCGCCGCCTGAGGTCACGCGTGCGCCATCTTGGGTCACGCGTGCGCCATCTGAGGTCGCGCGTGTGCCGTCTGAGGTCGCACATGAGCCACCATCACACGCGTACCGTCTGTGATCTCGCGTGAACCACCGTCACTCGAAGACTGTCTGTGATCTCGCGTGAACCGCTGCCACACGTGGACCGTTCGGAGTCACGCGTGTACCGTATTACGTGACACATACACCATGCAAGATCAAACGTGCAAACATGAACACACATCGGTTTTATTGTGGCATTCCACGAATTGTTCTGGATATGACAGCCTCTTAGCGAAAATAAAACATAAATACATCACCAATATCACGGAATATTATCACTCGCAGCCTCTGCAGCAAATCAGGCAAAAGAGATGTGAATCTTCAGGAGGCAGCGTGAATGGGGACAGATGGACGGATGGATGGTGCCTGACTTGATAAGCCGCGGTCATGAGTAGGCTTCTGCAGACCGCTTTCCGCGGATCCCCGCAACCATTCGGCTCGACAGGTGTTCTCGGGGCTTGTTCATCTCTGTGGCTCTGCCATACCGAAAACGTGCAGCATCAAACGAAGGTCCGCGATTCACGACAAAAACGACCCTGTGGGATGTCCATATCGAGAGCCGCGCAGCCGCGGCAATCAGCGGAGCTACGATACGCCCCCGGCATGCCTGCGCGGCCCAATAAAGTGGCAGGTTCGACCAACGTCCGGTCAGTGGCCGGCGGACACTAACAGCCGGAGGACGACCAGAGGCGCCATGGGGACAGGCCATTTCGTCTCCCTGCTGGCGGTGGCTCTGCTGCCCCTGTGCGTGGGGTGGCGCTGCGACAGCTTCAGGCACAACCCCGTTCACTACGTCCACTGTCTGCAGGGGATCCCGCCTTTCCAGCCGCGGTCGACTGAGGCTGGGATAAGCGGCTGCAGCGCCTGTCAGACAGACGAGCACGTGCATACGCTCGGCAGCGGAGACGACAAAGTGGACATAACAGTGGCCACGTGCCGGCACACGGGCGTCACATGCTGCAAGGAAGCCGTGTGCACGCCGTTACATAATGACGTTGTCTACAGGCTGAATGAAGAGTTTGTCGCGGAGTCTCTGGCCATCGCTTGTGTGTGTGCTTTCGCCGATCTCGGCAGCTTTGCATCGGGCTGCTCGGACCCCCTCGACAGTTTCGACGGCCAGACGGCGGCCGGCAACTGTTCTGAACCGACGCGGATCGGCGAGGCGCCGGGCCAGCAGGCAGCTTCTGAGGAGCCCTAAACGGCAGGGGGATGTGCGGCAGCGGAGAGAACAACTTCAGGCTTCAGGAACGCACAGAATCAAGCCAGCTGGCGAAAAGACGTCGGAATGGAAGACATCGCCAGCAGGGATACAGGGGAAAACACCATCATCAGCGTCGCAGATGTCAGCCACAGTAAAACAACATTCGCTGGGAACCTTCCGGGCAACCTCAGATTCTCCGAGAACGTATCAAACGAAGTTTGTTTACCGCGGCTGGCTGTGGCTGATATTTTTTGATTTTTTTATTTCCATCAACCGTGCACTGTGGTTCGTCTTCTGTGTCCAAGCGGTCAGCTTCAGCCTGCACCAACGCCTCGCGGTTTCGCATGTATTGCTTGCGATGCTTGCAGTGCAGTATAAACGCATTTGATGCAATGATAAAGATCGTTTTGTCGCTAACTTCTCAAGTATTGAGGCGGATTATATCTTTGGGCATTGGCTGTTAAGCCAGCTTCACTGAATCGCGGACGTCCCGTTCCGGCTGTTCCCCATTACAAAAATTGTAGTGCTATGCGGGCTAAGTTCGTGTCAATAACAAGAATAATACGTCAGAAGTTGGTGCATACAATGCTAAGTTGACGTCCAGTTTGCCGACCAGAAAGCTCACAAACTTTACATCATTTGGTCTTCACATGACATGGGAAGGTTCAATAAACCTTCCAGACAATAAGAATAGTCTGTGACTTCTGGTCTAAAATATAACCATACGAACTCACCTAACACTAAATCCACTGCGCGGTGTAAAAATATAAGCAATGGACTTCCCGCGACACCAAACGCTGCACGTTCATCGAATCCAAGTATCCTGTGACAGTTCTTAGCAATTTTAGGAAAATGAGCGGCCATGCGGTCATTGACGGTTATGGTAATATGACACAATATTGCAAACAATTTCAATGCGGAGAGCATCGAAATAAGTTTTTTCTCATGTGTTTTAAGTTTTATTGGGCAAATGACAAAGAAATCTTGCCTTGCACCAACGGGATTATGCTACACAAATACACATCTGAAATGCGATCTGGTATCAAAGGCAGGACAAAACATTTCAAATATTCATGGGAGTATGAGATGCCATTCGGTGCATTTGGATTCCACTGATGTCTTTTTCCCTCAGCTGAACTAGGATAAGTTCGAGAAAAATTGAACTTGACAAATCATGCAGAACTGTGGAACATCGCGCGTCCTTTGCCAACTGGACAGAGCAGCCTTATGACACGATTTGAAAGAGCGTCTGTCAAAGTTGTTAGATGGTATCAATCGCTTATTGGTGGTTTTGGGCACACGAATGTCACGTAAAAGACAGGATAGATGACCATCTTAAACAGATCACATTTACTAAAACGGGAGGTTTTTTTTAGTAAATATGATCTATATTTACTAAAACACGAAGTTGAGGAGGATGTTTTTGGCGACGGTCCAAAGCACAAAATTGGTGTTTCTGCTGACAGCGGAACTTACCGGACTCCTTGTGCTTTCAGACAATGACCATGGCTGAATAGTACCTAAGTGGACGTAAGGCCTGGTGTGGATCATTGTCTATCAATCGATACACTTGGTGGCTTGTAGCAAATCCCGAAGAAATGCCTATGTTGTGCTACAGAGTACAATGGGATTTATGCACTTCTTGTCCAGCTGGCTGTGTCTTAATGCATTAACACAAGCCATTCTGACACAAATCGAACCTTTGACATCCAGCTGCAGGCATTACAAACTCATAGCTGGTCAATGAAGACCCGGACGAAAATATGTGCTCTAAGTTATTTGGTGTCACAAAATGAAGAGCCACCAGGCAGTTTATTTGGAAAACATTACTTTACCAGTATGGATTGAATCGTCAGGGCGTGACGGGATAAATGAAATGGCACGTTGGATTACCTTCCTGTGAAAAACGAAACACAGAAGTTCCCAAATACCGATGTGGCGTGGACATTACACAAGTTTAGAAATTTGGGTGGCCAATGACCTTTATCAAACTTCGGCAAAGCTTAAAACTGTTTGTCAGTGTCTCGGTGTCAGAACGCTGGCCTCGTGGTTTGCATATATACTTGTTTGCTGTTGCTCGCTCTGTCTCTTTGGTTATCGTCATCGCTCTCGCTCTCGCCCCCGCTATTGCACTAGCTCTTCAGATTGTAAATGATTTTAGCTTAAATCACAAGCGAAACAGGTTGAAGACAGGTAAAAGTACAAGTTGCTGTGCTTGAGTATGCGGATGGTAGATCTGCGTCGCAAAAAAACACACTATTGACTGTAAGTCTATACTCGGCGACCATTTGGGTTGGTACAGTGTGGGGGATAATCACGATAAGCGGAACCGGGGCAGACGCATCGGGCGTAACCTTTACACGGGTGTGTGAGCGCTGTGGCCGAGCATGGAATTACCCGCACGTAGAAACGACATCACTATCACACAGCTGTCCACCGTGTGTGCAATGTGAAAGGCCGGCTCGTCACCGCGCTGCGGTGCTCAAACATTAGCGGGGGTAAAATCCCGTGATCTGTTGTGCAACCAACTTACGGACCAATATCAGCGCATTTGACGTCACTATTCTGAAGCCGCCACCTGGCAGCGTTCAGCTCTCTGTTTCGTCTGGCTCCATTCAGCTTGACCCTTGACCTGGCAGTGGGTGCTGGGAGACCCGGACAGGTGGAGCATCTGCAAACACTGACCAAACGAAGAAAACACCACGAGTGGACAAAATGGTCACAGACAAAATAATGAGTTTTAAGTGAAGCTTCTGAACCCACAAGTTGTGTATGTGAAACGGCCATCAGCTAACTGTTAGCGTCGCCGCACACAATAAGTCTAGATAATGCAGACAGACGAAAATATAGATATGTGTCTTGCTTAACCCTGAGCACGTAGTTGAACTTAACCGGGAATTTGGAGCGTTTTGCTTTGTGGTCACGTAGGTGGAGCCTTTCTTATATTTGTACGTGGTTTATTTCCCCTTCCCGACATTTGTATAGGCTTTCCGAACAGGGAGCCCCGAAGAGTCAAGACGTCCCAATTTGAGGAAGATCCTGTCCGCGGTATCTCCCAACGTTTCGACGATTTTGTTAGCTTTGCTCTCAACTGCAAGATTGCTGGTTGACGTTCACGACGTGTCTTGGCTAGGACGCGAACCCTAAAACTCGGAGGAACGAATACGTTTGATGTCCTTGTTACTGCTGTCGAACACGATCAGACGGCTTTCGATTTGCGGGTACCCGCTGCATAAGTTGTTGGATTCATCCATAATACACAATTAACAGGAAGCGCACAGTCAACAATCTCAATGTTCGGTAGTCCGAGGTGTCCTGCGTCAAACTTTGTCCAACTATTTGCCCTTGTTTTATCCTTGTATTTTTGCTCAAATCTTTCACGTACCACATGTATCAGTTTGCTCGTCTGTGTTGCGATGGGCCATGCCAGGAATAAACTGCCGCTAGGGGCGCTGGCGGACCTGATGCCCCAGGCACGTTCCAGGCCCATATTGCTGCTGCAAAAGATGAAGCCGACTATAGATGGCGCTCGAATGTTCCAGATAGCGGTAGCCAGGAGCCTATAGGTCGTTGTCCTATGATCACATCGACAAACATGCATTTAGCGCACGGTAGTGATGGCCAGTCGCCGACATTTGGCATCGCGCCAGGGACAAAAACTATTCATCCCTTGAATGATTTGGGTTAATAAACCCGCGTTTAAACTCCCGCGCATCCGGATGGCGATGTTTCCTCAAACAGACGGTTTGGCGCAATACATCTCACAAACCATGGACTTCCGGAACCATTGCTGTGCCTTCCCAATTATTTCCCGGAGCCGGCCATTGAGAAGCAAATTATATTACATTGCCATTTTATGACGGAATGCCGCCTAAGGCTCGCGACCAAACGGCCATAACAGAGTACTGATAAACCACGGTCTCATGATGCGAAACCTGATCTAAAAATAGTGGCGACGAGCTTTCGGCCCTGGGCAGAAAATAACACCCGGGGAAGTTCCAGGCCTGAAAGCTCATCTGCTACTTTTAGATGTTTGCCATTATGATATTGTGATATATCATCGCCCTGCTATGTTCAAATGCGGTCACTGAATTGGTCCGCATTTCACGCAAAGGCAAGAGCGGGCGCCTTTCACTCACCTTGAATGAGAAGGAATCAACTCGCCTTGAAACACTCGTGCTTCCAAGAAGTGCTGATGCCTCAAGCAGACACATGATTACGCATACCGCGTCTCACAGCCCTCAGCTTATGCGTGTGCCCGGTGCGTTTGGGCGCTAGAAATCCCACAGCCTTATGCATCGTGGATCATCAAATGATGATCCACGCTTGCAAAGAGCATCAAACTTGTGGTTCTCTTAAAAGGAGCCACAGGGTTGAAGCCTATTGTTGATTTTTCAAAAAATATTTTCAGTGCAACTGGGAACTCTAAGCAGTGTCGAAGCCGTCTCTACGACCTCAACCCGGCATTGGCTGGAGGGGGTCAAATCTGCTTCCTGTCCAATATTCGCAATAACGCCTGGAGATATCGCTGCGAAATTTGCAGTAGCTCTCAACTGATGAGTCCTACACCCTGCGCCAAAATAACAGCTATAGCGCCATAAAAGAGCAAGCGTTAATGACGTCAGAGTGACACCATGTTGGCCGATGTTTTGACAGAAGCGCGTAGCCGAAGACAAATTGACGTACAAGCCGAACGAAGCATCATGTTTTACATCGGTATTCGGAAAATGTGGGCCAATAGGTCCATCATTCATATACTTTCATAAATTTATCGTGTTGTTTGGTTACATCTTCTCTTAATGGCATGTAAAATAACAAAAGTATTGACAAAAATCACAATGAACATTTTTGATCTCAGTCCCAAAAGTTTGAAAACATGGAAAACCCTGTCCTAGAAACAACTATGCAGGATGTCCGTGCCAAGTTTCAAGCAATTATCTGGAACAATGATGAGTTATGGCTTGAACTGCATCATAGCACATGTTGCCCGTGCCGAGGTGTCCGGCCCGCGGTGGCGGGCGGCGGGCTCGGGTCTGCCGCAGTGGCGCGGCGGCGGGCGGCGGGCTCAGGTCTGCCGCAGTGGCGGCGCGGCGGAAGCCGTCTATTAGTTTCAAATGCAAACCAATGGCAACGTGACTGGGGGCGGGGTTGGAGGATATTAGGCTGTGCCATCGACAGGACTGAATCATCAAAAATGGCGCGAAAATCTATCGAACCCCTTATTCACCACCGAAGTCATTCATTTCAATTTGACCTTCGACGGTTTGTGAACAAGCAACTGCTCTTGCTCACGCGTCTGATGTCCATAAGTACGACTCAGCTCTCCCACCTCGCATTAAAGTGGTTCTAATATGACGGAAATAAATAAACCAAAATAGACATACACACCAAAGTTCCAGCCATCATTTGCACAGCACGTGACCTTGGCTCTAGACGTTGTACGGTGGCTCGATGATATCAGGGCTTAACTATATCCTGCCACAAGTTGCGCTTCTGCGGAGAGGTCAGATATCCCATATTAGCATTTTTAGAATTTGACCTTTACCTGCGACCTTTAGCCTACAGCTGATTTGTGAGCTGATTTTCGAGGCTGTGCGCCATTGCGGTATCGATTGCGATTCGCATTTTTGAATTCGGTCCAGCCGTTCTTGAGATAAGCAGGGGTCAAATATGGCTCTGAGGATCCCGGTCAATACCTGGTTAGGTGACAACTTCCTTATGGCAAAGACAAATGCACGTAGAGACCTTACATGGTCCAAGACCTCTCTTTTAACACGCGCGGTAGAGGGCCTCGGAAAATGAGGCACGGAGCGGGGAGGGAGCGTGTCTTGCTCCTCCCCCTGCCACCATCTCAAGAACCATAAGAAGTAGAACGACTCCCTGTCATATCCAACTCCTAGGGTGAGTGGATACGACAGGGACCCGCGTTGTGAGAAAAAATTAAGCCCCTAGGCTAGTACTTTCCGGGTCGAATAAGGTCAAACATGTCAAATTGTAAATGCTTTGTATGGCGTGGAGTTGCCATTCCTCTGAATTGCTGCAATTTTTTTCAAATGGACTGAAACGGGACTGAGCTTTTTGATTGACATGACGAACACGATACAGTACAAGTCCTGCATTTGGCCTTAGGTCACTTATATACCCACAACTTACGGGCGGGAGGGCAGCCGGGCGCAATCGGCTTTCTAAAAAAAAAACAGCTCAAGTGCGTAAACGGTAATGAATGAAACATAAACACTTTGCCTCAAAGGACAAAGGACACGAGCTGTCGGTATGTCTGGAAACAACTCAGCAAAATGGCATAATTCACACATCAGTATTTGTGCTTTAGACTTGTGCTTGCCAACAATGAGGTTGACTTAGATTGACCCACACTGGTCTGCTATAAACTCGACCTGAATTAGCCTTAGTGACCTACTATAACCTTTACATTATAACGTATAACACCAGGTATAAAAACACCAGTGTTGTCAGGAACATTTTATTGCAGTAGATACACCTGGAGCGCAACAGCGCCTTTTGTCACGCTCGAACGATTATCACGCTTTCGCACGATCACCGGTATTACTGGCGTAGGCCTCGCACCTCCTAGCACAATCTTTTTCAAGGGAATTTGGTTTGAAACTCACTCATTGTTGGCATAAGAAGTTGTCTTTTAAGGCTCCTAGCGCATTCATTCGGCTTCATTCACAACATAATGACATTAAAAACGTTTTATCTTGTATCTGTCAACTGTCATTTTCGTGAATCTGCGGTGCTTCGGGCAGTGTGCGAGGCCTCCGCCAGCTATGCAGGAGTTTGCTAGATGAGTAAAGGGGGGGGGGGGGGGGGGCTGAGCAGAGAAAGATGGCTAAGCCTGCCTCTCAAAACGCGTTGGTTGCTATAATAATAATATGCACACCAGAGAACAGCTGATATACAATATACATTGGTATGCACGCAAGCAAGGGGTTAATGTGACATCATAGTGTGAGGTAACTTTTCCATCGGCGCATGTTCTTCTTCGTACTTCCTGCACCAAAATTTAAGTTCCACCACTTTTTATTTCATTAATCACAAAGCTGTTTTTTGTGTGAATTTGCCGCTTCAAAATGAAAATGCGTCGAGCTCTACCCCCTGGCCCCCTCCATGGCGTAAAAACCTGAATGCGATTTTTCGCCTCTCATTTTGAATTGTTCCATGGTGTGAAAATGGAACTGTCTTGTCTTTGTTGGGCATTTTTAAAGACTGCGACGCATTGTGGTGTGGACCAGCCAAATTTCTGATGTTAATAACCGTCAGGCGGTCGTCGCCCTGAGATAAAGAAGCTGGCTTTCCCGGCACCATTGCGTGCGAGTCCCAGAGTGTGCTCGGTGTTTGTCTGGACCGACAATGAAATGTAAGATGTCAACCAGCCGACAGAAACGGAAACAGAAACAGAGACAGAGACAGAGACAGACACAGACACTCACAGTCACAGATACAGACACAGACACAGACACAGACACAGACACAGACACAGACACAAACACAGACACAGAGAACGATCGACAGCGCAGCGGGACAGGCGACCACATCGCCGTCCGGTGCCGCCGAGACGACCCTAAACGCTAGCTCGGGTGATGGCTGCGAGAAGTTAACGCAAGCGGCCCGTTACCGCTACCGTGCCGCAAAATCCTCAACTTCGGCGGAAAGCCTGCCACAGCAGAGCGCATTCCTGCTAATGCAGCGCCACCAGCCAGCGTTCTGGCCGTTTCCAGTTGGGGCTAAAAGCCTAAGTAGACTGCTGCCGCCCAGATTGCATCTGCCGCCGCCCAGGAGCCTACACTGGCTGAGCAAAAATAATCTGTAAGGCTGTCTGTTCGGAAAATTCAACGCATCCACGCAGCGCACATGCCTCGCCAACCTAAAAAAACGCAATTTAAGCACGCAAAGTCGCTCACTGCATCTCCAGAAGCCTCTTTAATGCGATTTTAACCGGCATCCCGACAAGCAGTTTTCATTAAGCGGCCTAATCCGAGGATGGATGGGACCCACCTGCCGTTTCCACACTAAGAAAGATAGAGCTTATCGGAAGACACGAGTAAATCGTTCTGAGAGAGGTCAGGCGATTTGTAGCAAGTTAGGTGTTGCTAGGTCAACAATTAACCCCATTATGCCAGGTCAAAAGTATAATTCTTCCGAAAATTGCCCTTTTTCAAGTGTACAGCATCAGACACATGATAGCATGCCTTGTAGCAGCACGAAGTCTAAACAGGCGTGTTTCTTGTTTAATTCTGACCATAATGACGCATACGTTGGTGTGTTTTGGCCACATAGTTATGATATATGGCTCCATTACTGTAGCAATGTCGGCCCGACGCGCGAGTTCCGCGGGATCGTTGGTTGCCGTCCGCCTCCCGCGCCGGCTGCAGCTCACCGTGCAGTGCTCCTCAAAGACTGCCGTTGTTTCAATGCCAGATAGTTAGCGACATGTTTTTAATATCAAAATCCGTGCAATGGATGCCACATGGGCGACCGAAAGTTTGGACACGATTGCGCGACAAACTGGAGATATATCTTCAAACTGGAGATATATCTTCAAAAACCTAAATGGGGATCGCCTTAAGCCCATCAGGGCGAGGGTTAACAGCCGTACGAGCAAACCGCTAATTTCTGTGAAAGAAATGATGCCTTAGGTAGTGGGGTGGGCATTCAAAAGTTGACAGGGAGAGGGCTGAAAAGGGAAACGAGAAGCAGCATCTTGTTAGGGGTACTTTTTAATGGTGAGGGCACCTTGATGTTTTGAAAAACGTATAACTATAGGTATTCTCGAAGTTATTCGTAATATTTAAATTGAACATCGAATATTTCAAGTTCCTTTGCCTACATATATCACATCGTACGCAGCTTCCAGAAGGCGTATTTGCATCTGACCTGGACACGCCCACCCACTCTGGAGATTGTAACCAAAAAGTGACTTAAGTGTTACCTATATCCCGTCAACTAATGAAACTTTTCGTAAAAAGTGAAGGAAGTTTAAAATCCACCAGCCAGTGAGCGTAACACCGTAATAAGGTATAAACCGTAGCCGCTTTCACTTAGCTTGCTGAGTGAACAGTAAAAGAAGTATCCCCGGACATTAAAAAGAAGTAAAAAAAATGTTGGCAGACAGCAGTCGCTATCACATAAGTAATTCGCCATCGTCACGATGCGCCAGACTTTATGCCCAAAAGCTCCCATTCCTACCCACTGCCGCCAGGTCGCCGCCAGCTCGACAAAAGTCCCATAGGTGGTCACTGCCGCTAACTTTTTTGTATCTCAAAAAGTCGATATTGCATGAAAATGTCATATCATTGAAAAACTCAGTTTTGGCAATTGCCTTAGATGGAGCACAATGTCAAAGGAAACTGCTTTGTTCCAACGGTGCAAGTTTGTTCAGCTGCCGCTTTTGTGACACGCTACCCTGCGTTAATTGCCCGGGAGCATTACCCAGCATTGAGTTCCCTTGGTTTCATCATATCCCTACAAAACGCAGCTTGAGGTATCAAATATATCCTAAGTATGCCGAATGCTCTAATTCCGGATGCACTTCTGCATGGGTGGAAGTGTTATATTTTCACCACATCAAGCCACATCGAGCCAAAAACTGGTCCGGTAGCTTTGCATTACGGGGGGAGGGGGCAGCTCTATCCGACGCATGTCGCAGAGTGGCACTTACGTAAGTTTTTGTTTGGATGTTGACGATGGATGCCATACCTCTGAAGCATGTTTCACATGTGGTGAGGCGTCTATGGTCTGTGGTGTGCGCAAGTCTGGTAGCGTTCATGACTACCGCATTTCTGGGGGGGAGTGAGGTGTTGTGGTGTGTATGTGCATGTGTTTTCGTTGCCCCCCTCCGCAAGTGCATGATAAAACATTGGCTGAGGCTTATTATATTCAGGCCAATAAAGTCTATTTTACGGATTTTACATTCCCCGACAGTATATTGGAAGCAGTGAGCTGCATTGATCTGTTCCAACTAATCTCTGGTTCAGTTAAGGCTATTTTTATCACCGGTGAAAGCCGCTGACTTTTGCGGTACTTAACAAATTTTAGTTTTTTTCGCTGATCAGCGGGGGGAGGGGGGGGGGGGGGCGGGCAGTCTTTCATGACAATGTCATGCAACATTTTCTCATCGGTGTTCCGAGACGAAGTCGCAGCATTTTTGTGAAAACGTTTTAGTATTTCATGACGATTATGAGAGGCTTCATGTTGTTTGCCTTTTTTAGGAAGTGATCGAGTAAGGATTTCGTTACATTGTCAAAGTTGGTATTTTTGTGCCCGCTATTGATGAGCATCTGACGCTGCTGGTCTAGCCCCTATCAAAAAAATTTCACCAAGAACAATTGTCCAATGCCTGCAGATGTAAGCCTGAGTGACTCCTTTCTTGTCCGTATCTGAACATTTTGCATTGCCATTCTTACACTTACCATGGTTCGTGGCTTTTCTGCAAGCATCTGCTTGAAATGCACTATTTGATAAGTCAATCAGGAGCTCTATTTAACATAGGATATATATACATATATATGTATATATATAAATATATATATATATATATATATATATATATTACTGTTTTTCTGCAATGTGTTGCTAACTCGTCATGTCCTGCAATGTTGATACCGGTGTAGCATGGTAAATGAATGCGTGCTTTGGATTTGTGGCGGGTGCTGCGCGCTGCAATCTTGCAGCTTTTCCAACTATTTTCAGACCTGTTCTAGGGGAGCTCTTGTGTGTTACGAGAACGTTGAAAGAGAATCTAATGTCTGCGAAACTACATTTTTCTTTAAATGGGTTTTGCAACATTCTGAGATTTTTGCAACCATTGATAAGATGATTACTTAGAAGAAGCTTTCATTTCCTAAGGCAGCCCCCGTGTCTTCCTGGATCTTCTGTTGTGTGCTCGCGATTTGTAAGATTCTGCAGCATTCGCAGAAATTCTGAAAAGTGTTGTCGTAGAACTTGATTATCCTGCTAGATCGATGATAATGTTCATTTTGCTCTTTCATGCCTCCCTGCCCTTGCATGACAAACCTCCAAACATTCATTGAAACGGGTCGATTTAGAACGAATAATTCACTCTGTAGGGTCCCGCACCCTGTACCCTTTCAGACCCATTCACAGTTGTTAGACTGGCCAATTCCTCGCAAGGCACATAGGAAACGTCACTGCTCGGGACGGGAGCTGAGATTGAGATAAGGGTGTAACGACATATGGAGAAGTTCGTGTAAGGGGAGGAGGCTCTTCCCGTGCTGCAACCGTCTAACATAAGTCGGGGTATGACATGCCCTGCACAGCATTTCACCTATTACCCCTGTCACTACGTCTTAGACTTTAAGCCTTAGATGATCGGAGATTGAAGTGACTTCGCCCATTCTGCTCCTATGCTGGGCTGTCGTTGCTCCCACTGATCCTCATGATCCTCGTATTTGTTGACTTTCATTCTAATCCACACGTTCACTTTTCATTCTAAAAATACGCCTCGTGAATTCTGCAAATCATAAATAAACCGCCACCCCCAAATTTCACCATCTAGCCTCCTTCAGTGCACTGGTGGGAATGCTTCGTGCTATGCACGCAGGGTAGGAGTACAACGTTGGAATACTGTCACCTAACGTTCTGTCAATTGTGGATATCTAAGAACCTAAGCCATAGGCCTCATATCACTTTCCTCCCTCTCAGAAACGTCAGGCTGTTTCTCACGAAGGGTCCAGGTCCATTCGTATGAAGGGACAGCAGCGTAAAGTTCAGATGTCATCTCCTCATAGTCCAGGTAGTATGTCATTCTAAGTGCCGCCCAGGTTGCGTCCTTGCCCTTAAGTCCTGCCTGCCTTCCCAATGCCGACCGCCGTGGGGTTTCATGACTGGTATCCTCACGCCGGCTTCACCGAGCACGGCATCCTTCATGAACCGCTTTACGAGAACCTTGTGGCGACTTCGCCGAGTCTCACCTTCCATATTCTAGGTACTTATCAAGCTCATTGCCTGTGTTCTCATGTCATGCCTGCATGCTAAAGCAGTGACTAGCAGAAAAGTCCCATCAACACAATCTGTTTTTGGCATCTATCATTCAACACATGCTTCCTCATTTCAAAGTCTTGATCATCATATCCAAAAACATCTTAAACTGATTAAAATAATCTCCCTTTTCTGAACTCCCTCTATGACCTTCATTCTTGTTCATCCACATTTCTTTACCTTCCTTTCCATCAACACCTTACTGTATGGGTTCAACCTCAAATAATAAGGTGTTTAATCCATTTGCTTTAAACATTGATGGTAGTGATCATTCACCATCATATGATGAATATGAAAAACTAAGAGAAGCATGCACATTCTATTTACCTGAAAAGATAAAAACTGTTATTCCACATAATACCAGTGCACTAAGCCTTATGCATGTTAACATTCGCTCAATCCTGAAGAAGCACGATGATCTAAGTAGTCTACTTGCCCAGACTGATATAACATGGCATGTTATTTCTATATCTGAAACATGGCTGTCTCCAGCTTTAGAATCTCATTATGACTTACCTGGATACCGAGCTTTCTACTGCAGCAGATCAAAAGGGGTAGGTGGTGGATCAGCAGTATACATTGCTGATCATCTTCATCCTATACAACTTTGGAACCCAGTTTTCTCTACAGCTGAAGTGGTTTGTGCTGAACTACTCTGTGATAATGCTAATATTATCATTTGCCAAATTTATAGGTCACCCAACACTGACAAACACCACTTCAACTCAGAGCTAGAGAAAGCCTAATTTGGCTTAATAAAATGAACAAAGTTACATTTATTACTGGTGACTTCAACTTTGATCTGTTCTCACTTGATATCAATCCTAATGTGCATGCATTTTTCACCAACATGTGTTCAAATGGCTTCTTTCCTACAATATCCAGGACAACTCGGTCTTGCCATCCATCATGCACTCTTCTAGATAACATATTTTGCAATGACTTATTAAAAGTGATGCATACAGGCATTCTCCTTCATGATTTGTCTGATCATTTCCCTATTTTTGCTTCCACAAACTATGCCTCACACCCACACTCGCCTGATGTTCGAACACCCATTACCACATTTGATTACAGAAGGCTGGAAGAATTTAAACAATTCCTTGTTGACCATCTGGTTGATATTGAAAATGAGCCAGAACCTGATGCTATTGCAAATCAAATTGTGTATATTTACAATGCTGGGATCACCAGGTTTTCTCACACAAGGCACATTTCTAGAAAGACCAGCTCACGCAAACCATGGGTGTCACCTGCACTTCTTCTATCAATTACATGTAAAAGCAAGTTATTTGAACAGAAATTGAAGAACCCCAGTCCCCACAATATTGCAACATACACTTGCTACCGCAACATTCTAACTACATCTCTTAGGCTAGCCAAAAAGAAATACTACAGTAACAAATTCAGTAAACATTCTGGGAATTCCAAGGAAACATGGAAAACATTACACACTCTCATCAATTCAAAACAAAAAAAGGATGCAGATCCAACCAGGATTATTGGTACTAATAACAAGATTATCACAGACGATCCGGATATCGCAGAATCATTTAACCTCTTCTTCAGCGAGATTGGACAACAGTTAAAAGACGAGATGCCTAAATCATCTTTCGACCCCCTCCAGCTCATCACAAATGTCGAAAATGAAATGGATCTGCCCCCCACTAATGAACAGGAATTAATTCTTCTCATCGATGGGCTAAACAACGTCGGAGCTGGAGTCGACAATATTAATTCAAAAATATTCAAGTTATCTTATAAGGTTATACTCAAACCAATTCTCCGTCTTTTCAACAGCTGTTTGTCCTCGGGGATATTTCCAAGCATTTTCAAAAGGGCCGTGATTAAACCCATCTTTAAAAGTGGGGACTCGCAACTTGTAGATAATTACAGACCTATCAGTATTTTGCCGTTTATGTCCAAAATTCTTGAAAAACTTATATATAATAGACTCGTCCTTCATCTAAACCAAAACCAGCTAATTCACCAAAATCAGTTCGGATTTCAGAAGAACAAAAGTACTTACATGCCAATTCTTCTTCTGCAGGAAACTATTACAAAGGCTTTTGAAAATGGGGAATATGTGTAAGGTTTGTATTTAGATCTGAAAAAAGCCTTTGACACTGTAAACATTAGCCTTCTTCTACGTAAACTTACTAAATATGGTATTCGACGAAAATCTCATGAAATCATTTCTTCATATTTGTCTGGCAGAACTCAAGGTGTAAAAATCAGGAATGATCTATCAACAATCAAAAACGTAACAATGGGGGTACCCCAAGGATCCATTCTCGGCCCAATCCTCTTTTTAATGTATATTAATGACCTACCTAAATTAAGCAGTAACATGATTTGTCTGTCTTATGCTGATGATACTGCGACTGTTGTCAAAAATAAAAGTATTGTCGAACTTCAAAACAATGTCAGCACGCTTTTGCTTCTAATGACTTCTTGGTTTGCTGCTAATTTTCTCTCCCTGAACGTATCAAAAACATTCACACAGCATTACACAACCCTTTCTTCGCATTTCCGACTAAATGTGCAAATTAATAATTCACCTATTGAAGAGAAAAAAGAAATTAAATACCTTGGTGTAATCATCGACAAATCTCTTAAGTTTACAAGCCACACTAATTTTGTTGCAAGCATAGTAAGTAGAAATATTGGAATAATAAGTAGGGTTAGGTACTTTATTGATAAAACAACGTCACATCTACTCTATAACACTTTGATTCTTCCTTACCTAAATTACTGCTGCTTGGTTTGGGGCATAAATTATGCTTCTCAACTAGATCGATTGGTAATTTTGCAAAAAAGGGCTGTGCGTCTTATAGAAAATGTGTATCCTCCGCAAAGCTCAGAGCCAATCTTTAAACGATACAAAATTTTGAAACTATCGGATATTGCTAAATCTCAAATGTTAATTGTGATGCACAAATTTTTAACTTCACAGCTCCCTGCATCATTCGATTTAATTTACAATCTCTACGAATCCAATGACATGGATATGAGGCGAGCAAAACATTTAGAACAACCTTTCTCTTATCGTAATTATAGACTATTTACAGCATCCTGCCTTGGCCCTAAGCTGTGGAACGACATTATGGTTTCATATTTTCCAAGAATAGCTGATATCCCTGTATCGAAAACCATCGTTAAGAACATCATCCGCAAGCATTTCGTGAACGCATATTAACGTAACAAACATATTTGAAGACATTGCCATCCTTGTGCTGTACATATCCAACGCACTTCATATTTGACCTCCTTCATGTTTCATAACCAATTTCTGATATAAAGTCATGCACATATACCCAAATTAATGGCGCTGGCTCCGGGAGTTCTCCCAGCAACAAGCTCTGCTTAGCTGGGTGGACTCCCTGGAAATCCAGCCCAAAACCCAGCACAAAAATGACCAGGTAATTGCCCCCTCCGACTTGTGACTGTATAACCCTTACTAACACGGGGAATTGAGTGGTTGTAGATTATTGGGCGGTTGTAGCGGGCTGTCATTAGCTGATTTTGGCTAATGACTACTTTAAGCCTTTTCATCTATGATTTTTCCCTCCCTCTCACATAACACAATTCCCTCGGGTCTGCTCCACCTCCTCGCCTGTTTTTTTTAAAGTTTGTTTCATCTTCCTAGCTGGGACGTGCCGCGACTTGATTTTATGTTTTCTGGTGTTAACGTACGGTTTAGTGCGTCGCTGGGATTGAGGGAGGGGCACTCCTGGTTACCTGTTCTTGGGTAACGGCGTAGTAAAAAAAAAAAAAAAAATATGGGTCTCATGGGCACCGTCCCTGTTCATGAGAGCCTCTTTGACTGAATGCCCCTATTGTTGTTCGCTATTGAGATCGACCCCTGATGTACAAGATGTTCCTCCTTCTCTTTCTGCGCAGGCACAAATGTCAGCAGAAGTCACACACTTATAAGTACGGCACGCATAAATGTCTTGGAATCACGTCGTCCAGCATTAGCTCATTGAGATTGTTCTTTCGAGTTAACACCCCCCCCCCCCCTCCCCCTCCGGCAACATTGAGAGGAATGCATATTGTCATAAACAACGCCGAAATAACCCCTCTCAAAGATGCACACTATTTACTACACCATTGTATACACTAACTCACCTTTGAGTTTCGACTTTCTCTTTCTTATGTGACGACAGTTGATCCAAACATTGTCTACTCAGCATACGATTTGATAGCCAGTGGCACGGTCTTAGAGCCAGAGTGTTAGACTTAAGAAAGAGGGGGGG
>NW_023596818.1:15324124-15326114 GCF_011947565.3 Pollicipes pollicipes
TGTAATGAGCATAACAAATTATTTACACCAATAATTTGATGCTGCACTTTGCACTTCCCTTCCACAGCACTTTTAACACAAAACAAAGCAAAGGAATTCAATAACAAAAAAACAACATAAAATTCAACAAGCATAAAACACTAAAAAACGCAAACGTTGGACTCCTACACATCAGCCCATCACCAAGTCAAACAAAATAAACATACCTCTGACTTCTGTTAGAATAGGGTCAGGGAAAACAAACATTTTTTCACTGTTTCTTACAAAATATCAATGCTTATTTCTATGAAAGTAGCCTACTATGCCTAACCTAAACAGGCCTTGCTTCATCTCATCCTGTCTAACCTGTGTTATCACAGCAGCAGTTGTGAGTTACTGATTCTTGCACAATTCCTATTGCCACTTGCCATGCACTTAACCAACTTTACCTAACTTAGAGTGGCCCATATGTTGAACATCATTTGAACTCACCTATCTGTTGACGGCAGCACTTGTAATAAAAACATGACAAAGCTAATTTTGGGCTGTTTTCAACTTGCGTTTTTATTCAGTTCCTTTGTGTATGCTTGTTGACATCAGACAAAGTTGATAACACATAAATCAAAGCGATTTAAATCACTTTTTGTTTATTCATATTTCATGACAAAGTTTGAGATGTTGGCTTTACATCTTAAATGACATGGTCTGACTATTTGTTATATACCAATATTTAACTCATATTATAATTGTTATGCAGCTTAGAGCATCCCCGTGTTAAGAATATGGTACATTCATACAGTACAGTCATTTGCCAGTCAGCAAACCATGATAACTATAGAAAACATCTGCTTAAAACAGCCACGAGGTACCACTTCAAAAAATTTGGGGCCAATGATCAAGAATAGGGAACAAAATAAGCCTATTGCATGCCTTGTGGTATCATAAATTGTCTTTTGACAAAACTCGATGGATTAAAACAGAAAATGGCTAACTCTGACTACCAATCATGTATTGAAAGCAGGTAAGGTAAGTAATTGCTTGGTCCACAGGAGACTTATTGGGTCCTTCCCGCTCCCCACAACAAAAAGTCAGTACATTTTGCATGGTCTGCTGGCAGACAGAGTCATCCCACTCACCCCCAAATATAAATATCAAGCATACCCACCAAACTACGAGATTAAAATGCGAAACAAGTAGGAGGTGTGCATGATAAACATCTCCAGAGGGCAGCATTTCGCCATCGAACACTTCTGGATTAGCTGCGTCAGGTCTGTCCCAAAGCTCTGTATGGCAGCATTAGGATAGCCTTGTCAGGTAGCCTTATGAGTAAGACACTCGAAAGGCTTGTATTTGTCATTATTGAGCATCGCCATGAACTAAGAAAACGGTTAACCAAGGCTCAAACAGGGCAAATATGGTGGTAAAAATAAGTTCCGTGCTTCAAATTATCTCCTTCATTCCCTGTGAATTGTGCACGCCTGGGTGCATATCAAACACGTTTGGGCAGCTGGCGAATTAATCCAATTTATGTATGAAATACGTACAAGTTTGCAGTTGGAGCATCTTGCAGAGAAATTGGTCAACATTTTAAGCAACAGATGGTACCTCTAAAGACGATCGAAAATGAAGGAGGAATGAAGTGATATCACACTTGTATGATGCCAAGAAAATCTAAAGTAGTTGAATAAATATAAAGACTGATACTGTTCTGGCAAAATTTGGTAATCACCTGATTTGACTTAAAAATCGGTTAACACAAGTGCTCAAATGATGATATTTATGTTGGAAATTTAATTTAGAAGACGTGTCTTAAATTTTTCACGTCTGTATTTCCGGAGCGATGCAATTTAGTGGTCAAGTTTCCTCGGAAAAAAACAAATACCTGGAATAAAATCCTCTACCAGGCCTTGCCTGTGTTTGCGCCAGGCTCTGCTTTCATGGTGTGGCGGTAAGACCAAAAAAATATGGGATGCGTGAAAACCTTGCATTTGGCACACAGCTGCCGGCTGTA
>NW_023596818.1:15326919-15331919 GCF_011947565.3 Pollicipes pollicipes
TCCGCGTCGGTTCAGAACAGTTGCCGGCCGCCGTCTGGCCGTCGAAACTGTCGAGGGGGTCCGAGCAGCCCGATGCAAAGCTGCCGAGATCGGCGAAAGCACACACACAAGCGATGGCCAGAGACTCCGCGACAAACTCTTCATTCAGCCTGTAGACAACGTCATTATGTAACGGCGTGCACACGGCTTCCTTGCAGCATGTGACGCCCGTGTGCCGGCACGTGGCCACTGTTATGTCCACTTTGTCGTCTCCGCTGCCGAGCGTATGCACGTGCTCGTCTGTCTGACAGGCGCTGCAGCCGCTTATCCCAGCCTCAGTCGACCGCGGCTGGAAAGGCGGGATCCCCTGCAGACAGTGGACGTAGTGAACGGGGTTGTGCCTGAAGCTGTCGCAGCGCCACCCCACGCACAGGGGCAGCAGAGCCACCGCCAGCAGGGAGACGAAATGGCCTGTCCCCATGGCGCCTCTGGTCGTCCTCCGGCTGTTAGTGTCCGCCGGCCACTGACCGGACGTTGGTCGAACCTGCCACTTTATTGGGCCGCGCAGGCATGCCGGGGGCGTATCGTAGCTCCGCTGATTGCCGCGGCTGCGCGGCTCTCGATATGGACATCCCACAGGGTCGTTTTTGTCGTGAATCGCGGACCTTCGTTTGATGCTGCACGTTTTCGGTATGGCAGAGCCACAGAGATGAACAAGCCCCGAGAACACCTGTCGAGCCGAATGGTTGCGGGGATCCGCGGAAAGCGGTCTGCAGAAGCCTACTCATGACCGCGGCTTATCAAGTCAGGCACCATCCATCCGTCCATCTGTCCTCATTCACGCTGCCTCCTGAAGATTCACATCTCTTTTGCCTGATTTGCTGCAGAGGCTGCGAGTGATAATATTCTGTGATATTGGTGATGTATTTATGTTTTATTTTCGCTAAGAGGCTGTCATATCCAGAACAATTTGTGGAATGCCACAATAAAACCGATGTGTGTTCATGTTTGCACGTTTGATCTTGCATGGTGTATGTGTCACGTAATACGGTACACGCGTGACTCCGGACGGTCCACGTGTGGCAGTGGTTCACGCGAGATCACAGACAGTCTTCGAGTGACGGTGGTTCACGCGAGATCACAGACGGTACGCGTGTGATGGTGGTTCATGTGCGACCTCAGACGGCACACGCGTGACCTCAGACGGCGGATGCGTGACCTTAAATGGCGCACGCGTGACCTCAGGCGGCGCACGCGTGACCTCAGACGGCGGACGCGTGACCTCAGACGGCGCACACGTGACTTCAGATGGCGCACGCGTGACCTCAGACGGCGGACGCATGACCTCAGACGGCGCACACGTGACTTCAGATGGCGCACGCGTGACCTCAGAAGATACACACGTGATGGTGGTCCGTGCGTGACCTCAGACGGCGGACGCATGACCTCAGACGGCGCACACGTGACTTCAGATGGCGCACGCGTGACCTCAGAAGATACACACGTGATGGTGGTCCGTGCGTGACCTCAGACGGCGCACGCATGACCTCAGATGGCGCACGCGTGACCTCAGGCGGCGCACGCGTGACCTCAGGTGGCGCTCGCGTGACCTCAGACGGTACACGCGTGATGGTGGTTCGTGCGTGACCTCAGGCGGCGCACGCGTGACATCAGGTGGCGCACGCGTAATTCGTGACGGCGCACGCGCACGCTTTTAATATCGTCCCGCCTCCTGAAATGACTCGATCGCCAACCCAGCGCACTAACAAGCCTGACGTTGCAGCGGAGCACGCCTCATTCGGGCCCGGTGCAATTTCAACTTGCAGCAGCATCGCCAACCCTTTTTTCTCGTTCCCGCTTCGTCTTGAATTCCCGCAAAGACCCATTTGTCCAGGAAAAGCTGCATGTAACGGCGATGAGCCAACGCCTGTAACGCCCTTCGAGCAACGGTCGAGCGCCCGCACATACCCCGAAGAGGTGCCGCTGTGAGGATAAACCCGGATGGCCGAAGACTGCCGGGTTCATGACATCTCGCGCCACCACTCTCCGCCCTCATGCGTCCATAGCACCGCAAAGGTCGTTGCTGACCGAGAAGACCTTAGTTTCAGCCAAATCATTCCCAAAGCAGCGCCCGCCTTAGGTTGGGCTCGGCGCAGTGTTACCTCGCAGCGGCCTCTGTTGGGTTTTGGCACGCGCGCGCTGGATCATGTCGGCATCGATGAAGCCCTCCTCGCCGTCCCAGTTCTCCGGCGCATTGCCCAGCTGCACAGGAATTGCCAGCCGGTGGTCAGTGTCTGGTGAAGAGAGAATGTCAGTGTAAGAGGTCTGCACACCCCACTTAGAGGCCACACAAGTAATTTAAGTTTTTCTCAGCACAACACACGAAGGTATTAAGATGTGACAGAGGTATTTAACAATTCTTACAAAAAGTTGAGCTTATCGCCAAGCATTACGGTCACGGCACTACCACAGCATCGTATTTCTCTATCATACGATAACATTTCAAAAGCAGCCCAAAAGCCACTTTTAGTGGTCAATTCATCGCCAGACCCCCTGAAAACTGCAAGTGCATGCAATTGCGTGTACTTGCGTGTATTTCTCTATGATCACTTTTGATTTTGTCTGCAGTATTTCCTATCAAACCTATCCATAATAAAACAGAATAACACACATCCTGACTTCCATTGCCACGGCAATGCCGGTTGATCGGTAGTGAGCAATCCATAAAGTATGTCACGCTGCAATGCGTGACGCCTCTTGCTGTCCGTTGGCAGCTTACCATTGTGACACATGTACCTACTTAGGCTATTGGTGACGTCATCCATCCCCGCCATTGTAGCGGGGCACCTAAACGCCACTGCCAGTAAGCCTTGAATTCACGCTTACGAGGTCGAAAGCTGCGCATCCTTCCATCCTGCTACCAATTACGTCCTCGTCTGCTCCTGTCCTCGTGTGTGCTTTAGCTGACGCACGGTATGCTTTCGCGCACGGTATGTTAGTGACTCATTGAAGTTCGTGGCTAACGACGTGCTCAAGCCACTTACAAGCAAAGAGGACTGAATACCAGAGCTGAAGCTAGCTACTAAAGGACGTCACATATATGTTGTGGAGCTTTTGCCCCCGGTATTTTGATGGCAGCATTGGAGGAAAGAGACGTGACTTCAGACAGGAATATGCACACTGTTATTCTCGCTCCCGCTCTCACTGATCTGCTCTGATGAGGACATCAGACAGGAGTATGCACACTGTTATGCTCGCTCCCGCTCTCACTGATCTGCTCTGATGAGGACTTCAGACAGGAGTATGCACACTGTTATGCTCGCTCCCGCTCACTGATCTGCTCTGATGAGCTTTGCAACACTACTGTAACTCCGATCTGTAATCTTCACGCCTCGGATAGCAGCAGAATGCTCCGCACGCAACCCGGGCGCGTCTCAGACCTGCAGTCCGCGTCCCGGGCCGAGCGCGGCGGGCCAGGTCATCTATATGATGTCATGCGTATCTGACGCGCTGATTGGCTGGGCGGCGACGCGCGAACCGCGCCTTGCCGGGAGCCGCGGCCGCACGGCGCTGGCGCTGCGTAAGTGTGCCACACCTCCCCAAGCTCTTCGGCACGGTGGACTGCTTTCTTGGATCCACTTGCAGAAATGCTGTATGCTGCCGGACAGGGTGGAAACGCCTACTGTGAATTTAGCATGCAGTGTCTTGACGCACCCGACGCGTGAATTCGGCAATTACCGCATTTGGAACCTAAGTGATACTGTGGGGCGGGTGCGAGTGCGCGCGTGTCTGCGCGTCTCGCCCGTCCCATGTCGCCGCATGCTGGATGAAGTGGATCGAATGCAGCCGGATATTGTTGCGTCGCTGCGGACTTTGTAGCGCAAGTGGAGTTTATATATTTAGCGTCGAGCCGATGATGCTGTTTCCCATGCTGACGTCACAGCTTGACGTTGTCCCCCAAGCTGACGCCCCAGCCTGTATGTTCACGTGCAATAGAGAGGCCCCGTGAGCCTCTGGGGGTCTAGCTGCTCTGTTCTGGGTCTTCTTAATCGTGTTGTGT
Source organism: Pollicipes pollicipes (assembly GCF_011947565.3). Taxonomy (NCBI): domain Eukaryota; kingdom Metazoa; phylum Arthropoda; class Thecostraca; order Pollicipedomorpha; family Pollicipedidae; genus Pollicipes; species Pollicipes pollicipes. The sequence continues at coordinate 15,330,959 of NW_023596818.1, forward strand.
CTGTCAGAGCCAAGCGTCCGTCATATCTTATGATCACGGTAGTTGAAGAAGGGCAATAGGTGAGTGCTCCATATCAGGGCAAGAACTATCCGTCACAAATGATTGGATATTGAGTGCAATTGACTACGCGCCATGCTTAACTTTTAGTGGTCTCGTTGATTGCGAGTGGAAGCGAAGGTCGGTAAAAAAGATTTAAACCGGGTATGAGTGTGTGTACTGCGTACTGTGGGTTCACGGAGCAGCTGGCCCCTCACGTTAGCTGTGTGGCCAATACATTGGGTATGTGCGAGAAGGTTTGCTAGACTGTTTGCAGTGAGTGAAATGTGGCGACCCATCTTATCCAAATTTGCATGCTGCGTCTAGGCCTTCTTCAATGATTGTTAAGTTATCGCTAGTCAGTCTTTGTATTCAGATTGGAGTCTGAATGTTGGGGGAGGGATTTTTTCAATTCAGGAAATCATATTTTTGCCTGGATGGCAAGATTTCATTGTTTAGAAAACTTACGGGCGTCTTGAATATCTAAAATGTACTCAGGCCATCAGTCAGGGTTCCCACCTCCACGGGTGGGGGGGGGGGGGGGGGGCGCCCTCCTTCTCATGACCACACCACAGTGAGTCCAGGCGTGTTGTATTGTTCCGTTGATTCCAGAATCTGTTTTGCATTTGTCCAAAGGAACTTTATGTGATACTTTGTCAAAATATTTCTAATTGTCGGGTATATAATACAGTTTTGCTGTACGTCGTGTGACCTGGAGAAGTTCTGAGTGAAATGAGCGAGCAGCGGTTGGGTGCTGTGTCTTGGTAGGTGTCAATTTTTATCTTCCGTGAGGATGTTTCGAGGACTTCAGATAAGTAATGAGCAATGAGTAGCCAATAGGACGGCAATTTGTTATATTCGGAGATGAACCTTTGTGCTTTTGAAATAAGGTAAGGTTCAGCTTCTCTCCAAGCATTTGGATATG
>NW_023596818.1:15336919-15354499 GCF_011947565.3 Pollicipes pollicipes
GGTAACCTCACTGCAACCGTTTGACACCGGAGTTACGACACCTGGAGTGTGCGGGTCACCATCCGGACCAACAGGATGATGATGGGTGAGATGAGTAGCACAATGCACAGCACGGCGATTCCCAGAAACACTTGGCTGTTGGAGTCCCGCATCTCGTTCATGATCAGCTTCTCCACGCGATCCCTGGAATACAGAGCCCGGGACCGGAGGCAAAATCCTATGTGATGACGTAAAATGAGCTTAACAGGTCTTGCCTCTGGGCATTCAGCTGGTTTGAGATCCGCAGGTTTGACCTCGCTTGAAAAAGTCAATGCGAATGCAAACGGAACACGTTTCACCGCATGGATGAATGAATGCGCAGTTGAACTGGGTAGCAGTCAGTTGTCTTCTCTTGTAGCGTACAGATAATGTTGCACAATCTTTCTCAAACCCACCTTAGTTCATACTGTATGTTTTTTAGGGCATCCAGGTAGCCCAGCATCGCATAGAAGTACTCGGTGGCCTTGTCAAAGTCAGGTTCGATTTTCTTTCTCATCAGAATCTCGAGCCTTCGTCTTGTGATATTCGAGTACCACGGGTACGAGTCTTGCACTGTCACGTACCTTAAATGTCAAAGAAGCGCCCGATTCGTTTACGCGAGGGATGTTCATTCGGTTCCCGCGGGCAATGTTAGCAGCCTCAGGCACCGAAAGGGCAATCGAAAGTGTCTCAGCACGAAATCCAATGAGCGCATAACATCGTACCTATGTGTCACTAGTACACTACTTCTTCAGTTTTACTCGTGCGACGAAAGTCTCTGATGTTTAAAGAAAGCAGGAAGTCTTTTTGCATTGTCATCGCCCACACGTTCGATGTTTGTGCATTTTCCATGATAGCTTTCGGCAAATGACTAAAATACAGATAGCAGCCTGAATTAAGTGCACTGTGAAAACAAAGCGAGTGTGCATAGTCGTATGTACCTATCCTTGATCCAATAGGCGAAGTTCTGCGACTGATTCAGGAAGTCCTGCCCGAGCGCGTCGTTGGTGACAAACTCGATGTAGCTGCTCTGGTCCAGCTCGCCGCGCCCGTAGTACTGCTCGCCGAACACCATGCTGATGCCCAGATGCTCGATGGGCGCGGATCATGTTCTTGTAGGCCAAGAGCAGGCGCCACACCCCGCTGGCGTCCTTCTCCTTTTATCTCCCGAGTAAGCTGCAACGAGCCGCAGGCACGGCAAACTCAAACCAGCTGAGACAAATGCTTTGACAGACGTCGCGAGCTTCAGTACGCAGCGAAACCGATCGGCACAAGTTAGCAATACAATATAAACTTAATAGTGAAGACCCAGAATCACGCTCCTGGAGCGAACCCTTTTCAAGGCAATCAGTTTTCAAGGATTGATTTCTGGTCCAGCGTTAGTTGATATGGTGAAGATGATGACAGTTTGCCTTTCTTACCTGGTCTAAAAATATATAATTGGCTTTGTTATAAAACTCTATACCAGCTTCTATCGAGTACTTCTCGTCGAAGTCGAACTTAGCGATCTTGTTGCGGAAGTCGTCTAGTCGAATTCTGAAGAGGATCTTGTTTTGGAACAGCTCGTCATCGATGCGGAAATGCGGCCATTTGAGGTCATCGATCAGCATGTTGGTGTAGTGGAAGTGCTCAGAGAGGTTCCGTCGGATCACAGAGCCGTTGGTGAAGAGGAAGAAAGCGATCTCGGCGCGCTCAGACTGCAGGGCTTCCGTGACGTTGCCCAGGTCGGTACTGATTTGCACCTGAAATCGTGTCTGAGATTGTACAATGCATTACCGCGTCCTCTAAGACGAAGATTATCCAACCACCTCCAACACCTCTTCGTCCGCATTTGAATGAGCGGAACGACGGCCAGTTTAACTTCCAATCATCTAGCGAGACCGGCTAGTTCGCTGGTCCGCGCTGTGGTGTGCGATTTCTCCTCTCAGTTACCTGATCAATACTCTCCTGCATGTCGTACTGGTGGTCCAGCACCGTCAGCATGTTGACCACATTTGCGTGATGAGCGCCATGATGGGGATGAAGGGCAGCAGCAGCATCTGGATCAGGTGGAGCTGCTTTCCCCGTCCTGTGGTGGGGTCCATGCCACAGCAGCCCGTTCTTACCTGCGGACGGGAGCGTATCGCCGGTTATATCCAGCGCTCTATTGTCCGTTTGGGGAACAAGGTCGGTTTGGCTACTTCTGTGAGCTCAGTATCTGATTGCGCTAGGCTTTCCATAATTGCAACCGACATGCGTATCGCCATGCGTGCGCTCTACACCATCTATGTTTCGCCGGAGTCCGTCTGATTTCACGTGAAGTGTGCCAAACTTCTAGTTGGACATGTAAGAAACATGAGCAATGGCATCATGTGTCCCAGGAGAAAGCTAGATGCTCATGTCTTCCTGGTGAAAGTGTACAAGCTTTACTATGATCTCACTATCTGGATTATGCCAGGTCTGGCTCGACGCTCCTGATTCACTGAATTACTTCCCTCGTTCATTTGGCATGCTTACATACATTCTTTCAGCTATGCATGCGTGCGTGCATACATGCACGCATTCGATCAGTTTATTCCCCAGAATAAGTTCATGCTTCACGGCGCCAGTCCCGTGGAATGAACACAAGACTGGCACACACCATCCGACCATCCAGCCCACCTCGACCAGTTTGTGTTCGTTCTCCGAGTCGATGGAGATGAGCGACGGCCCTACGCAGCGTCTTGGCGTCCCTGAGCAGCTTGTGCGCCTGCTCCGTCTCCTGCCGCAGCGTCTGCGCCGACTCCTGACCCTTCTCATCGCCCGGCTGGGCGCTGGAGCGCGGCGGCGGCGACATCCTGCCTGCCGCGCGGCGGAGGTTATTTATGCAGCGCAGACAGGCCAAACAGGTCGGGTCAGGTCAGGGGTCACAGGACTTTTAGGACACACAGGCCCTACATGTCAAGAAAGGTCATCTTGACTTTAGGGTTCAAGCTCTAGCGAAAAGCGCGAGCTCGGCGTCTATATCAAATTAGGATGTTTGGGTGTAACATCGATTAAGAAAATAGGTGCGTTTTGCAAGAAAGAATTGAAGACCATGTAAGGCGTCTTGCAGTTATGAACTACATGATGACAACAGCTTTAGAGCCAAATTCATTAACCATTGAAAGAAAGCGACGTCAATTTAAGAATTCAGTAAGCAGGCCTAATTTGCGTTTGTCTTGTTAGGGACTGAAGATAGATACGCAGGTCACGCCCGTCCAGATCAGAGCTGTGTACAGTTGTCAAGCAGGATATATACGTCAGCAGGGGTGTGGTGACCTATTCAGATGAAAGGTTGAAGCCTGCTCCAACTTTGAGAAGAACATGTTTCTAATTCAGAGAGAAACATGTTTGCTTTTTTGGGGGGGTAGCTTAGCCATTTGCCCAGCTGATTTTGTGCAACCCCTCCTCTGTACGTCACGCAGATATCATGAGGATCAGGCCGGGATAGGTAGGGTATACACATCGCACGTGCACCTCAGTGTTGTGGAAAGGTGTAGTATTGATTTACTTTTTTTGCACCTAGCATGCAAACTAAACTGACAAAGACTTCGGGGATTTAACTAGCATCCTTGTGGGTTGAACAGTCATAGGTACCATGGACAATGGATATACGGATGTGTTATTGGCACGATCACCCCAAGCTGTCACCTCTCCTCTAAACATGTTTTGTAATTATAGTCGAGTGCGGGATGGCTCATCACTGCTGTCATGATCATGTTAATTGATGTTCACATGGCATTTCTGTATGCGTTCAGGTGCGTGCCCGGGGGGCGGTGTGGCATGGGGGAGGGCACAGGGGGCTTGCCCCTGCTGGTAAGCAGTGGGGGGCATGAATAGTATTTTTTGCCCGCCCCCCCGCCCCCCAGAAAAAAATGGGAAGGTTCCTTGTGCTCAAGCAAAGGTCCACATAGATTAACCGAGATTCCGATCGAGGCTGCCCTCATAGCTGAGGTGGAGGATGCTAAATCAGACAAAAAAACTCTTTTCTGCATTAACAGGCCCTTCTGATGGATCATGAGACCTTCCTATGAGATAGTGCGTACATCCATGTCCATGTCCACGCATGCATAGTCCCAGTTAGGTAGATCAGGGGGCTCAATTTTGTGGTAAGGAGGCCGTTCACTGGCTCGAGATGTAACTAAGGCAAACTAGCAGGTCCCCGTGATGAACAAGGTGGCTCTGTTATGTACTAGGAGGGCCCCGTTATGAGCTTGGAGCCTCTGATTTTGGGCTAGAAGCCCCTCATTTTGAACTCGAAGGGCATGAGAAAGCCAGACTGTTCCCAGCCACGTTTGATGACGGGCGTGCGTGGTGTACGAAACAGGGAGATCGGAGGGTACTGAACGATTAAAGGCAGAGCTTTGGTCAGACTGGCGATCTGCACTATCGAGCCGCATGTGCCACTAGGAAAGATGAAGACGGCTCGAGCGCGTGTATTCCTTGCGGCGTTATGCGGAGCAGCATCCCGGTTGTTGCATAAATGGAACACAGCTTCTGCCCCCTTCCTCCCTTGGCGTTTTTTGCATTTTCAACAAGGTGTGTAGAAGTAGAGGCATGACAGTTTGTAACTTCCTCGGAAATCTAGTGCCAATCCGGCAAGTGCAGTTTCACTCCACAGGTCAAAATAAGCCATATAGATTGTTGTCACGTGATTGTAGGTCAGGCCTCACAGGCCAGGTGGTAGAGATAGCCTGGACCATGTAGGTCGCCAGGTCGCATGGACCATTTCGAATTTTCTAGACCAGGCCACAAATGACACAAAATGATATGGGCCCCCATCGGATAACATAGAGCATACAGGTATTTGCATCAGGTTAGAGAACGTAGGTCACGGCGGTCAGGTAAAGCGTGGCAGGGACATACGGCGATTCAGTTAGACTCGGCAGAGCTGCACATCTAAACCATTCTGTACTCTCGAGGGGTTGGTATTTCCGTCCCTGACTATCTGTTACGATTAGCCCTGTCGAGAAAGTCTCAAGTCGTTTCCTCACTAATGTCGGCAACACACATATGCAAGAACGCTGGTAATCAAAAGTATTTGCATTGCCTGGTAGCTGTCGTATTATTGAAGAAGGTGCCTGTGATACATTCAATCATCTAAATGACCATTAGGCTATGACACATCGGCTTCAGCAAATTTCCGGGACAGGTTATTCGAACAGGTCAGGTCAAGATACATGGATGGGATTAGATGGCCGAAGCATGTCAGTTAACGGCATTAGTTGTGCATGGTTTCCTGTTAAAGGTTGCCAAGATTAAAGCAGGACACCTTCAAGAAAGTATGCCTCTGAGAGCAGCAAAACGCTGTAATAATTCAAAAAAAGCGAAGCCAGGGCAACTCTATGGAAACGATATTACCAGCATTATATATGTCTCATTAATGGTTACAGATGTCGAAGAGTACTGCTCTCACGCATTGGAGAATAAGTGAGCGCAAACATGACGATTAATCGCGCTGTCAAAACAAGGTAGGTACTCCATGATCTCAGTAATATGCACAAGGACCCGGCGGTGCGCTTCTTGACGAGTATATAATAAAGGTTCCTTGTTTCAAAGAGCATGACCTCCATCGCGCTGGCATGCATTCTTCTAACTGTGATAAGTGTTCCGACGCATGGATCTAGGGATGATACATTATGATAGGTCTGCTGCTCAACAGGAGGCCTTGGCCTTAAGCCGAGGTATGGTGCCTTGTAGAAGTAATGTGTGCATGCAAACAGCAGTTACATACTGTGAACGTAACGACATAATGATTGCATGTAAACGCGTGAAAAATTTACAGGACCAAACCAACTTGAGTAGCATATGTACGGAACATCTTATAAGCTGCGTTGATCCGGCCACTGCTCATTCAAAATAGTGTCGGGAAAAATGCAAGCATATCTTACGTTTATTTTCTACACAGGCACAAGCATTTTCCATGACATGCACTCCATTATCTCTGTGTTATATCTGAACGCCTAAATATTCTCAGATCACCATACTCAACCAGGTCACTGCGTGCCAAACAAATGGAATAAGTAAATTGCGGATGAAAGCTGGCAGAACACGCCCTCGATGGGTGCATGACCAGCCATGTGAAAACTAAACACAATTTGACGGCTATTGTCCCGCTAAGTTCTTTTAACTCAGTTATTTTCCAATTCATTTCACAGTCGCAGGTGACTGTGTGCAATGCATGAATCAGGCTTTTGTACATAACGGTCGCAGTGAAATATGCCTTGTTGCAACGCAGTTTTGGATCGTTTTATGGCACATTTATCCAAAATATGAATTCCCATCTCAACCCGTTTCTATCTTCACATTTAGTTCACGACTTGCCGCTGGGCAAATTCCAAACAGGCTCGTATCACACATTCCCAGCCAAATCCATCTCGCGTCAGACTAGGTGGTAGCGGACTTTTCTCTGCGTTCTTACCGGCCCACTTATCCTTAACGCCTAAATTTGTTCGCTCATACCCCGGTTCTGCGGGCGCTTGATCAGGATAGAGATGAGGAAGACGGCACGAGAGCGTAAGTGAGCGAGCCCCTGTGGATGATTCCGAGAGGACCGTAGCCGATTGACCGGTGTGCCTACTTCGAGTCGGGGAACTGGCGATTCAGACGAACGTTGCTGCAGGCCATGCGCTGCGGCCTCGAGATGGCGATTTCTCCCTCCCGCGAGGCTCAGGAGGAGTGGCTGCCGAGCCCGCTGCTGGACGCCAGGGTGCCATGCGCCACCGCAGCTCGGATTATTGACCACCTCCCCCCCCCCCCCGGGAGGCGAACCAAACGCTGGAAATCGAAGTGGGCGCAATATGGAGTTCTCGGACGCGGTTATTATAGCTAGACGCGGGGATAACGACCGTCGACCCGAATTAGGCCAGAGTGGCTGGCGGCCGGTGTTGAAGATCGAAGACGCCGAGGATCTCGTCATCCTGTCCCTTATCAATATCCTGGCTATCGGACTACAATATGGGTTGAGTGGTGCCTAGTCTATGGTGTTGATTCATTGGCTAGGGTAATTTCTGACCTTATGCGTTGTCCAGGGCGAAATATGTGTCGGTCTTCTGCTAGTATGACACATTTATCGGAGGACGGGAAGGTTATGGCAGTGTTACACTGAAATTGTTGTTATCGAACATAATAAAAGTGTGCCAGAGCTTTCATGCGAGGCGTTTCCTAATCACCCAGCTAATTTAACCACGCCAATTTTGTCTTAGAATAGCCCGTGTCAATTGGCTATATTGCAGTCTGATTGTGAATTAAAAGTCACAAAATGCGCATCGGTGAACACGTGTTGAAACTAGACAAACGTTTGACGTTTCCGATCCGGTCAGGAAAGCTAAAGATGATACAATTGAATGGACGCATTTCAGCCTTGAAGGACTCTAAAGTATGTGTTATCCTTTTTACTTTGATTTGATCCTTTGACTGATGATCATAAATTAAGGCATATATTTACCCTTAACCCGTGCGTAATTATCAAAACAAAATGATAGGCACAACAGGTCAACGTTGCCTGAATTCGTACATAGTGGCGTACCATAGGATACGCTTTTGGGGTCATGAAATGAATCACTCCCAACCATCACTAGATATGTTGATATGCCAGTTATTCTGTGACACCCGAGGGAGCGACCACCACAGTACCCCAGAGACGCCCCCCACCGTGAGGCTGATGGGCGCCCCATGGGGCCGAAGGCTCTCGTACTTTTTGGAAGGGGAGGGTAAAGTGCCCGAAGGGCCTCTGAAGCACATCATTTCCGTACTGTTTGGCGGACAGTATCATCAAGCTGCAAAGCGCCCAGACAGCTCTGGCCAACCAAACCTGCATTAACTCAAAAACAGCCTTGCACAAACCTAAATATTCCAAGCTAGAAACACCTACTTAACCAGTAACCCTAAGGTCTGAGATAAAGGTAAGCTAAGCTAAAACACCCTCGGCTACTCATGGTATGATTTAAAAAATGGGGCTCGTTGAGTGCAAAAATTGCACGGTATTTGGTGAATTTTTCGTCTTAACATTCATCACCAGGCGCTTTCTGTAACTGCTAGGCGAGCCCTGTCGATATATATATATATATATATATATATATATATAGTGTAAAGTAGGTCCAAAATTGTCAGCGTAATGTTTCCTGTGACGGTTTTCATCAGCAGATGAATCTCGAAACTTTATGGTATGCTAATATTTGTGACGTGACTGCTAGACTTCGATATCCAAGGACAACAGCATAGCTAACATGCGTTCCATATTGAGTGTTGTCGTGTAACATCACGGCATTGGTTGACTTTGGGGGCAATTTCAACGGAGCGGTTTTGTCCAGGACCGAAGGCACTGTCCCGTCCAATGCGCCGTTTGCTTTCCCGCATTAAGCAGCCTTCAAAAGTTGCAAAACCAAAGCCTGGCTATTTCTTATAAGAAAAGGGTTTTGAGTGATCTACCCCGCTGTGAGGCGGCCGCTTGCGTCAAGTTGACGAGGCTCTAGGAGGGCATGCTCTGCGGTGGAACGCCAAGGCCACCAGTTTTAAAGTAAACATGGTCATTCTGGTAGAAATTTTCCACGAACCGAGGCTGCGCCGAGACCGATAGTAAATCACAAATCTACACCAGACATTTCAAGCCAACTTTCCCGCGGGACGTCAGAGAGCAGAACAAATCGTGGCGAGTGCTGCGGCACGTTGAGATTTCGCAACAACATTCCGCTGTCGACCTGGAAATTTGCTGATGGGATAGTGGGCCGGGCTCATCTACAAGCACTGTTAGCGCAGACACTGTCCAGAGACCGATCCAAGCAAAGGGTTTGTTCTAAATATGAAAAAGAACACAAAATGGGTAGTTCGTGAACTTTGGTTTACGTCGCTGGGCAAGACCTGTACGTAGTTTTGCCACCATTACAGTGTTAATATTTCTAAGTTTCTGCAATGAATGATTAAGTGTCATGTCTTAGTCATTTCCGGTTTGCACTGCTTTAGTCGGCTGCAATGTATACGGTCTCGTATTGTATTATTTCGGCAAATTTTATCGTCATCTTAGAAGCACTTTCTTTCAAACTACAGCGACAAATTATGCTGAAGCGAGCACTGCCCCCGCGCTTAAAGTTTAAGAGAGCACTGCTCCCTCAAAGTTTGACAAGAGGACGTCGCTTACCGCGTTGCGCGAAGGCGACGCAGTTGACGTGGGTAGCTTCGCAGCCAACGACACAACGCTGACTCATGTTGCAACAATATGAAATGGATCTCAGTTAGCATATGTTACTTGTTTACCTCTTATTGGTCGCTCGGACATATTGCTTGTGCTTCACTGTCGCGCGCATCTTGAACATCCAATGTATAATATATAATACTATTCATTGGCAGTATTTACTTGTGACTCACGGGAATGCTTCACCGCGGTAATAGCCGGCACATTTGGCGTCGGTGTAGCAACGACGCTCATCACATGACATTTATTCGCATCTCACTAAAATACAGGATGCCATAATCAGTTTATCAGATTCTGGAATATCCCTTTTGGATGAGCTCACTGCGTGTGGCGGTATAGAATTTCATACGGATAGGTAAAAAAAGATACGCCATCTGGGGCGCGGAGCGTTGTAAGGATGAAAGAGCATTTAGTCTACGTAAGTTGTTGAGTGTATTTGCGAGGAATATGGATGAGGCAGAAGAAATCGCCTCATTCCTCGCAGAAAAGCTAGGAGAATGAATACACGCATCGCATCTACGCATCTACGCATCTACAAAGGCATGTGGCCGAAATATGAACACATCTGTTTCTCTATTCTCCCGGTTTTCTACAAGGAATAAGGCTATTACCACTGTCTTATCAGTATTCAATCTAGCTATAGCAGGAAATCCTCATTGTGTACTGAATTCCAGCTGCAATTTTTAGAAACATACGGAAAAACTTGGTGCGACTGACCAGCTTTTTTACTTGGCGATTAGTTACAAAACGGAAATGAAACTAATAGGCCTGGTATGAATGTTTTCCCCTCGGGAAGGAAAACTGTCACTGCTTTTCCGAAAAAAACTATCGCAGGTTTTCGAAAAAACTATTTTGAGTTTTCGGAACAGTACATATGGATTGAACACGAATAAAGGACACGAACGAAGAATGAAGAAGAATTGTCTGGAAACCAGCATTAGTGTATTTTGGAAGAGACCATCTGCCACCAAAGCCATCTACCGTTAAACATCACTCTGAGCTGATACAAAGCTTTCAAAGTGACAGTTGCAGTCTGAAACGGTTTCTACAAATTCTGCCTATATTTCTGCCTCCGAGTAAATGTTTGCGCGTGAATTGATAAAACATGTCCACCCTCGGTCAAACCTGTTTTCCGAGATAACAAAATCACTGAAGCGAAATTATATGCCTCACATGTGAGCCGAAGCGAGAAGGACATTCTAGCATTCGGTAGCACCTTTGCTTCAATGTTGTTTGTGTTGTTCTACCACGGGACGAAATGCTGCGCCAATTCACACGCAAACAGTTATTCAAGCAAAAATGCAACTAGGAATTGCAGAGACTATTTCTGGCTGTAGCTGTTGCTGTGGAAGCTTTGCAACCACTCAGAGCAGAGATTATGGTGATAAATGGCATTTATGGTGGAATGGTGCATTTAATGCATTCGGCAGATCCGAAAAGCTATGATGTTGATGACGACGATGGCCGTAAGTGCGGCTGTCTTCTTCGTCTCGACTAAATAACTCCTTAGTTTTTTCTCATGACCTTCCTTTTCAAGGCAGTGACACAAATATGGTGGGAAGAATGACTATAATTTCCCCCATGTTCCGTCACACAACAGCATATAGTAAAAAGCATACCACACTTGGGCAGCATAATCTTCCATCACCTTGGTCACCGTGGAATTTCTGTCCAAGGACTTCGGTCTCGGGCAGGGCACTTGATGTGAGAGGGAGATATTTGTTTAGTCCAGGAACGTGTATCGTATTGGAGACAGAGATATGAAGCGAGCGTGAATCTATCTCGTGGATCGTCACAAGGGTTGAGTCCATCGTGTGCGCCACGTTCACGGTGATTTGTGCAACCGTCTTGCTGTGCCTTCAGCTAAAGAAATGCGGATAGACAGGGCGACATACCCACGCTGGGAAACCCGTGAGTGGAGGATTTGAGGATATGACAAAATGAGAATGTGCTTAATGCTTAAAAGTGTGACATTCCGTCCCTATTCTTTCGCAACCTTTTTTTACCAGTCGTTTAAATTTTACCCTGCAGTGAACATATAGCGTTTGTAAAGTGGACTTGTCTTATAAGTGGAACAAAGCTACCTTTAAACATACCAGCACTTGGGGTGACATTCTGCAATAAGGCATCTCCTGGGAATAAAGCGTAGGGAGAAAGCCAGCTGCGTAAGACATTAGCAAACCAGCAATGTTTGCGTTAAGGAGGATCGAATTCGCACCATCGGCCAGTGTCAAATCAGGATCGGAAGACATTTCTGTAATAAGAGTATTCAGTTCGTTCCAGACAACAATATAATTACAGTACTTTTTACTAGGCACAATTCCTGCAGTGCACATGTCAATGTCCAGAAAACGATATCGAACGACGTCCATTCATCCATCATGAAAAGTTTGCATTTTCGACAGGCAGCGTACGAAACATTGCGTTTGCCTGCATTCTTATAACCCCAAAAACGTTAAGTTTTGGTAGTCTCGAGCTTAATAAAATCAATTAAACTATCTCCACCGAAAGGACGCATACTCTCTGCGTATGCAAGTTAAACGTAGAGGTCGTGTAACCATCGCTACGTGTGTGGCTCAATTTTTATTTTGGATCTCGCTACCCCAGCGGGGGCCCCGCGCAGCTAGCCCTGCAAGCCACATGTGTTCCGAAACGGCCTGAGGTCAGCAAGCAATCTTGTAAACCATTAACCACCGCACAGCTCCTTCGCCACCCAGCTAGGATCTGTGTACTAGTGCGCTGTGTTTATCATGTGAGAAGAGTGAAGCAAAATTACATTGTGTATTTGTTTGATGGAATTTTAAAAAGATGTTGCCTAGCGGCACGATTGATAGGACAGTGTATAGATGTGACATAGGTGGGCTGATGGCTCGATTTCCATGTTTTGTCACTTCATTATGTGGTCGTGAAAGTGTAAATCTTTACAAAGATGCATTTCCAAATGTTTGTGGCTATCGTTTATGGGGATGGGCTTGCCTCCAAACAGAAGCTTAGGCGTGTTTGGTGCGGTTCTGTTCGTGAACGTTTGCTGTATCTTTTTGTCTGTATTAAATGTGATGGCCCCTCCCTAACATAGCCAAAAGTTTCGTTTAAAAAATCTTGCTGCAGTGATCTTTGCATGGTATCTATGTTGTGTAGGGTTTGAGTCACGCTTATTGAAGTTCTGTGAGAGGTACATTAGCTGTATGGGTGTGGCTGTGATGGGGTCGACATCCGCTCTGTCGTTCAGTGAGCAAGTTGTTAGTGTTTGAGCGAAGATAGATGCGTTTGAATACCATGCCTTCCAAATAATTTGGACATGCATGGCAAAAACTGATGCGCCGGTAGTTTGTTCGGTCAGAACGTGATCGCTTGTTTTTGAATATCTGTCAAACATTTGAGTTTAACACAAAGTTGGAAGTTCGATATATGCCTAACGGCGAAGACCTGTTGAATAATTTACTAAATGGCTTAACGATAACAATGACAGTTGTCCGTCCCGGCGGCTCAGTTGGTTAGAGCGCCTGCCTTCCGATGCACCCACCCGTGGCGGGGTGGGTTCGAGTCGCTTTAGGACGCTCGCTATCTGCCCTTGACAGGTATGGCCTGCGGCCGGTGGCAGCGGTCGCGCTAAAGGTCAGTTGACGTCAGAGGGCAGGACGGACCGTGCCGAGCATTGCGGCGCGTAAAGCTTTCGCCACTAAATTCTGCCGTTGCCTGGAATTGCGCGATCGGATGGTGGGGTCGGGGCTCGCACAACAAGCACTGCTTAGCGTGAGCTCTGATCCCGGAAATCCATCCATTCAAAGGGTTCTGATCAAATCTTAAAAAACAGGAAGTTTGAAATTTTGCAGGTAAGCTGTATAAATATTCAGCCTTATGCGGGGCCCAGATGCCAATGCTGAAGTGTAAGCACTTCATAGTCGTTCGCTGTTCCCAAATGACTTGAACCAAGGTGCTGGAGCTGTTTAGCATTTTCCATCTTTTCTTCATGTCTAATGCAGGGGTGGTACCCATGTTGAAAAGATGACGTTTGCATTTTCTGTTCAATGAAAGTGATTCTGCCGAACGTTTGTGGAGAGATGTTCATATAGATGGAATGATTGTTCAGACCAGCGTTCCCATCAGATCCTCAACTGGTGTCATGGCATTCGTGCTATCGGCACATTTGATCACGCAACGTTTCGACCCGTAACTCCATGTCTGTTTTGGAATGTTCTTAGCGCTTAGCATATCATCTAAGCTGGCAACGTCCAAAGTCACGGCATCCAGACTTTATAACATCCAGTAATTACAGTGTCCGATTGATAAGCTTAAATTGGCATTGTCCTGCAACTTTTGAACGTCATGAGCGACGGATCTTATAAGCTTAAAATGTCATAATTTTGAATGTTGCTGGCTTGGGTGTTGTGATTCTCCTCTGTCCAGGAAGATTAGACAATTTTTGAATGTTGTGAGCGCTGGGTGCAGCGATTTTGAACGTATTGACTAATGGGCGTTATGAGCTCTGGATGTTCTAACACGCATCCGTTACGTGTATTTGAGGCTTTTTAGGTGCGCCGCGAAAAATACTGCCGGCGTGCTTCTAAGTTTTGCAGGGAGTGACCGATGTGACTCATGGCTGTGCAATGGCCACATTTCGTAGCACGTTATCCGCATTTTACGTCCATTTTTACGGAAACAATACCTTAATAAAGTTTACTCTTGCTTGGTACCCAATTTGCTCCATTCATCGCTTATGGATAAGACATTACTAATAGCCGTATTGCCCCTAGAATAATCAGGAGAATGGAGAGATGGATATATTGATAATTCGGCTGCATGCCTTTATGAAAACGAATATCAGTAATCAGTTCCACCAGACGTTATGAGCTCTGGATGTTTTGAAACGCATTCGCTACGTGCATTCGCATTACTGATACACGCTATTGGTATTTGTTTCGATAAGAGATAAATTGTGGCCGAAATATCGATCCATCTGTCCCTCCATTTTCCTGGTAATTCTATCAGAAATAATGCTATAAGTACCCTGTTGTTATGAATATATTCATGCACAACGTTTCTTGCAAATGCAGTTGGCAACTTTTGCATTGCTTTATTATCTGACTGTCCAATTTGTAATTGTATTTTTAATTGATTCAAAATTATACAGGTATAGGTAAGCATTGGTACATAGGTAAGCTTACGTGCATACGTTTTGATATAAATCGCATGCTTTTTTTTTGTTTTTTTGTTGCTTCTCGCTACTATGCTGATAGCTTATTCTTGGCGCAATCGACATTAATCTCAAAATTGCAAGATATCGTTTGAGTGAAATCAGCTCCCGTAATATTTAAAAGGATATGATTCGGAATTTCATATGGCGTGTTGATTGAAACACTGGTGAGCTTGCCCAAAACTTTTCAAGAAATTATTTGTCCGACCTTACAGAGGCCGAATGGGCCACCACTTGTTTTTTTCATTACAATAACTCTGGGCCATGCAAAGCAAAAACTCAATTTTCAAGTATTCCACTACAGCCCTCCAGTCTACGTTGGTAAAAAAAAACGCCTGGCCATCTTAAACGTCATCCTGTCATCATGCCTTAATGTTCCAGAAGTGACCCAAAATAGCGCTGAAATGTACCCATTTTTTGTTAACGCATCTGTGTCACGTTCACAATGTTTCATGGTTAATGCGGTCTGGCCATATACCCTAGAAACGCGCAATGGGATCATGGTGACTTAATCAGAACCACATATATTCCAAGGTCATGTCAAAAGGACGTCAAAAGAATGACCTGTAGTAGCTTGGATCCTCATCATCGCTATTTTCTAAAGACGTTTCGTAGCCAATCGGACGTGGGCTCAGGCGACACACACCAACATCCTTTCAGTCACATTTATTGACCGTGTCGCCCATAAACATCAATTCCAAAAACGTCATGCTAGGCTTGTCGGTCTCTTCAACGACTGCATGCGGCAACAAAACAAAACGTCGCTTTCCTATCAAGCGTGTTCATTTGGGGGAGGTTGGTTCACATGATAAACGAAACTCATCACCGCGTAACTCGATGATAGACTTGAGAAAACCTAAAGTATCAAACATCGTTGACAGCACATAAATGGTATTTGCGTCTAACCTTACTTGAGAAAATACAACGCGCTGGGAGTTGAGCCTGTCCAATTCGTGGGTACCCACGGATGTGACACGACCCACGTTCTCGGCTGTGAAATAAATCCCCTACATTCATCATTACGCTGCATCGTGAGCAGGATAACGCTCCCATCAACACCTTCAGACACCGCGCAATCGGTGAACGACCGGCCACGTAGCTCTCTCGCGCGGGTGCAGCTGTCACGCAGACCAGAGCTCGACATCATTTGACACCCAGCACACTCATTTCCATAACATGGGCTCAAACAGTAGAACAAGCAAGCACACGCGGCAGTAACGAAGGATACCTCATGACCATCCAAAATCCGATTACCAGTTCCGCATTTCTTTCAAAAATAACGATTTCTTGCATCGTTCAATTTACGCTTCTCATGATGCCTCGTGCAAAGGCTGCTCGCCGTGTGCTTCAACCGAAATGTTAAATCACATCGATCATCTTGTTGACTACGGCTGGAAATAGAGGCTAAACATCGGAAGCTGTAGCCATATGCAGTTGACGTGTATGCATTATCAATTATATGAATGCTGCAGAGGTATTGGACAGATTTTCACGCTATCCCCTGCGCAGGTTTTGCTCTCCCTCCCCCTCCCTCCCCCCCCCCCCCCCCCACCCCGGTGGCTTTTGCTTGTTCCCGTGGCAAATACTTCCAGCGAGCATTGGAATATTTTTCTTTATGAAAGCGTTGCGTCAGGATCTTAACGCAAAAGATTCATCACATGTGGCACCCGGCTTCTACTTCCTCAGTGATTTTTACGGGTTAAAATGACTAGAGGGTGCCAAAATAAATGAAATCATGATCCTATAATCATTACCCTTCCAGGAGCAGACTTGTGCATGGTGACATAATATTGATTGGTGGACAACAGCGGGTGGCAAGTATTTCAGCAGCTTCGATAACTTTATTCAGAAAAGCATAATTCAAACGTCTCCCAATCGACAGATGCAAGATTTGACAGTTTTGTCCCAGCAACTTCCTTATACTTTTAAGCTTTCTCGGCACAAATGGGGCCTTACGCGGCACTGGCGACTGCAGCCTGTGTTCACCCGATTCTGTATTTTAAGGGGCTGGCGAAGAAAAAGTGCCAGCTGATCCTCATTCTCTTAAGGCTGTCGCATCCACGGTCAACTGCAATGTATGGCGTATGTTCTAGGACAATCGTAAAATTTCTATGCTCGGACAAGTCTGTACCGAAAACATGGCAATCCAACTATGGATTTTCCTGCAAGTATTTGTGAAAAATAGCTAAAAACTACTTCGACAGGTCAGCGTCTTGATAATCACACCCAAGTGTACGCGTCACAGTAGTTTCAATCCTCTGTTCAAGTAGCTTCTGTTCAAATAGAAAAGGTCGTCAAAGAGGCGAAGGTCGTCAAATCAGCCAGCTTAGACTGGGGACTTTGAGAACAAAGCAAAGTCTCGCCCAAGCGCCTCAAAACACCTTCTGTTTTGCCTGGAGGATACCACAATCTACCAGTGTGTCAGTGATCATCGAGGGCTCTGAATATTTGGTACTGGCATGGTACCAACAACGCGGCTGCCACAGCGGCGTACTGTCCACCATTTATCCCGTGTCGTCCAGTGTTCCCTCAGGGAACCGCTCACAGTAACTCAACGAAGACGACAAACAGGGCGGGAAGACTGACTGATATTGTGCGAAGTTCCATGGCCACGTCGGCCTGCGCATACCTACATAGTGCAACAATTTTTTCCGCTTGGCGAAGTCGCTTCGGCTCACGAACCAAAGCCATCCGCCGCTCTAAACAACCTTTCAACGCCGGTGTCTCCGCGAAGCCACCATCAGCTGTGTCAACGTAGGGACGCGTTATTTGCAGAGGATCTTCTTAATCACCGACGGGTTGCCCTTCTTCTTCTGCTGCCGCTGACCTTCGTGCTGTTCTCTCGTTCCATCTTCTCCTTCCGCTTTTTAGTGTCGTTGTGGCGACCCACCAACCAGAACGTCTCCATCTTCGGCTTGTTCTGCGAATGAGTTCGTTGATCACCCAGCAGCCCCAATGACAAGAACAAGCCGCTGATGCAATAGCAGACATGTGAACAGGTGCCTACTTAGATGACGCTTGCATGGCACGTTCTCCTGGTGCCCAGGCGCCGGAAGCCACACAGTCCAACGTATTTGCGTGTAACACGCTTCGGACAACTTGGCTGTTCTTTGGTAGCTCGGTGAGGCGATCTAGACCAGGCCCAACGTAAGAAGCACGTACTCGACCCTGCAGCCTC
>NW_023596818.1:15355499-15360499 GCF_011947565.3 Pollicipes pollicipes
GACCGTTCCGAGCATTGCGGCACGTTAAGCTCTCACCACTAAATTCTGCCGTTACCTGAAATTGCGCGATCGGGTGGTGAGGGTCAGGGCTCACACAACAGGCACTGCTTAGCGTGAGCGCTGATACCAGAAGGCCATCCATTCAAAGGGTTCGGATAAAACTTATGAAAAATTTTAAAACATATACAAAATCTGATGCTTTCTTCAATATCTTTAGGTGTGGAACATTCCCTTGAACTAAAAGCTAATTGGGTACCGAAGACGAAGAGACATGGAGCGCACGCCAGCGCGGTTTTTTAACCTTTCAGCGCTTGCGCAGAGCAGGAGAACACCTGTGAGATCACGGCACCTTCATTCGATTGTGGTTGTCACTGGTTGGCTGAGCTGTTGTTAGGAAGGTGCTGCTCATGTGCATCTGGACACAGCGTAGCTAAGTTGGCATTTTCGTTCCAGGAACGCATCGTCCCATTTAAAATGCGACCACGCTGTTAAACATGGATGTTTACTGAGGTTTTGTACTAATCTAACACAAATTCCGATATGCTGTACGTAAAGGAGGCTATTGTGTGCCTCTCTTATATCGTCTTCTTCTCTTCATCAGCCAGCGACTGTAGGCTGAAAATCCTGTACAGCCTGGGCGAGGCGCCGGAGAACTGGCACGGCGAGGAAGGCTTCATCGATACCGACATGATCCAGCGCACCGTACCAAAACCCAACGGACGCCGTTGCAAGGTAACACAGCACCGTTGCCGGACACAGCGACACATGCTGCAAAGAAAGTAACGCTGCACTGTCCTCAAACATGACGGGCCGCCGCTGCTGACCGACCTGCGCTTCGGGCGCTGTTAGGTGTCAATGGGCCTAGTTTTCGTGCGCATCTGATAACCTGAAATATTCTTGCAGGTGTCGCAAATGAAACCCACCGAAACAACGCATGTGTCGTGAACGTTTTTCAATCAATCTCTGATAGTGTGTGCCTTTGCGCCGTTGTGTGGTCTCAGAGTATGTCTCTACTGTCTCGCCAGATGGTGCTGTGTGGCGGTCCGACCATGATCATCTCCTCTCTGAGCTCGCTGCGACAGCTGCACTACCCGGCCCGCGACATCTTCGTATACGGCCAGTTTTGGCGCCGAGCACGTCCGCATGGTCTTCGGCCGCAACGTTCAGCTGTCCGGCCACTAGTCCAGCTGCGCCGTCTGAGGTCACGCGTGTACAGTCTGAGGTCACGCGTGTACCGTCTGAGGTCACGCGTGTTACGGTTATGAGGTGGCCTGTCTACCATTTGAGGTCACATGTGAGCTGTCGAGGTCATCCGCACCACTCGAAGTCACATGTACACCGTCTGAGGCCGTGGTGAAACTCTCTAGGTGTTACCTCCCCCGCTGCTGTGTATTGTCTATTGCACGTCGAGCTCTGCTGGATGAAGACTCTTACTAAGCTTGACGTTCAATTTTGCGGTGATCTAATGGTAAGGGTCTATCAGGGTAACTATGTACCGACTATTTTAATTACACGAAGAAAGGGGACTATTATCGCATCATGCTTCTATATGTAGATAGTCTTCAGCCAGCCTGCATGGCTTGACCAAGGCTGGGCTGCTGGGCGTGGTCCTTCGTCAGTGAAGCTTTCCGTTTCACAACCAGCTCACCGCAAGAGCTTGAACGTCGTTCCAAACTCCCTTCGGGAGCAATGGCGTATTCTGCATAACAAGTTTCTTCGCAGGAGGGATCCTCATGAAGTTCACTTGGTCGAGGAGCACGTTTGGAGTAACTATAGCCTTTTGGCATTTGTATTGCTGTTTAAGGTGTATTTCGGCGACATGACGCTCATTTCACCCAGTAAAAACATTGGGTGATCCACGGCCAACCCACGCTCACGCTTTCAGGCTGAAATGTGTCAGATTGTGACTCAATATTTGTTTGTTGCTAACGACGTGAGTGGTCACCCCACATTAGAAACCGGATGTCGGTAAGGGATTTTTAGTCAGCATTGTGCTAGAAGCGCTTGCATGTGCTAGAAGACGCGTCGCAATACATAGCAAATCTTGTTTTATGTTGAAGTTGAGATGATCGAATGATCACGATACGCTCCTGAAAGCCTCACCTGGGCCCGCCGCATCACATGCATGTCTTCGTCGCGTACCCCAGGGCTGCGAGTCTTAGCCGCCTAACAAACAAAGCTTCTCGCGCCGAGCTAACCTCTATCTGGAGAAAGAAAAGTAGATCACAAGGTCACCGAGGTCAGTTGGACGAAACCAAAAAACTTAGCACGGACACCTATAAGGCTGTTGTCACTGGCGGGGCGCGTCGCGACCGATGAGGGGTCGACGATCGGCGAGGCCGAACCTTTCAACACGGTGGCGCGCCTCGGAACGACGTGACACGCATCGCAAACAGCGAACAGGAGGCGACGCAGCTGACGACACTGACGGATGAAAATGAAATTAGTGACGAAGGAATGAGGAACGGTTGGGAGTAACAATCCGTCAAAACGGAACATACCCGAAATGGTTCACATTTGAAGATATTGAAGCAAACATGAGACGCGACGAAATAAGCTTACTTATAACTACTGGTATCCTTTCAAGTAGGAAGACTGCTCTAGACAACACAATATTTCTGTAACTAAATATGCTGCTCAAGACGTTATTGTTTGATTGCGTCATCGTGTTTTACATGACATTGATTGAAAGCCAAATGACGGTCGTTCTATCAAGAAATCGTGCTCGTGAGCTTCAGATATGAGCAATTCGACAAGTATATTTGTCGCGCCCTTGAACGCCGCATGTCCAATGGAATGACATTGTTAGAATGGCGTTATTATGGCGTCATGGATGCTTGGGTAGCCCTAAAAAGTCTACATGAAGTATTCTGCACATTTTGCCCGCGTGTGGGGTTAGAAACGGCAGGGATTTAGGTTTTAGGAGGTACAGGGCTGTGAACTGCACCGAAGGATCTCCAAGATGGCTATTTCAGTTCAAAACCCCGTACGAATGTGGAACACTATTGCCATCTAGTGAAGCAGGTTTCTAATTGTCCGGCATGATAGGTCAACTGGTGCTGACCACGCCCACGCCAGTCCTTCTGGCGAGTCAATCAACCTTAACTTTTTCAAGTCGAAAGCTTCTGTTCACTAGTTTTTGATCCAACCAAGTCGCCTTCACTGACCCTCACCCTATATCGCAAAGTCTACATGTAAGATAAGGGCAGCATTACTTTGTCAGCGAGGGTTGAATTCCCCCGAAAAGGGACCGTTCGCTCAATATCATGGTTCTCCAACGACTATGATCACCACCACGTAGTATAGATATGAGCTTTAAAACTATTTCATGCATTGGTACATTTGGAAAGCTCTGAGAATGACTTCTGAACAGAGCTTCGAATGATCTTACTGCTGACAGTTCTTTCATCAAACAAATAGGCCACTTGATCTAAGCCAGGAAGGGCTTGATCTGTTTTTCAGCTTATGGGATCAGATTTCTTATACTGACAGCTGTTGACCTTGAATGCACGAGGACACAGACATGTGCCTGGAGCCAAAAAAGATCCCGAGATCCTATGAGGATGGAACATTATGGGACCTTTGATCTACCCTTGGCATCCAGACACATATCTGCCGGGAGATACTTGGTGACCTTGGTGGTGGTGGTGTTGACCCCATCACATCGCCACACCTCTCTTCGAAGCAGCGTCTGTAAATACATCTGACAAAAATTAGCTTCTCGATGCCAAATACTGTATTAGCATATTTACATTTTAACAAAGGTGATAAACAACACAACTCTCCACGGAACCACACGATGGAGTGATACTTAACATCAACTTTAAGGAACTAAAACTAGTGGGTAACCATCCGGCTGAGTGTCATCCCTTCCTGTTACAAATCAAACACATCAATACAAACGTCTGCTAAAAACAACCCCACAGTGGATGATTTACACGAACATCATTGCGTTGCAGGTTTCCAGATGCCTGTTGTGAATTCATGACCAATCATCAGGCTGAACATGCCCTATCGAGCTGCCCTTATCGTGCGCCGACTTGGCAATCACGGCATGCACTCGTACGAAACATGAACACCACAGCTGTTATTTTGTGTGTACATGTACATGTGTACATGAATCCCGCATCTGATTTGCAGCGGGCTCAACTGAGGTCCAAGTCAAATGCTGGGACAAGTTGAGTCTTAACTCCAAAATCTTCCGAAGGGCACTGCTAGCAATAAAATATCACAGCAGAGGGTGACAGGCTTCACACCGGCGACTCCACGAAATTCACGGCACACATGAACATCGAAGTAACGTACCGGTTTTACAGCTAGGCATAGTCTCTGATGTCCATCCCCAGCTAAGGCTGTGGTACGCAGCTTCACGTGCCGACTCTGGCGGATGGTGCGAACGAAGCTTTACGAGGCACTGTTGTGCCAGAACACAGCACGATGCCAGCCGCAAAACGTAAGCAGAAATAACCAGAACACGCCCTAACAAAGGCCAAGTGTTTCCGCTACAACTGCCACGCGTATGGGCAGACACGCCCATCGCACGCACGGTCGCAAGGTCTGTGAAAAAAACCGACTCAACCATGCCGTGCCACCCGTATAGCCGGACTAGTAGGCATCGTCCTCTTGACGGTCGTCGTTGCGATCGTCGTAGTCGTTCCTGTCGTTGTAGCTGTCGTTTCTGTCGTTGTAGCTATCGCGATCGTTGTAGTCGTCGTTGCGACCGCCGTCGTCGTTGCGGTCGTAGTCGTTGCCCGCATCCTCCTCATCCTCGTCGTAATCGTCGTCGGCACTCGCCTCCTGGTACTGCTGATACTCGGCAATCAGATCGTTCATGTTGCTCTCCGCCTCAGAGAACTCCATCTCATCCATGCCCTCGCCCGTGTACCAGTGGAGGAAGGCCTTGCGCCGGAACATGGCTGTGAACTGCTCCGAAATGCGCTTGAACAACTCCTGGATGGCGGTGGTGTTGCCGACAAATGTGGCCGACATCTTGAGTCCGC
>NW_023596818.1:15365499-15408973 GCF_011947565.3 Pollicipes pollicipes
GAGCAGATGTGAAAACTATGCTGATGAGGGGTGGAGGTCGCCCCCCTCCGCATATAGATGTCGTGGCATTTCCGTATCATATCCCACATGCTTGCTTGGAGCACGTGAAACACATTCACGTTTTTTTCTGCAATCGATATCTTACTACTCCACCATTCACAGCTTTTACAATTCGATTGTATTTCACATAAGACTCTACAAGGCTTGAAGCGTCTCTTCACCTTGTAAGTTAGCACAGTCTTAGGTTTTGCGCATCCAACGCCGGCTCCAGCAAGTCGCCACCAATTTGCTAGACGCCAAACTCTTGCCCCTCCCCTAACGGCAGCCAATCGCGCGCTTCGAAGAACGCCGCCTTCAGCGAAGTACTGCTGTTCAAATATTCGCACGGAAGTTGCCTCTGGGAAGGCCACGCCGCATGGTACGTCACCAGTTGCCCAGCTGCCAAGCGTGGCGTAACCACAACAAACGGGTAACGTGCAGTTAGAACTCGGCTCGACTTTTCGGTGAACCGGCCGCGGGCCGTCGGAAGCGGGTCAGTATGAGATCGACCCGCGCCCATCAGCTGGCTTCCGACCACGCTCGAGGTCTTATAATTATATCACAGCCAAATTAACGTCCGCAGGCGCTCTCGCCACTGAACGAGATTCCGGTGACGTTTGACCACGGTCTTGTTATTGTGCCACATCCCAGGCTGGGTTCGCTCAAGTTTCCTCGACTGACGCGTAGCCTGGCTCACCCAAGTTCTCGTCATCGAACCATAGTTGCACCCGGTCACGCTTTATCGATCGGCAAGACCTGCGCTCCCTTGTGCCTTACCATTGCGCTGCCGCTGTGGATATGATTGCTCGTCCTCGTGATTAACCGCATGCGTTTAATAAACGATGAAATAACGCATGCTCGGCTGTGCGCAGCCATGTTTGCTTATGTACTCAAGATTGCACCGAGGAGCTCATAGAGGCCTTTTGAGGTCTGGCGTACGTATTTTAAAGGTCATATAAGTGTTATGGAGAAAAATTCCTGTCAAAACCTTAAAAAAACGTCTTTATAAGCTTTCGTCATGGCCTTAGGGGCCCAAACCTCCCGTTGAGGACACAGAGCGATAGACAGCCGAATGTCATCAGAGCTCCACCTGTGACTGCACAACAGTCACAGCTGTGCCCAATCACGTTCTTGTGATTGGACCGAGACCAAGCCCGCTCCCTTATTGCTGGAAGGTAATTCACCCATAGATACGAAGAGCCCAGTCAATGGGGAATCACAGTAGTGGTTACGCTCGTTCGTGTTCATGACTGACCTCATGCTGTCGCGGGATGTCTCAAGCTCACGACTCGCTCACAATTATAGTGATGGATGACCAAGGACTACAGGCTGAAAAAACAGATTTGTTTTCACCACAGAATATGTTTATGCATTAAATACGCATTGTAACGGAATATTGAAGGCCATCATTGCCTGGTAAAACTGTGCAAATGTATTTATGCAAATAACAAAACTCTCAACAAGCAGAGGGTCCCGATAGTGTGGTAGTTAAGCTGCGCGTCTGGGAAACCAGAGGTACGGGGTTCGATCCTCCGCGGTGCCCACCCTTCCTGCCAGGGTGAGAAGCGGGCGACGTCATATAGCCTCAGCAGCCGAGTGCATTGTTAGATCCCAATGACATATACTTAACAAACAGCATAATAACAAACACTCATATCACACACAGCACGTGCTTAAGAAGCTGCCATATGAAACAGAGTTGATAACTCATGCTGAGAAGAGACGAGAGACCGTGCTGGGCCCTCCTGTCGTAGTGAGGTACGTTCGTGACGTGCGTGCCAGCCACGTGACCCGGCTGATTGCCCCTCACCTTTGAGCCGATCTGGTTGCCACATTGTCCCGCCTGGATGTGCACGATCTCTCTCATCTTGACGAGCTACGTATCCTCCGAAACTGAAAAGACCTGGACATTGATGCGCGTCCGTACAAAAGTGATTGTCAGTCACTTGGCTGCGCAATTATCTGCAAGTATTTTTGGTTTACTCTCCACCTACTTACAGCTCGGGTATCACTGAAAAATAGCTGTTACGGTCACTCGTCACATATGCGTTCAGTCATCAGGCAGAGGCATTACTTTCGTGGTCATTAAGAACTAGAAAAAATTAGCCTGGTGATTCGGCTTTTAGTTGAGGAAAATAAAATCAGCCTTCCAATAAACAGTTGTCCAGCGCATAACATATCATTCTCTGCCTTGTTTTGAGTCACAACGCCATAGACTGAAACGGAAATTTGACCCCTGAGATCTCAGGCATCAAGAACTGTAGATACACCAAATCTACAAAATAGATGTGCCCGTGTGTGAAATCACTTTTTTCGAACGTTGAGACCCCCAGTTCATCTCAGGTAGCCAACCTACATGCCTCTACTAAGCAAAAGGTCACTGGCGCTCATTTCAGGTCAACGACCTCATTTGATCTTCAGAATGCCACGATGGCCAAAAACTTGCAAGTTCGCTTTGGTTTTTGAGTTTCAGTAAGCGTCAAGGATTACGCCAGGTGGCATGTGCCTAAAACAAAGTATGAATCAGGGTCAGTCAAGGTCAATTACCTCTTGCAAATTATACGTCCTTCGAATAAACCATGTATCGACCTCTCAGTGATTGAAAATTCCAACCGAGCGCCAAAAACTACGCCAAGCCATGTCTCAAGTAAACGAAATTTTGGCTTTGATCTCGACCTGATCATCGTGCCAGACCCAAGGACAATGAAATAAGTCTTCATCCTAAATCTTATTGTCTAGTTTCACCAGAAACTGTCTGAAAGTGGTTAGGCTTTGCGTAATACTTCGCTACTGCCGCATCAGGTTGAGTGATTCCCTAAGAACTGCCTTCTCTGACAGCCATAGCCTGACTTTGAGCTGGCATAGGTAGGTAGGTAGTGAGGCTTTGCAAGGTGGACCAAATTTTTAACTCCAGAAGATTGGCTACCTCAATCGCTACATTCTGGAAAAGCTGTCGGCGGTTGTATGTTTTCTTGAATTTAACTTCTACCGTCCAATAGAAGCGCACATCAAAGGTGAAGCGAAGCCGGGGTCGATCCGCAGTGGCAGCAGCCGGATTTGGAGCTCAGCCAGGATTTGTTTCCAAGCTACATAAGCTTTCAGTCCGTCAGATCGGACGTTCAGACGAACTTTGCCGACGCCAGCCGTTCGACAGAACTTGCCGACGTTGAATATAGAACGGAGGACATGCCCATATCTGTCAGCCTAGGAAAATATCCCACCTTGTTTGTGCAGCTTGTAATGATATCCATCTATTATGCAAGGTGTCCCCAGGTCGCGCACAGTTCTTATTGCCTTACGAAATAGAGTTCTTTTGAAGGTCAAATTCTTCAATACTCACCGAAAACAACACGTGATCGCCCTTGCCCGAATTGGACAATGGATTACATTTGTTGCTTGTAGTGTCATACCAATTCGTTATGCCTAGTAAAACAATCAAACGGCTCCAAAACAGGCTACCAGTGTGAAGACAAGAGCACAGTCAGCAAGCTCTTGCCAACCATAAAATGCATTTTCTTCTAAAATAAACGTTGCCATAGAGTGCAGCGCTCTTGCATATTAGTGTGGCTCATTTTGTTCATGTGTGCGTGGCACTGTTGCGAACGAAATACATATACGCATGAAATATTTAGATGCCTTCCTTCACCCTTGACACAAGACGAACATTCTATGGCGTTGTAGTGATGGGAGCCATGATTAAGTAAACGTGACACAATCAGTAATGTGGTGCATGTCCTTGGATCTATATCCCCTCTAGCGGACCTATGTTCGAATGTCATGATGGATGGGCTCTGCGTTTTTCTGACATAGCGTGCTGTAATGACCGGACAGCCACCAGGCCAGGTTGGGGCCTGAGCTGCACGGCACATGTCGGCCCGCCTTTTGAAGATGGTCTTGCTGCGATTCTGCCGTTTGCAGAGGCTTTGCTGGACGACATAAATCGAAATGCTGCATTTCGTCTTTCGTAAAGCGTACGGAAAGTCGTACCACAGCACGCACGCAATCAATTCGCTGTCGACGAGACCACAAAGTGGAGCAGCGTCTGAGTTAGTAAAAAGCTTTTTGGCACACAGCTATTAGATAATCCTCAGAGAAATCCATTAGCTCCAACTGGTCAATCCTGGAAAATCAACTAAATTGCTACCGCACGTATGCTAAGCGTCGCATCCACTAAAATCTAAAATGTGGCGGCTGTGGTGATCCTTAAACCCTTCGTGTGCCCAACTTACTCGTCGCGAATGCGTCACGGCATCACACTTCATCCTCACTTGACCTAGAACGGTTCTTTACCAAACGGCTGACAAGGAGTCAGTCTTAATCACACATTTACTCCTCACGCTTCGAAGGAAGACCACCTGCTCGACGACACGCGACCGGGGGTGTTCCCTCTCCCCCCGGTTACCTGCTATCCAGACCAGCTGTGAGCGTGCGATCTCCGCCGTCGGATGTCAGCGACCTAGGGCGCCTGGGGCGCTCTGTTCCGGTCAGCTTGCTCAGCCGCACACTGAGCCGCTGGCGCGCTCCTTGGCCATACAAACCGCATTGGAATTCGATGGAGGACAGTCGGCAAGGCAACGCGCGTGCACACAGCGCTGAAGTGGCGGCCGCCGCCGCCAGCGCCGCCTCTCGGGACGGCTGCGCAACATAGGAAGTTTAGCGGGCCCAGGGGTGTCGCCCTTGCCGCAGAAACAACAGCGAAAGGGTGAATTGCTGCCTGCATGGTGGCCTCGCGATAAGTATTTGTGCATTCTAAAGGAACAAGTTCTGAACGGAACACGGAGCGTTTGAGTGGGCAAGTGCGTCGTCCGTCATTGCCACGGCTGTTAGCATGCGGTGACCTCACCCGTTAGCTATCGTGATGGGGTCAGAGAGATACTACCAACTCTCGGGATTTGATGTCGGGCCTTGCAATCCAAATCAAACCGCACAATCTGTCGTGGCATATGAGAACCCATGCAGCTGTCCAAATGACATGAGTCTTATCTTGGCCATACGAAAAAGTCTATGGTGGGGATGAAATAGGCTCCGAAGTCTGAAGTCCGCAAAATACAAGGCACTGGGATCCAGTAAGAGGTCGAAGGGTAATAATCTAGCCTCAGCCAGGCTGCTGAGAATCTTCGATAACGACTACGGTAGGCTTTTTTGGCAACATCAAAATTCAAGTGCGTTACCCTAGATCGCCGTGCGCTTGTGTATCATTGTCCATGGAGGTGAATGAGGGCAACATGTATGGGCGTTTTGCGATATAACATGCTCTCATGTCACAATATCTGATATATTTGCTTCTTGAAACACAAATATGGGCCTTTAACTGGTTTTACCCTACGTTCTTGCAGGCAAAGGGTTTCGCACTGCATGCGCCTATCATTGGACCAAAATCGCCACAGAAAGGTGGCACTAACAGACCAATCCGGACAAAGTTATCAATAAAATCATCTGTGGTGGTTGGCAACAAAGCCAATATGTGAAGAAAAAGATTGGAGATGAAACATAGCGCAGCATCAGCACATGCTTTTTGGTCTAGACAGGAAAGCCCTTGCACTTCTGGTTTTTTATGTTGAGTAGGGACCTCTTATTCTGATTTGATCTTCCTGCAATATTCCAGGAGATACTGGTTACATGACTACAGCGCTCAAATATTGGCTTCATTGACAAGACATCATTATAGTTTCTGTTTATTGGTATAGCCAATGCCTGCTTGATTTAATCATTTTAAAACGGTGCCTTCTGGCATAATTAATATAAAAAGATGTCTAAATAACAACGCCCAGTTCATAAAATCACAATGTATTTATCCCCAATTAAATGGGTGCCGATCTGGACGCATTAATACGATAAATGCATTTGCCGATGTCAGGGGGAAGTCGGCGAAGGTACCTCCGATCTTAAGTCACTTGACATCGAAGGCCATCAGCAAAATAACATGAGATGACATATGGTGCGTGAAGAACATTGCTAGTAGTATTTTTTAGAAGGAATACAATATGACAGCAAATTACGCAGCGATCCCTGTGAAACAGCGAGGTCGATAGCCGTATTTGTTGTACTGGCCTTTGATCGTGTGGTTACAGCTAGGCACCCCTTCTGGTGTGCATGTCTTCCTGCATCCATAAAAGGTCATCGTCTATCATCTGTGTCTTTCTGTCTGGCTGAATATCATGGGTCCGAAAAATATCATGGATCTGAAAGAAGATCATGGGTCTGGAGGAGTAGTCCGTCCGTAAGATTTCTTAACGCAATAATGAGGCTGCGCCAGGAATGTACGCAGGAACGCGATGCACGCCGGTGCCCAGCCTGCACCTGACCATCGCCATATGGTGTAGTGTTCCTCCTCGGCTGCCCACAGCTCCACCCGTGCGCTGCTGGGAGTGCCGGAGCCAGGATCGGATTGCGGTGCTGTACCTCGGAGGGGCACGGGACCCCTCTGACCAATCAGCTGGACAAACAACGACCCAATAGAATGAGGATCACTTGTTTCGGAGAAGAGATCCTTACGGGGTAGCTTGAGTCGGGTGTGTAGCTTACGCAAGCCGTACATTAACGTGTGCACTTGTTTCTTTAAAGCATAATGTCTGGCGCTGCCGTATCATTAGATCGTTTTGGCCGCATTGCTCCTGAAATGAATCAGTAGCTGTGATTTTGTGGCCGCGTTTTCCACAACTAAATACTTGAACAAATTTCTTCATCTTCTGGGCATTGCTGGCCATCCCAACTAGTGTGTCATAAACCTACGATAGTCACTTTTTTGCGCGCCATGGCTCATTACCCCTTTTCCATGCGGCGGACATCGCCTCATTCTGTGTGTGAGGAGGGTGAATTTGACATCCTATGATCTCTGAAGCAAGTGAGCCAAGCTTGCCGTTCAAGGGCTCGAAGCGACTGCCAGCGTAAACAGATGCTGTAATAGCACCTAGTTAGTCGATCTAACCGCGCTGTTTAATGGTACGTGGTTAGTCGACGTCACATACAAATGGACACAAACACCCATAAAGAGCATTTTGCGATGCGTATGCCCCGTATTTGTGCTAGTGGTGGATACAGGATTGTAAAGTAAGAACGGTGAATTTTACCTCTGACTGATGCTTTTTGAAAAGCTCCGCTCCTGTTACGTGTGGCTGGCCATACATTCTGAACGTAGTCTCAAAGGATGGCTTTCTCGAACAAGAAACACTTCAAAATTTCAGTGGCGAGTAGGGCGTGCTCAGTAGGCCGATAAGAACGCCAGTTATTGGGCGTTGCTTCAACGCTAGCAACGCCACGGCGATTGAAAACCTGACTTATAACGCATAAAACCGGGAAAGTTGCATGAAGAGTCGTCGCATATGCCGACCGCCGCCACCAACGCCAGCCGTCGAGCCAGGCTCGCCTCGCTCAAAAGCCGTTGTACCGCCCAAATCTTTAATCACCTCGATTGACTCAGATAGCTGCGACTGATATCGATCGTTGATCGCAGCTGGCACTGACACCGTCCGCCGGCGCGACGCTGTCAACAGTACCATGGGCGGCACGCGAGGCTGAGGCCGGCAGCCGCTGCCTCCACCGGACCAAGGATCGCGCTCATGGCGCTGGAACCCTACCGCACCGCCTTAACCCGACACAGTCGGCGAAGCGACGCCAACGGATATTGATTGCGGATCGCGGCCGCGAAGGCGAGGCCGATGGTCAGCGTCGGAGCTGCGGCGGCGTCCGCCACGACTCGGTCGGAGCTGCGGCGGGCTCCTCCACGACTCGGTCGGAGCTGCGGCGTGCTCTGCCACGACTCGGTCGGAGATGCGGCCGGCTCCTCCACGACTCGGTCGGAGCTGCGGCGGGCTCCTCCACGACTCGGTCGGAGATGCGGCGAGCTCCGCCACGACTCGGTCGGAGATGCGGCCGGCTCCTCCACGACTCGGTCGGAGCTGCGGCGGGGTCCTCCACGACTCGGTCGGGGCTGCGGCGGGCTCTTCCACGACTCGGTCGGAGCTGCAGCGGGGTCCTCCACGACTCGGTCGGAACTGCGGTGAGGTCCTCCACGACTCGGTCGGAGCTGCAACGGGCTCCTCCACGACTCGGTTGGAGCTGCGGCGGGCTCCTCCACGACTCGGGCGGAGATGCGGCCGGTTCCACCACGACTCGGTCGGAGCTGCGGCGAGCTCCGCCACGACTCGGTCGGAGCTGCGGCGGGCTCCGCCATGACTCGGTCGGAGCTGCGGCGGGCTCCGCCACGACTCGGTCGGAGCTGCGGCGGGCTCTGCCACGACTCGGTCGGAGCTGCGGCGGGCTCCGCCACAACTCGGTCGGAGCTGCGGCGGGCTCCGCCACAACTCGGTCGGGGCTGCGGCGGGCTCCGCTACGACACGGCTCTTGAATTTAAAGGGTCCATTACAATCATGACTCGTCGCCATAGTCGTAGCTTTCCATATTAAAAGGCCCTTTGAAAATCGACAGTAAGTCTTGATTCAGAGCCGCTGGCCGCCAGTCATGTCAGGGAGCTCCTCGTCGAGACATGTGAGTCAGCGCCCAGCCAGGTTCGTGCTGCCTGGACCGGATGTTCAGCCATTGATGCCGGTTTCACGCGTTTACGCCTGCCGGCTTCACCCGTTCTAGTTCGCCGCTTTTGCCGCTGACGCTGGCCGGTTCTACCATCTGAGCTTGCCGGTCCCACCCGGCTGGGCCCGCCGGCTTCACCCGCTTGACACTGTAGACTTCGCCGGTTTGGGCGTGCCGGCTTCACCCTCCTGCGTTTCCTGGTTTTAACTCCTCTGGGCTTGTCGGCCTGGCCCTTCTAACCCGTCCCCATAATTTGAACACGTCCGTTTCACCCTTTGAATTACCCGTTTTTACCCCCTGAACAAGCTAGTTTAACCCTTTGAAATGGCGCGCCAGTCTCGGTGGCCGTTGCCGTTCTATTCATCCACATGCGTTCGGGCTAGGCCGGTGATGAGCAAACGCTTTGGCATATTAGAGCGAGTTCTCCGTGTAATATCCTTATTCTACGAGTGTGGTAAAATGTCATTTATTGTCCTTATCCTGAGTACAATGCCCTTATTTCACATGTCTATTTTAGAAGGCGGTGCTTGTTTGTTGGTTTTGCTACGCGGTTTCCGTGTTTGCATAAGTAGGTGATCTGTCATGGGTTGTCGGTCTGGGTACGCGGTCTCATGTCTGTGCTTTACGAAGCAATGATTTTTATGATTGGTGACCTCTGTGTGTTCAGTTTCACGAATTCATTCAGGTCAGGTGCGCACGTGTCAGAATATTTGGTGTTGTCGTTGCCTTTATGGAATCTGGCTGGGTCGTAAGTCACTGCTAAAAGGAACTCTGACAATATGTGCCCATAAGAATGGGCCCGTCTTAGTAAACATATTATTGCATGTAAATGTCACACCAGTCCGGACATATCCGTTTCGTGGCGTGACGTGTATGTTTGTGCGTAAATCAATGTTTTGTGTTAGCTCCAGCACCTCGTGGAGCGTTTTTCAAGGACGTCTTTTAGGTTAAATCAGCCACAGCATTAATTAGCCTATGTTGCGATTCTGCCAGATGGTTCAGTCCGTCTGGAAGTCACTGTAAGTGGTCATTTATCTTTTTCACCTGCTCGATAACACGTTTGGTATTTCCGTACCGCTCGCGGGTCCGAATCGTTTCGCCACGGTCTGGACTATTGACCCCTTCCGCTTGCATTAAATGCTGCGGATCATTGGCGTTCTATTGCGCGTAACAATTGCTATGAATCGGCCTTACATCGTTGACTCGATTGTTATCATTATTCTTTGTGCTGACAATACCTTCTTTTCACTCGCCAATTAATCTTGCAACTGATTCGGAACTTCAGTTGTCAATCATCCTGACGAATGTGGTCCTGGCAGCGTTATCCTGGCAGGAAATACTACAAAAGGGAGTCGCACACACACAACTAGCGTGTTCTTACACGCTAATTAATAATAAAATGCAACTAGCGACTTGTTCATACAATCAGTTGTAAGACTAGGTCAGTCAGCTGCTGTTGCTGGCAGCGAATTTCGGAATGATAACTGGTTGAAATGGAATGGAATAGTTTGGAATGGTGACCGGATAACGAACCTGGTTTGCGAAAGTTAGAGTTTTCCAAGCGTTCCCAAACTTACCCGACCTTTCCACAAGCAAATTTTTGGCTGGGCAAGCCTGCAATGGACATGAGTTCCTCTCAGCCCGGGCTGGTCTGCTGCATGAGTCGCCTCCGCTTAACCTGGTCTGCCGCATGAGTCACCCCTGCTTAGCCTGGTCTGCCGCATGAGTCGCCCTCAGCTTGACCTGGTCTGCTGCGGTGATCGACCTGCCGCCCGGCACTTCGTCTGACGTCACGGGGGCCGATCCATTCCCCAAACGACCCCTGCACCTTTAAAGCGTGCCGGCACACAATACCTGGAAACGGGACATCAACCTTTCAAGCGGCATGCGGTGGACACCATCGATTTGGCCTGGCTGAGTCCGGCCGGAGCTAATCCGAAGCTGGGCTAGTATTTCCAGGGACAGATGCCGGCGGCAGCTGTCAAGATACATGTCGACAAATCAGTGGTCATCGTCTGGAGGTTGGTTAGTCAGTGTCACCTTCACTCTGCTCGCTTGCTTGCGTTACATGGTGCAGGCTTGGTTGCCTTTGCCCAAGGGCAACCAGGCCCTGCTTTTATAGGGTTTATTTACCCTTGGTGTCAACGTTTATATGATCAGCAAACATGCATAATATCTGTCTCGTAATAGGGTAACACCACGAAAATTGTAATGCTGCTCTTCGCAGTCAATGTGTGCTGA
The DNA here is from genome assembly GCF_011947565.3 of Pollicipes pollicipes. Taxonomy (NCBI): domain Eukaryota; kingdom Metazoa; phylum Arthropoda; class Thecostraca; order Pollicipedomorpha; family Pollicipedidae; genus Pollicipes; species Pollicipes pollicipes. The sequence continues at coordinate 15,376,309 of NW_023596818.1, forward strand.
GTAATCATCGATTACTCACCACATGAGAAAGCCATGAGAGAGCCATCCATTGTCTTCACGTGTGTAAAACGTGTAGATGGCGTCTCTATTGACTGGCCTTCGTGGCGGAGTTTCAGACTTTCAGAGTAAAAAGGGAGGTCAGGGGCCTAGCAGGAGCTCTGCTAAAATTCGAGTGCTAATTTAAATCAGCGTTGCTTGGATATCGGTTGGCAGGAGTCTGCCTAGGCCTGGCATTTCCAGGCGACGCCATCAGTGAATTTGCAGTTAGTTACGACTTCGGACTTGTGACAAAGCATTTCGAATGACACAAATATCTTGGGTGGATACTGGTCCCAACAAAAAGGACGACACGCCCTAAGTTAGTTTTCACCTGCCAATGTTTCCCAGTCCAGGCCCTACCATCCATTCCATTGATCCAAAGATCCATTGAAAGCGGGACCAATTTCGGGAATGCGGAGTCTACCAGGGAATGGTATACGCGCTCCGTAGCTGTCATTACGTGGCAAAGAAAAGTACACTCGATTTTTGGTTAATGTTATCGAATATAGCTGTGAAAAGTGGAACGTGATTTGAAAAGTTGGCTGTAAAAATGCAATCCACATTAGCTTGTTCGTTACAGTCATTGCCGAAAAACGCGGGTGCGAGTAGTTTGGCAACATCGGTATGTGGTTGTGGGTGTTTAAGCCGCAATGGAAAGAACGAAAATGCTGGATTACACAAAGCACATCGCAAGACGAATGTCACAGGGCGCATCGCGCCCCGCTGTCCTGGTCCAAAGGAGTCCAAAGGCGTGCATCGGGCTTGAACGCAAAGCTCCAGTTATTATAAACTCTGGACTGCATCGAAACCAGTGTAATTCCACTCCACGGCTTCGCGCTTAAGAGTGCTTCGGTATCTATCCATTATTACTTTGTGGCACGTAATCAAGCCATCCAAACCAATAATCTGTATTCATTTCCAGCAGCATTATGCGCTTTACAAAACCGTGCGAGAATGCAGCCTGCACGCCCCAAAACAATAGCAACCAGTGCAACTGTACGCTGTCATTACGTCCTTAGAAACCAATGGGTAGTTAGTGCCACAATGGCAAACTCAGAAAGCGCTGACGTGGTCTAAATGAATCACGTCGAGGACGGCCGAGCCGCTGCATCACGTCGCGTCCGAGCTGGCGGGGCTAATCTGACATGGTCCAGGGCGATGACACGACTCGAGCGGTGATGGCACAGAGCGACTTGGATAGATCCAACATCACTTATAAACGCCACTCCCGCACGGCCAAACGCACAGCACATCACGTCGGGTCGAGCTCTGGACCTAGGAGATCTGATCCGGCAGTTCAGTCATGTGGGATAATATGAAAGTTGAACAAGCAACGCAAAACAGTCTGCGCCACGTGACTGCTTAGCCAAACTGAGAACGTCGCGCTTGGAGCAGTAAGCGCCATGGAGACAAGAAAAGACCGAACGCAAGCGGGCGAACAGTTTAAGCTTCCTCCTCTTCAGCTTCCTCTTCATCAAACTCCCCCTCGTCATCGGCAGTGGCCTCCTGGTATTGTTGGTACTCGGAGACAAGGTCGTTCATATTACTTTCTGCCTCTGTGAACTCCATCTCGTCCATGCCCTCGCCTGTGTACCAGTGGAGGAAGGCCTTGCGCCGGAACATGGCAGTGAACTGCTCCGAAATACGCTTGAACAGCTCCTGGATGGCGGTGCTGTTTCCGATAAAGGTGGCAGACATCTTCAGACCACGGGGTGGAATATCACATACCGCCACTTTGACGTTGTTGGGGATCCACTCCACGAAGTAGCTACTGTTTTTGTCCTGAATGTTGGTCATCTGTTCGTCCACTTCCTTCATGGACATGCGTCCTCTGAAGATGGCGGCCACGGTGAGGTATCGTCCGTGGCGCGGGTCGCAGGCGGCCATCATGTTCTTGGCGTCGAACATCTGCTGGGTGAGCTCAGGCACAGTGAGAGCCCGGTACTGCTGGCTTCCGCGGGACGTCAGAGGCGCGAAGCCGGGCATGAAGAAGTGCAGACGGGGGAAGGGCACCATGTTGACGGCTAGCTTCCTGAGGTCGGCGTTCAACTGACCAGGGAAGCGAAGGCAGGTGGTCACGCCGGACATACAGAGGGAGACCAGGTGGTTCAGGTCGCCGTAGGTGGGATTGGCGAGCTTTAGCGTACGGAAGCAGATGTCATACAGCGCTTCATTATCGATGCAGAACGTCTCGTCGGTGTTCTCCACCAGCTGGTGGACGGAGAGAGTGGCGTTGTACGGCTCCACGACGGTGTCGGACACTTTGGGCGATGGTACAACAGAGTACGTGTTCATGATCCGATCCGGGTATTCTTCGCGGATTTTGGAGATGAGGAGCGTGCCCATGCCGGAGCCGGTGCCGCCGCCCAGCGAGTGAGTTAGCTGGAAGCCCTGCAAGCAGTCGCAGCCCTCCGACTCCTTGCGAACGACATCGAGGACGCTGTCCACCAACTCGGCGCCCTCCGTGTAGTGGCCCTTGGCCCAGTTGTTGCCCGCCCCGGACTGGCCTGAGGAAAAAGAGGAAATTAGGTGAGCATAGAGTAACGCTTTCCATATCACTTGAGCAGTCATGGGGCCCATGTCACCAACACTGAGACGAAATGGTCTATTAACATCGTCAATTACTGACCCTTGCTCGGTGAACCAGAAACATTCACACCGAACCCTCCAACTTCACCAGACACGTGCAGCATAGACATATGTAGTGGGCTCCCCAACTCAAGTGAAACATTACAAACAACAAAGACTCAAAGGACCGAGCTGTTGCAGCAAACCTCTCCTCGCCTCGCCTCGTCTCGTCTCGTCTCGTCTCGTCTCACCTCACCTCACCTCACCTCACCTCACCTCACCTCACCTCACCTCACCTCACCCCCCACCCCATCTCGCCTCGCCTCGCCTCACCTCACCTCACCTCACCTCGCTTCGCCTCGCCTCGCCTCGCCTCGCCTCGCCTCGCCTCGCCTCGCCTCGCCTCGCCTCGCCTCGCCTCACTTCACTTCACTTCACTTCATTTCGCTTCACTTCACTTCACTTCACTTCACTTCACGTCACTTCGCTTCACTTCGCTTCACCCCCCTCCCTGCCCTTCCCTGTCCAGTCCTGTCCTGTCCTGTCCTGTCCTGTCCTGTCCTGTCCTGTCCTGTCCTGCCCTGTCCTGTCCTGTCCTGTCCTGTCCTGTCCTGTCCTGCCCTGCCCTGCCCTGCCCTGCCCTGCCCTGCCCTGCCCTGCCCTGCCCTTTCACCTCCCATTACACTCCCGTCTCTTCCCCTCCCCTCCCCCAGCACCCCCTCCCCCCAAGCAGCAGCTTACCGAAGACGAAGTTGTCGGGTCTGAAGAGCTGCCCGAAGGGACCGGACCTCACGGAGTCGATGGTGCCCGGCTCCAGATCGATCAGCACGGCGCGCGGCACGTACTTGCCGCCGCTGGCCTCGTTGTAGTAGACGTTGATGCGCTCGAGCTGCAGGTCCGAGTCGCCATGGTACGTTCCCGTCGGGTCGATGCCGTGCTCGTCAGAGATGATCTCCCAGAACTGCCAGGCGGAGGTTCCCATAGGCGGTCACGGTGGTGTAGCGGTGAACGGGGGTCATACAGACCTCATGTGGTGACAACCAAGGGTAACAGATGTCGGGCATATTCTTATTGTACTGCGACGCCTTGGGAAAATAAGACACATTTCTGACAGGGCAGCGGAACTGAGATGTCAACAGGTGGGGCATTCGAAGTGCACAGCTGGAGGAACAGATGAGTCCGTGGATACAACGTCTTTTGTAAGCGGGGGGTCACGAAAGCGTCATGGACTATAGACGACAAAAGTTCGGTAATGCGGTGGTCAACACCGCGTAATCAGAGCCTACGTCCGCATTCCGCATGTACAGTCAGGACTTAGGAAAGAGGATATGGAAGTCAAAGACTTGAGTCATCATTCCGAAGAGTACAGCACGTCTAATTCGTCCATAGGCTGTTTCAATATATGGCATAATTTTAATGCCGAACGGACTGTTTTATATTTGTATGGAGTTTTAAAACGAGATGGTTGTTTTCAAGATCACTTCCCACCGTTTAAAGGTTATGCCCTTACCAAGGCTTCAAATCCACTCGTTTTTGAGCTAGACGCACGCAACCTTGTGCAGACCATTTCGCGCCGTCTATTTTGAAAACACTCAGAGATGCACGACATCATAGAGGCGCCCGACAAATTCCGCCCCTCAATGGCCATGCTGTGTTCAAGGCCAAGGAAAATGCGACCATTGACATCTTCGTGCCTGAAATACGGCAACACGAATCGCCGCATCAACGGACAGCAGTGGATTTAGTAAATATGCTACTCAATTCGCAATTGTTTGATTGCATCATTGAATGCTTGCGTGACGTTGAGGTGCTGCCAAACTAGCCGACCGAAAATACCACCTGAGCACTCACTGGCAACATTTCAATCACCCGAGATGTCGCATATTTTTCTGTGAGTTTGATTTGTTTACTTGCATTCACATGTTCGGCTGTTGCGCTTTTTTGAAGTTAGTCGATTACCAGCGGAAAGTAAACGACGTTTCCATGGCGTCATGCATCCTTGAATAATTTTCAAATGGTCTGCACGAAAAAGTCTGCAAATCTTCGTGGGCGTATAACTCAGAACCTCAAGAGGTTTTGTTCTGGGCGGGGGCAGGCTTTAAACTGCACCGAATGGTCTTCAAAATGGCTGTCAGTCAATACACTATACACATGTGGGACACTCTCTTAAAGCGAGTGTTCTACATTTGTGTGCGGTTTCAAACTGAGATAGGCATTTTGAAGATTTCAATGGAATTCTCATCCATGCCTTTTAAGGATTAAAACACTCTTGTTTTCGAGCTAGATGCACGCGAACTTGTGCAGACTACTTGGCGCAGGCCATTTGAAGGCCACATGCAAAAAGTGATAGAAAAGTCACACAAATAGCGCCACATCAATGATCATAGAGTGCTGAAGATCAAGAAAATATGGTAATATAATTATTCGTGTCTGGAGTACGTCAGTATGATCATAAAAGGACAGTAGTTTGCCTGCAACCAGTTGAACGCACCGAGCGTAAGTTTTGGACACGGCACGAGAGGTGGTTTCGAACCTGCTTAGTTTTGTGGATTAGAGTTCTTCCGGCCACTAATGACCATTTCAGGTCTCGGAATGAAGGAGGATGGATAACTGTAAGGCAGAGTCACATGTGCCTAGGGACCCAACCGCCGAGCCTAAGCCTTCAACTCTGCGACCTCTGTGACCCCTCTGCGGGGTGTGCGCAAGATTGCCGTTGTGGCGCGAAAACCTATAAAAATTGTAGAAAACCAGGCAAGAATGCTCCTTGAATTAGAATTGTTTAACCATCCAACGGTGCAAGGACAAATAGAACCAATGCTGATGTTGGGGTGGACGGACCGTCCACCCTCTCGTGGCCCTTATGCTCCCCTCGCCAACCACCGCGCCCTTGCGCTCCTTCTTGCGATGGCATGCAGTAACTCGTGATCTCATTGAGCTCAAGAGCGGAAACAGCTGCCCAGCGCCGGATGACTCAGGCATCAGCCACGACTGGGGACCTCGGGGGGGGGGGGGGAGGGGGGGACTGCGACAGTGGTCCGGGTCAACGAGATAAAGACGGCTTCAGACTTCCGCTCACAGACGCTATCGCACCATGCAACGCCCGGCGACACAAGAGGCGAGGGGAGGGGCAGGCGTGAGGTCATGCGTCACGTGGGCCGGACCGGACACCCGTTGCCGGACATTCCCTCCCCGGTCCCCGGTCGATACGTCCCGTCTGGACCGGCGAGGGCCCCTCCCCCCCCCCCCCCCGATGGGTCTGTCTCCGGGGCTGCAGACGACGATCGATCCCGGGCTGGCCCGCGTGCCCGCGTGCCCGCGTGGCGTGGCGCCACCGCTGCCGACCACGCCCTGGACGCCGCCCACGTGGTACTGCGCCCCGTGCGCTGAGCTATACCCTGGCCACTGCAGTGCGGGGCTGTACCCTCGTCACTGCAGTGCGGGGCTGCATGTGACGAGACGCACTGAGCGTGCTGGCAAGAGGCAGGGGTGCGGGGGATATTAGGGAAGAGACAGGAACACGGAGGATATTGGGAAGAGGCAAGGCTGGGTAACGACGATGCATCTCTCCAGCGCGCTCCTTGCATTACAGCGTGCAAGCGCTGCAGCATGACAGCCGCCGGTCACTCCTTACCAACCAACGGCTTTGGCAAGCGCTGTGACGTCGCATGGTGCCAAAATCTACACTGTAGTGTCAGTGTGCTGACTGCTATGGAGTGCTACCATGTGCGTCCGACGTTAACGCAAGCCACAGGTGGTTCCTCGCTCACACACCCACGGTCCGCGGCTTTACGCGGTCTTCAGCAACAGGGAACGCACGTCCTTAACAGTTGTGCTACGCCAATCGTTAGTCATTTCAATGCAAATTGCCGTACAAGTCGGATTTTTTTCTGCTGAGCCTTGTAGTCGTCTGTCATATCACTGATTGCCAGTTGTCGGGATCCTTTTCAATCAATGTAAAGACAAAAAAACAAAACAATAGCAGTCCGACAGCATCATAAAAAGCAGTGCTATAAATGCTACAGCAGGTAGGTACCTAACCCATATGGCTATTCCTCACGAGAAGCAAGACTTTGTTGTTGAATCAGGCTGCCTGACTCCACTTAGGATACGTGCTATCACTGAGGTGCGGGATCATGACGTCAGAAGTCACTGTGTTGCCGTTGGCAAACGTGGCTAAAATCACACAAATACGCAAATCTTATCCAATCAGCATCACCGAGCTTAATTCAAATACCTGTGGCAAGCCGTGTGAAAGCATGGAGGAAAACAATACCAGCAAGAGTATCGTGCTTTTGTGGCGTAGTACGCGAGAGGTGAAGACAGGTGCATTATCGTCATGTGGGTGATATCAACACGACGGCGAGTGAACTTTGCCATTTTCGAAACCCACACAAAAAATGTGTCAGCATTTCTCTTGAATGTGACTGACGCGTTAGAGCACTCCGATGGATTTGAACACTTATCAGTCGCCTCTTGTTGTGGTTAGGGACAACGGGATTCACTCATATTATGTATTTCTGCCCAAGGCTAGGAAAATAATTGGAATCGGCAAAGGCCTTGCCACACGGAGACTCCAAGTGCCAGTCAGAACAATGTGCCGGATGTTAAGAAATGTGTGGGAAAATACCGGGTTCGTTTTAACTCTTTTCCCGCGACGGCAGGAAATGGTTGCTGCTCACCTCCCAGACAGGTCAAACAACACACAGCACACACCCGTCCGGCAGAGTCCGACACTTGGGGAGCAGGTGTTGTCTAAATTGTCTGCGGACCGAAAAGCGTTAGCGGAGGTCGTACCACACGTTCAGACTTCATGCATTAGGTTTCTCCCTTTCTCGGCAGGCATACAAAAGAAGGAAATGTCCGAGAGGCAACGGTAATATATCGGTTGATTTATGACCGAATCGAACCGTTCTACCGGGAAAAATGCACGGATTTAGAATTCGGGGTATATTTTGGGAACGAATTTTGTTGGCAATAAACTGGGCTGCATGCCAGCGCAGATTTCATGGCCCAGCGCCCCATGCCCCTTTACACCTATAAGTTTGGGCCTAAGATTATTTGACCGGATCTCCACGAAGCGTCATTTACCCCTTGGTGGTTGTTTGTTAAATATGGGCAGTTATGGATACTGAAACTATGGACCAGGCGGCGTGGGTCTCCCTGGGTCATTTGCACATGCATCAACGTGCACCATGCAATTGACTGCACGCCTTCTCTATTGACAGAGCTCTGGCATACAATTTAAAAACGTCCCCAAACCGGCCGATCCATGTCCAAGGTAGAGCCAGGGAGCCCGTAACCGGCTAAGGAAACTGAGCCACCGCATTTTCCAAATACAATTATTTGCTGTCTTCTTCCTCAGCATCTTACGCCGTTGTGACCATGTGTTGTGACCTCAAGATCAAGACGATATTGTGACATCAAGGTCAAAAGTCTGTTTCAACCCGCGTTCTCCACTTTCTTTCGCAATTTGTAACTTGCACGCGTCTCATGTTAATGGAATCGAGAAGCAAACAGTACTGGTGATATCCCAATGTCTCAGGATACCACCTGACTAGGAAGCTTCCAAGCAAATATCTGAAATCATCATCCAGCAGCCTTTAAGGTATGATACTACCTATCGCTGAAAACCCGGCCGGCCCAGCCTAGGCTGCTGAGCCTAAACTGTTCCGGTTAGCTCACGTTGGCACAGGCTCGGTCTGTGGCTGCCATCGAAGCAACCCAGGCCGTCTGTGCGATATGCGATTATATTAACTAGAATCCAGCTGACCGCTGCCTGGTGGAGCCCATGTGCAAGCTAGTTGCTTTCCGGTCTCGACAGCTCAGTCTTCGCGCCAGTTCTGCCTGCCAACCGGTTTTAACCCATTAAAAACTGTCAGGTGCAGAAATAACCTTAACCGGTAAGCAAGGGGCGCAGTCAGGGTTTTAATAAGGGTGGCGGGGAGGGGGGAGGAGGATGCAGTGAGTACGCATCACGCCGATTTATAACTTCCCGTCAAGCGCCTCCACAGTGAAAAATGAAAAATCCAGGCTTAAGGAGGTGCGTCGCATGACGCTGGCCTTGTCCCTGCCGGCTACCGTCCACCCTACCACCGAAGCTTATCACACATCGCGGCGGCCGCGGACCGCGAACCGCGGAGAGCCGGCACCGAGCGCCCCGGGTTCCCACAGCGCCCGCGGCGCGTCGCATGCTAAAGGCGTGCGAACAATCGGACGAATGCGGCGCACAGCTGGGCAATAACGGTGCTGCGACCCGTCGCCGCGGCGATCGGGCGCTGCCCGGCTGGCGCGGGCAGCGGCGGGCAGCGGCGCGACACACGCACCCACACAGACAATGGCGGGGAACGGGCCAACTTTGCCGTGGAGGCGGGGTCGGGGGTCGAGTGCGCATCGTAGCCACTTGTCAACGCTTCTCTGTAGAAGGGTCGCGAGAACGCAGGAGAAATAAGACAGCCCCAGATTGAGTCCACAGCAAGGTGTTGCTGGTATTGCCGGGCTCACCATGTATCCGGCTCAGACAATGGCGGTACAATGTCTTCATCAGATACGAGTCGACACATAACCACAGGTCTATATTTTCCTTTCCGAATAGTTTTAGCGATCGATGCGCCAACTTTCCTATACGTTGGCTCAACTGCAGAAACAACATTCAAGAGGATGCATCACCGATGATTTCACGTTGGTCAGTCATAGATTACATGGGTGTAACCAGAGCTCCGACACTGGGGATGGGTCAAATCAGGATTGGTGGTCAAAGCAGAATCGGGGGGCGGGGCGCGGCCTGACCTGTAAATCGTGCGACGAGTGGAAAAACGTGAACACGTGCATTGGCCGTGCAAAATAGAAGTGGATAATATGCCATCTTGAGCCAATCAGGGGGACCTTCCCCCTAAGCCCCCCCCCCCATGGTTACACTCGTGACTTTTAACACAGTACATGTCGGATGTACACCAACCCCCTTACCTTAGAACCGATCTGGTTGCCACATTGGCCCGCCTGCAGATGCACGATCTCCCGCATGTCGCCGCCCGGTGCCTCGCGCCGTGTCTCCAGCTGCCGGCCCCCACGGTCCCCGCCCGGTCCCAGTGACTGGGCGCCGCCGCCGCCGCCTCCGCCGGCCACCGCCCCGGAGCTGAAGTCACGTGACCGGCCGGCGGCGAATCGCCGTCCACCGCGGCAGCCGTCGGCTCCGCCACGCCCGTCGGCAGAGGGGCGGGGAAGGGGGGGGGGGCTGGTATTAAGTTGTGGGGTGGATCCCGCCAAAGTTTGCTATCTAAGCTGGTTTCTTGCTCTCATTGCGAGGACAGATCTAATAGGGCCAACGGCCAACAGGATCATGACCCATCCCACGACGGTCTAAAATACAGAAAAGCAAACGGTTTTATTCGAAATTAGGGGAATTCGCGTCGAATATGGGGCATGACACCCACAGCTAGATTTTCGTCTCGTCAGAAACCCATGCTGAACCCACCTCGAGTCGGTGTCTGCACGGGGTCGTATCTGCAGCTCCCACCCCACCCCCGCCGTGTCGCCTAGCTGCGTGTCTGGGGAGGGCGGCGCCTAGCTGCGTGTCTGGGGGGGGGGGGGGGGGGTTGATTGCTGACAGGATCGGAGTCGACAGTGTGTTGGAGCACCTGTCAGGACCGGACTGCCTGGGCCGCGGCTCCAGCGGCCCGATCAGCTTCCTTGTGGCTTGAATTAGCTGTGCGGAGTATCTTTTGGGTGCAGTTCCTCCATAACCTGGTATGGTAGCATGGAAGGCCCTAACCGAGGCTCTGTGCTCTCGCCGATGGACGGTGCTTCGGCTACATTTCGAGACAATTCCAGGGACAGGGCCGTGCCATGTTTTAATTTATGCAAGCTTTTTCAAACCAGGCGACGTTTTTGTGCCTCATGTTTCCTTTCCTCGGATGTATGCTGCATTTCATTAAATGTGTTTTATTCAGTTTACACTGACAAATGAGCCATTATTGCCCAGGATGGTTTCGTGAGTACCGTCTTGCCTCGTTCACAAGCTAGTTTGGGGGGTGATGTTTTTCTATTCGCTTGCACGATTCACGATCGCCGAGGAAAGCCCTCAGTACACTGCGAAATCATACGCTGATCAGTGCCAGAGATTTCTGTCCCTAGAATCAAGAGATTCGGTAGGGGTGACATGATTCCGATTCTGAAGGTCACTGATTCTCAGAATCATCGTCACATAACTCTTGCCGAATCTTTGATTTTAGAGACGGGAATCACTGACACTGGTCAGCGCGGTTTTATCAGAGTGAGCTGTGTCGTTAAACCTTAAACAGCCGCACATAAGATTAAGATTACATAAAATTTAGATAAGACACGTAAGACACATAAGATTTTGCACGGCGTTATGAGCAGACATGAAGTATTTGTAAAGGTCGGGTTTTCCAGATATCATTGATGCCCTTGGTGTTTAAAAGGAAAGTTCTACATTTGAAAGTATCAGATGTGATCAAAAGCTCACTTATAACTGTTGGTATACTTTTATTTACCGACTATTGCCGCTTGTAAAACTCTGTCAAGAGTCCGCTGACCGGAGCGCGCCGTGACTTCCTCGAACAGCAGCTCACTGGGTCCGGCAGACACGACTTCTGGAAGCAGCTCAAGTGCATCTACATGACGCCAGCTGCTGCAGCGTCCGCTCCGCCCCCTCCGCCCCTCCCCCCCCCCTCCAAGATGCTGCCGATCTTTGCAACAGATCGGACTCCTTCAATAGCTTCTTCGCACCAGTCGGCTCCAACATCGCGGCCGAGCTGGGGGGTGACGTGGCGGCGGGACAGTCCAGCGGTCTCCAATCGTCGTAGCGGCCGCGCTTAAGCCGCGTCCGATCCCACCGTCGGAGCTGGGCCGCACCAACAGAGCTGTGAACGCATCGGGTGCGGCCAGCATCGACGGCGTCCCTCTGAGCGTGGTGAAACACTGTTTGGCTGTTCTCGCACCACATGTGCTGCGACTCGTTAACACATCCATCGTGACATGTGTGTTCCCAGAGTCGTGGAGGGCGGCTACTGTTGTGCCCATTGTCAAATCTGGTGATGAGAACATTCCGTCTAATTTTGAACCCATTTCCTTGCTTTGCCACTTGTCAAAAATCACTGAAAAAGGTAGTCTGTAACCAATTATCTCGGAACCTGCTCGAACAACAGTCTGCCTACCACCGTTGCCATTCCGCGAGAGACACGGTGCTCGACACTGTCGACTGGGTATCGCACAACTTACACAATGGTGACATGTCATGGGTCACAGCAGTTGATCTGAGCTAAGCCTTCAACAGCGTCGACCGCGGCGTCCTCCTTAACAGGCTGAGATAGTGTGGAATCGAGCCCTCGTGGTTCAAGAGCTACCCCACAAGATGGAGTCAGGTTATCAGAAGTGATAGCGCAGCCCCTGCACGCCACACGTGGCGTGTTGCAAGGATCGATAGCCGGACCGATCCTGTTGAGTCTTCTGATAAACGACTTGACGTACTGCTCGTCCAAATGTCGAGTCATTATGTACGCTGACCACATCCGGTTGCTGGACCGGGCGAAGGCAGATGACCAAAATTTCACTGCTCTCTAGACTCAAACTGAGCATATTTTGGCGACCGTAGAGAGCTGGTTCTGTTCTAGTTCTCTCAAAATGAACACCCAAAAAACTGACTTCATTCTTACTGAAAGCATGCAAAATATGAAAAGGGCGAACAACTTTCACTTCAACATCGCCAATGCCCTTATGAGTCACCCTCTCGCTTGATCCGACTGCTCGGTGCCGTCATCGACCCCGTTCTATCCTGGAACTCACACATCAGTCATATAGTCAAAACGTGCAATGCAATTTTGATATCACTGTTACGCCTGCAGCACCATTTCACCTAAGACAAAATGAAACTTTTGATCGAAACCCACGCATTCCCCTGCATTCTGTATTGTCTTTCGGTGTGGGAAGGTGCCGCCAAAAGCCAACTGTACAGTATCCAGAAAGCTACAGCTCTAGACGCCAGGGTCGTGAGAGGTACGCGGCATCGGACAGGATCGGTCCGACACTCCAGGCTCTGGGATGGGACCGAATAGAGCGGTTAGCCGAGGAGCGAGACGTCACCGAAGTCCATGAGGTTTTAAAGGGAATATTTCACATTTGAGGATACTGAAGGAAGCATCAGATACGAAGCAAGTTCCCAGAGCTATTGTATACTTCTTCAATGGAAAGGACTGCTCCAGTCGACACAATTTCTCTGTTGAGTAAATGTGTTCCTCCATACGGCATTGTTTCATTACGTCGTCGTACTTTGCACAACATTGATTTAGAGACAATGGACAATCGTTTTCTGTGGAAATCGTGCTTACGAACGCCAGATATAAACGACTCGACCATTGTGTCTTTTCTTGGCCCTGATCGCCGCATGGCTCATGGAATGGCAGGGTTTGAGTGACGTTATATGGCATTATGAGTTCCAAGGTGACCTTGAAGTACTCTCCCCGAAAAAGTCTCTCTATCCTCGCGGGCGTGTGGCTCAGCGACTAGAAAAATTTAGGTATTAAGAAGAACAGGATTGTGAACTGCACTGAATCATCTTCAAAATGGCCATTTCAGTTCAAACCGCATAGAAATGTGGAACATCTCTTTAAACAAAATAAAAGATAAGGTACGGGTACGTTTATTGCTCGCGTCACACTACATTTAATATGCTAAAAATTTTACCTCCGGCCTTTTTATTCACTTTGGGTATAGACGGCAATTGCTGGAGAATCAACCAAATTTGCGTTCAGTTGTGAAGGAATTGCTTGCTTCGACGTGCAAATTTTTACAAGTTACGGTAGGAGTTACGTCAGTCAAGTCGACAGTGAGTCAAATCCAAGGGAAGCAGCATGGCACACATTCAGAAGGTGATAGTTGCATGAGCACCAACGTCTTGGCTGCATTTAACTGCAATGTTAAAATGGATAGCCAATTTATGCTTCTGATGGTCATACAATGGATTATACCATAAATTGCGGTATCGAAGCCCACAACATCGAAATAAATTCAATAATGTTCAGGCGCCCGGGTGGTCGGCTGAACACGAGGTGCTCGGTCGGCGGATCAGTTTGACCCACTACGATAAAAAAACGATGGAATAGAACTCTAAAGTGGCAGGGGGGATATGATAACATATGAGCTCGTTTGAGTGTTTTAAGTTGCGACCAATAGGTCAGATAAGGTCAAAGAGTGGCAAAATCGGGATAAGGTCCGATGTGCCTTAGGAACCTTACATAGCCAGCTTTAACCTAGGCGCCTTTGCAGGCAAAGTGTCGTTCTGGTTCATTTAAAATCCGTGATCTTAAATGACCCTGACTCAGGTCACCGACCTTGCCTTTTTTGAGCAAATCAAAGAGTAAAAAAACAGCCGGAATTTTTTTTATATTCGAATGCATGATGGGCGTTAAAGGCAATCCCAAGTGATAAGTTCCTCGTAACAAAAGGTTAATCGAGATAATCTTAGGTTGGTGATCTCCTCCGCCCTTGAAAAATTCCACGAAAATGTGTTATCCCCAGAATGTCTGGCCATACCAACAGCAGGTAATGAATGTATTGCGCGTCGGTACGCAATCTCGTTAAGTTTACAACAAAATAATGATTTAGTGTGCAGCTAGTAATTTGATATGGAGACTGCATCGTCCAAAATGCAGATATTATAGATATATCATATCCACGGAAGACCCAGCGGATAAAAATGCGCAAAATCAAAAGTTCGGGATTTGTTTCAACATATGCCATTTGTGCGGGTTATCGTAACACAGAATCTGACCAGAAGGTACCGAGCGCATATCACAATTGTTCTGTCCCTCGGTAAAGCACGGTCTAATACCACACGTGAAACAGCGCAACATGCTGAGGACTTCTTAGGCATTAATTCTGGCCTAACCCGCGGCCGGTCGGAGAAGTTGACCTTCCGATACGGTTTTTCGAGCACAGGCCAACACGAAAGCTTGCAGCAACATAACATTTTTAGAATCTGTTCACTTATTAATTTGACAATCATTTGTGCGAATTTGAGTTTTATATCTACCAAGATCAGTGACTCAAGTCAGTTCACAGAGGTCACCTCTTGAAAAATTGGACCACACAATGTTTTTTGTGGGTCATGTGCCTTTGTTCAAACTTTGATAGTAACAGAACTTGATGGTGCCTGCAGTTGGCATCGTTTAGATTTGTCGGGAAATGCAAGTTCATTGAACTGAAATCAGGTCAATTGTTGCTGTTTTCGTAACTGATGCAAGCTTGTACGTTTTCTCGTGTAGTTTTGCTGTTGTATATGAAGAAGAGCACTAACTTGCACGCAGAACTATCAAATGACTACAGAGCACATCACCTTGGTTCAGATCATCACCTATCTCTATAGGCACCTTCTGCAAAACACGTGCTGAGCTGAAAATAGGCAGTTTTTTGGTAATTTTGGCCACAGAGTTTGAATACCCCACTAAAACGTGTTGAAATAAAATCATAGTGCATTTGGAGGTCACAATAGGCAATGCAAGGCCATATGAGGCCATCAAAAGTCAATAACTTATGTCACCAGTAGCGGAGAGGCTAGATGATCGAGTGCAACGCGTGTAACCACCTCCTTATCGTGCTTGTAAAGGTGATGACGTCTAATTCCATGTACTAACGTTCCTGTCCTCAGCTTGTTGCGAATACCTTGTAAAACGTCGGAGGGACTGTGTATGATGTAGACAACAGCTATGTGATCTTGAGTACCTGTAGATGTCTAATGCAATATTTCTGACTACGAAATAATACTGTACTAGTCACATAAACCGGACAGCACGTAATTCTTGTCAGTTGGATTATGATTAAACTTAACCTAAGTGGACTTAAGATGACCTCTAGATAACCTAGAATGGCATTACTGTGTGTGAAATACTGTTGTCCCACAGCTGCACCTAATAAAATGAGCTTAGAAGCACATTGTGAAGAGAAGCATCGTTCTTGCAGGCTGCTGATGAACCAATTTTGAACAATGGCCTGATCTCACCTAACCCATGTGGGGAACAAAAATGGTCGAAATGAACTCCCTACACTCATTATGCTTATTTCCACGCCCCCAGTAACCGTTTTGACGTGTTAAAAGAGGGTTTAACTGCATCCATCTGAACAACGGTTTTTGACCTTTCGTGGTCTCTAGTGACCTCACATTTGATCTTAAGTAAAACATTGAGGTGCGTTCTTCATACTTTGGCGGAACTTTCAAAACACTATCTTTGCCTCTCTCATAAGGAGTCTGGAAGTTGCAGATCCCAGGGAAGAAGGTCAGCTTCCCCCGCCCGGCCGGCGCGGTTGTCCCAGACCACCAGCCGGGGAGGTTGCCCCAGACCACCGGCCGGGCGCGGTTGTCCCAGACCACCAGCCGGGCGCGGTTGTCCCAGACCCCCGGCCGGGCGCGGTTGTCCCAGACCCCCGGCCCGGCGCGGTTGTCCCAGACCACCGGCCGGGCGCGGTTGTCCCAGACCACCGGCCGGCACGGTTGTCCCAGACCACCGGCCGGGCGCGAGTTACTATGCAATGGGTCTGACCAATCGGTCTCCGACCGACTAGGAAAAAGGGACATCGATGCTTATGATCACATGCTTCGCTTGACCAGGCAAATATCGTGTTTAAGCGACTTTACCTGGCACAAGCTCGTTACATTGCCAAGAGAGAAAGAGAGGCAGGGATGTACAGCGCGCGCTCCAAGTTAATCCTGTGGATGCTAATGCCTACGGTTTATGCATCCACTTACGATTTATCCAACACCTTTTTCAATCTACACATCTATCCAATGTATCCCCCACGCAATATATTCACCCGAGAAACGATTAGAGAACTTTGCCAATTACGGCAATAATCTAGCACGTAGGCCTTAGCTACTAACGCAGATATAAGGACCAACCGTCCCCAACTGGGTACCGATCGTCTGGAGACGCCTATTGGCTCCCACGCGGCGGGCAGCTGCCCTGATATAGGGCCGTCGGTACGCAGCTGACACTCGCCGTGTATCTGCACCTCGCAGCTGCTGGCTGATCGATACGGCGCCAGCGGCTGTCGACAGCGTCGCGATGTCGGCCGGCAGCGCCCCTCGTGGGCCAGATGTCCTGTTGCGTGTCGCTGGGGTTTACCGGACCATTGCCCCACTGACCGGCTTTGAACAGGGGCGTCACCAAGGTGAAGGGGCTGTGCAGCTTCGTAGGAGGCACCAACGGTCCAATGACTTTAAATGCGTGGTCCTAAGCAAAACTGTGTCATCCTAAAGGACACCAAACTGCTCTCCCTCCTACAATCCCCCCCCCCCCTCGCACGCGACGGAGCCATTACCGGCTGGCTCCCTCGCGTCCAACCCCGGAAGCGCCCCTGCGGCTTGATCCGCTGCGTCCCACCCTTGTGGCGCCCCTGGCCGTAGCCGCGCCGGTGATTCACAGTCAACAGTGGCGGCCGCCCGTGAGAACACGGGGCGCTGTGAGTCATGCCACGACGGCTTCGACGCCAGCGCCTCTCATGCACCGATGGTTCCCGATCGATGTCGTGCTGGATCTGCCTCACCGCTCCGAAGCCTGTCCCGCCGACCGTGTTTCAATCACCATCCTGCGTCCACACGGCAGCGAAAGATCATCCCGCACATCTCGACTCACATTCGGGATCAGACAAAGTGTTCTTTAAAATCGTTTATTAAAATACATTTGTCCTACCACAGACACCGCGGCGCGGCGCACGTCGCCGCCGTGATTCTGAGCCCGCATTTGAGCGACGCGTGCGGAGCTGAGCAGGCCCAGGTAGCCCTCCTCACGCCCCGCGTGAGGACTGGAGGTCGCGGGATTCTCGCCCGCACCGGAAGTCGCGTTTCCGGTGCGTCCCCGGGCATCGGGCCGCGGCGAAAATGAGAACAGAGCGGGGGAGCGAGAGTCATCGCCGAAGGCAGAGCCCCCTGATGGGCCGCGGGCCGATGATGGGCCGCGGTGCTTTTGATCGCATGTCAGACCTTGAGGTATCTGCGACGGCGGAGTATAACGGTGAAAAAGGCCAGCTCACATCAGGTGTGCTCGGCGCAGTTCTGCACGCGGCTATTTCACAAGGTGCAGCCAAAAGCTTGTAGTGCGCTCGAATCAGTCGGATAGCACTGATTCGCCACGACGCTACAAATATTTTAAAACGGTCTGACTGGTTTTGGCCTGAAAGCCGGATGGCACGTATTTTACGTATCCCTACGTAGACACAAGCCAGGATCGCGTAACTTTTACAATCTTTGGTGATTCAACACACTGTAACCATGTGACTGCACGCTTTGACGCAGTCACTTCCAAAATTACGTCCGACACATTTGGTGTGAACTGGCCTTTCATGAACAGAACAATCCCAGCGGTAAATGGATGATTCTTTTCGCCCGAAAGCTCAGCACTGTTGCCGTGTTATGGCACACGCACGTCACAGCGCACATTTGCCCCATTTTGGAAACAAAAGCTTTCGAAGTGTGTGACTGGTACAGTTGCGCAATACCATAGCAGCATTCACAGTGGATGAGTTCGTGTTATTGAAAAACCAGCAACAGCCCGGAGCTTTTAGTGGAGGCTGTCCGATCATGACAGGACACTTAGAAGACGATTTGGGACAAGTTTGTGAACGATGAAAAACTGACCCGTCACGCATGTCTGTCACGTATCACGTTTGCACGTCACGTACGTCTCGGAACCCGACAATGTCACCTAAGCGCCATGGCTACACCGGCAGAACGACTTGGATCCGTGCCAAAAAAACAAAAAATGCAGCGCAAAAAACCAAGTCAGCTGGCCAAACACACCAAACATGCAAATTCGTGCTTTGCACAGGTCGGTGGCATTCGTGGCGGCACTGGTGTGTCACTTTAACCATGAAAAACAGGTTTGGGGATTGCGGCCAACAACTAGATACTACGACGGGTAACGCACTGTGAGGATCGCAACTGAATAAAACAGTCTGTTCCAAACTCCAAAACCGTGATCTGGGCGTGACCCGAGGGCGATGCGCTAACGTCAATGCCAGCCAATCGCAGGCAGGCACGGGTCTCGGCTCACCAACAAAACAAGCTAACGTTTCGTGAGACAGACGGCATCAATCACCCTTGAACTCCACAATCGGTGGAAACATGTCACAATCAGATGCCTGAGCCTTGCATGAACTAGCTATGCTCGGACAAAGAGCACTGTACTCGAAGCGAAATATCCCAATGCTTACATCTGAGGAGATATGAAATAATGGGGGTGTCAGTCAAGGTCAGGACGCAGGAGATCGCCAAAATAATTTGGGAGATGGTTGATCAGTGCCTGTTCTGGAAAACCATGACCGTAAAGTTAAGCGACTGGAGAGCGGCCCCTCAATGCGATCTGCAGCCAACAGGACAACGGCGTTAGCTAACCTGCCTCGGGCTCACGTGTGCAACTAAAAACGAACAACGAATGCGTCCTGTTACCAACGACCGTCATAACGATTTCTAGGACTTATAAAATGTGGTCGTTAAGAGCTTTTTCATCACCTGCGATATAATAAACGAGTTCATGTTTCTGAAACGTCGGGTCACACCAACATTTACCAATGTGCTAAACAACCGTCATCTTTATGGCCGCTGCGATGGTGTACAAGAACGGGTTTCAGCACTTCGTATCACTTTGTCACGCTATGTTGAATTACTTGTATTCCCATTTTATGATGAACGAATTTTGAATAGCGTTGCAAAATGTGCCTGTCTGTTGATGGCGTTCCTGGAAAGGCCGAGGTCGAGAGACGTGATGATGGAGTTAGGACAGGTATCTGCGCTGACATGCCGCCACAGCCCTGCGTGCCTAGTCTATTAACCGAGCGAAAGCAGACCTGTTTAAATGCCATCAGCCGCAAAATAATGCAGCTTCAGGGCGACTGCCACATTTCTGGTGAGTCCCACGCTATTGGTTGAAGCCGGCACGGCAGAAAGCAGCTGAAAATGACCCGAGCGGGCTCTCACAACCCCACGATCTCCCGGCCTGCGCCGCTGGGGCGGGCGCCCGTCGACGTTACTGGTAAACAACAAACGACCTGACAACGGGGGGCCATGGGCAGGTGACGTCTACAACGCGTCAGTCAGACTGAACCAGTCCGAGATCCCAAGGACGACCGCCTTGAACGTCGAAAATGCCGCGAGGCTCGGTGACACGGGGCTGTTATCCCGCTATGGCCGCGCGGTTTGTACCGGGCTGGCAGCGGCGGGCGAGCGGTCCCGGTCCCGGTTCCAGCCAAGACCCCGGCCCCGGCAGTCGGACGTTGGTCCTCGGCCCGCTTGAGCAAAACAAAACGAACATCAACAATGGCGGCCTGGCCACCGACAAAGCTGCCAACGCAAGGCCAGGCTCTCGGACCGACAGCCGTACGGTAACAGCGCGCCGGCCGGCGCCGCCGCCGTGCTAAGCTCTCAGTACACTGGCCGTGGTCCGCGGTCGCCGTCACGCCAGGCCCGGCGGCTCGCCCGTCTCCATCGGCGCCGGGCTCTGCACCGACAGCGACTGCAGCGCCGTGCTCGGCGACGGCGGCGCCTCCTGGCCGCCGAGCGCGGCCGGCAGGTGGCGGAGGTAGGTGGGCGGCTGCTCCTCCGAGTTGGCGCGGCGCGGCGGTGCGCGCGGGGAGCGCGGCGGCGCCGCCTCGTCCACGCTGCCGCCGCCGCCGCCGCCCTCGCCCAGCTCGTAGCGCGCGTGCGTGCGCATGTGGCGCGTGATCATGTCGCGCCGGCACGCCGCGTACGGACACTGCGGGCACTTGTACGGCTTCTCGCCGGTGTGCGTTCGCTGGTGCGTCGACAGGTGATCGGAGCGCGAGAACACCTGGCCGCAAGCGCGGCACGTGTACGGCTTGAGGCCCGTGTGCAGCCGCATGTGGCGCGTCAGCATGTCGCTGCGTGCGAACGAGCGCTTGCACGTATCGCACACGTACGCCTTAGAGGCGGTGTCGGCGGGCTTGCTCTTGTGGCGCGACGCCATGTGCTTGGCCAGCCGGTCGTGCAGCGAGAACATCTGTCCGCACACGGGACACACGTAGGCCACGTCCGTGCCCGGCGGCATCTCCTCCACCACGGGGCACACCTCCAGGTTGTAGCGCAGCGCCACCGAGTCACGCGTCGTCGGCGAGGCCACATCACCGCGGACGATCGGTATGGGCGGGTGCAGGCCGGAGCCGGGCAGTCCGAGCAGACGGTGTGGCGCTAGCCGCAGCGCCGCTTCCCAACCGGGCAGCGCGCCGGCGCCCGGCGCGCCGCCTGGCGGCGGTGCGCGCAGCGACAGGTCGAGCGGTGAGTCCTGCGGCGACGACTGGTCCGACTCGAGCGAGCCCGACTTGCCGGGGATGCGCAGCGGCCGCGGCGCGCGCCGGCCCTGGCGCAGCACGGAGCCGCGCGCCGGCGCCGGCGCCTCCAGCCAGGCGCTCAGGTCCGAGTCGGAGTGGCTGCGGCGCCGGTACAGCTCGCTCAGCTGCGACAGGTACTCGAGCGGCAGTGGCGACTGCGAGAGCGAGCCGGACGCCGCCGGGCTCACCGGCGTCAGCGGCGAGAGCGGAGAACCGGCCGGTAACCGGCCGGGCGCCTCCAGCCGTCCATCGCCGTCCGCACCGGCCGCGCACTGCGCGCACGCGCAAAAGTTGAGCCGGTGTGGCGGCGGCTTGCGCGGCGCGCCGGCATCGCGCTCGCACGTGACCACCTGCAACCGCGGCGGCGGCCCGACCGTCGGCGCATGGGGTTCGTGTTTCGCCTCGCTGTCTGGCTCCTCCTTCACACGCAGCGGGCTGAGTCCGGGCAACGGCGAGCCGTGGCCGACAAACGGACTGTCGATGGAGGAGTGCGGCGAGCGGGAGGACGCCGGTGAGAATACGTCCTCCTCCTCCTCTGAGATGGCGCGGCACGCGAATCGCTCGCGGTCCAGGCTGTCGAACCGGAACACGTCCGAGGAGAGCGCGCGAGGACTGCGCGCGGCCGACGGCGGCGCCGCCTCATCGCTGACGCGCGGCGGCTCGGCCTCGGCGCGTGCGAACATAGGTGGCGCTGGCGGGTGGCACTCAGGCGTTATAAACGGCACTGTCGGGCGGCTCTCGGTCAATATAGACGGCGCTGCGGGCGGCTCATGGTCGACCCGCCCGAGGCCGATGGTCAGCTTGTCGAGCAGCGCGTTCAGACGGCGCCGCTTGCTGAGCGAGGGCCGCTGCTGGCTGGCCGGCGGCACCGCCAGCTGTGCCATGGTGCCGTAGTGACGTCAGCAGGGGAGGGCCGCATGCTGTCAGCCCCGCTCGGCTCGCAGGTGGCCTCCTGTCAACACAGGGCGACGCTATCACTGCCGGCTCCGCGGGAAGACACGACACGTCACGTGAACCAGCCCGGAGGACAAGGACGTTAGAACACGTGTCGACCGGTGGTAGCGCCCAAAAATGCCTCGTGATGGAGTAGCAGGGCGGTACTAGTTTTAATCTTGTTTTGTCTTTGCGTAGTGTTTGCAATTATCCCAAATATCATCTCTGTACACCACATTGCTTCCTTGGGGGAAACCCAAGCCTTTTCGGGCGTCTTCAGGCCTCAAGAACCGTTGTGAAAGATTCCAAGAGCGGTTTTGCTTTTTTGCAATATCAAACAGGATCTGAGACTGACATTGGGCTTGACATACATCCGCAAAATACACTGACAATCTGTAAGTCACGAAAAACATACGGGTATTCCACTGAAATCGGCTAAGTCCTGGGGCTGTTAGACCACACGGGAACTAAATTGGTCCCAACGCCCCGGGAAAAGTGAGCTTTGAATCACGATGCAATTACTATTTCGGCCCAAGCGGCCACCAGACGCAGCCTGGCTATTCAGGCACACACCTCTAACACCTAAAGGAATTAAACAAATACATAAAATGGCCAAGAAGGACGATATACTGTTAACATTATTTTGCCATCACGTTTTGCTTGTTTCACAGAACAGAAGCGTGCATTTGGGCTGACTTAACCAAATTATACTAACTCCTTAACCAAATCATCCCTTGCTCTACTTTTTGCGCGCGCTGTATTTATACATGCAACACGTCATTATCTCGATGCTCTGAGACGAAACAGTCGGGGTCTTAAAAATACAAAAATACGTCGTACGCATGGGGACTGGGGATTTTAGCCGCCACGACCTTTTAGCGAGAATAAGGGGTGCGACGCTCAATGGTCAGGTCAGCACTCGCGCTGCCGCTCAGTGGTCAGGTCAGCGCCTGCGCTGTCGCTAAGTGGTCAGATCAGCACTCGCGCTGTCGCTGAGTAGTCGGGTCAGCACCCGCGCTGCAGCTCAGTGGTTGTGTCAGCACCCGCGCTGCAGTTCAGTGGTCAGGTCAGCACTCGCGCTGCAGGTCAGTGATCAGATCAGCACTCGCGCTGTCGCTGAGTGGTCAGGTCAGCACCTGCGCTGTCGCTAAGTGGTCAGATCAGCACTCGCGCTGTCGCTGAGTGGTCAGGTCAGCACCTGCGCTGTCGCTGAGTGGTCAGGTCAGCACTCGCGCTGTCGCCGAGTGGTCAGATCAGCACTCGCGCTGTTGCTGGGTGGTCAGATCAGCACTCGCGCTGTTGCTGAGTGGTCAGGTCAGCACCCGTGCTGTCGCTCGCGCGACCAATGACCAGTACGAACCGTGCAGGTATTCCTAGCTCTGTGGCTATCGCCTCGCATCGTCGAAGCTCGCCATGGCGGGTTGCCAGGCGTGATTGGTATCTTGACCCTCGTTTAGTTAATGTGTGCAGCTGACTTGGTCATTTGTATCGCATCGCACGTGAAACGCCAAGAAAAGGGCGCTGTTGCCAAAAATGGTGTCACTGGAAGATTGCGAAGAGCAGTGCGGAAAATAGGCCATGCCAACCATAATACGAGCCAAACGTAGTCAGACAGATAGATGTGGGTGACTCATTCGGAAGTCCCGCCGACATAACTCGGAAAAGCTCGTAGATAAACGTGGTCAGGATCACGGAGCATAACAAGCTTGATACTAAAAGGAGGCCATGGAGGACATTTCTGTTCCGTGAATAATCGTGACACCGCTGTTATGTGAGTACCAGATCACAATCGCGTTCAATTTGAATTAACATTGCCACCTGCCGCCATCTGTACCACGTGGGCAGCACTCCCCGCTATTTTCAAATGCAGAAGCAGGGTGAACATGAGTTGTAGACGGAACAGCAGTTATAACGAGTGGGAGCGAAGGCCAATTGGGTCTTAGCAGTCAGAAAATGTTTCGCACCAACTGCTTGGCTATCCCGTCCATGGCACCTTCCATAAGCTTATTTGTGCACGTGGTACTGGCAACGAGTGATAACAGATTTGCGCAGATTTCAGCAGCATGGAGCGAAATTATTTAACTATTTAGTCGTGTTACACGCAGGGGTGTCACTTTCTGAAATCATTGCGGTTGCAAATTCACAGAGGAAACATCTAAGTAATTTGAGCCCTCACGACCATCGGAGATAGGTGTCGTTCAACTTTCATCGAAGGCGGCCCGCGCCTCAGAAGACAAGCTTTATGTCTTATGGCGTGGTCTGGCACGTACAAACAAGACCCTATGAAATATGTGTCTAGTTCGCTGCCATGATGTGCCTGTATGTAAAAGTAGAGCTTAATTTGCACGGCTTTCTCAACAGACATATCGATAACATCGATAACAACAGGCATATCGATGTAAATTAGGTAAAGGGTCTAGCCACCGAATGGGTCTCCAGAGCAGCAGCCTCGGAAAAGGGTGAACAACGCTGGACATATGTTGGAAGCTGATGTAACCAAGAAGATTGTTGAGTCTTGGCACTTCGGGTGATGCGTAGGGAGTTCTTACGTTGAAAGTAATCAACCGTCAGTACACCAAAAGTTAATGGTTAAACGGTACCCAAAACATTGGTTGCATTGGGAAACCCAATGTGGTGAAGCTGCACTTATGATCAGATTTCTTCGTCAGTCGATCAACGGCACCCATATATTTCTTTCGCTCTGGAACACACTACACAAGGTGTTTTGATTTCATCACTTGCCACCCTTTTGTGGTATAACCAGGGGAGCAACACACTGCCAGATTGTACTTAACATACGTCGTGTTGACGATGTGACGGATGTGGGAGCATTGATGACTACCGCTGTCGCCGGTCGTGTTTTGCCATTCACTTGGCAATCAAATACTACAACAGGCACGATTGTGTAGAAAATGCACTCGCCACTGTTTAGAAAACAGGGGTTATCTTTTACCTGGACCATCCAGTACTTTTAAAAGCTGCCGCACATTACAGTCAATTGTTCTTGATTCCAATACAGGTGCTGTAAGGTGAAAAACGTGTGAGACACTTTCAGTGTAGTCTATCATAAGAAGGGGTAGACATGAAAAAACTGTAGGTATCTACAGATATTTCTTGGCGCCAAAAAACATGATACTAGTAGTGATGTGTCTTTTGCATCTAAAGTACACACAGCTAAGATGATTTCTTTAAAAATTCGTTTGGCCCAGTATTCCCTCTTTCCACATATGATTTGAGAGGGCCTAGAAAAGCATTGGAGGGGACACCCATGGCTACACACATTTTAGGGCATCTACTCTTACCACTGACTTGACCAGTCCCGATTTTCTTGCACCTTTGCGGTGCAAAAAAGTGGCTTTTAAGAAACCTTGAAAAGTTGCGCAGTACGAGCCGAGACCTGGCTTAGATCTCACTGCCCCCGCTGTTTGAGAGACACAAAACCAGCCCCGTCTGATGGAGCCGAGAACTGACAATTGCGCTGAAAAACAGTGGGTCGACGCGCTCGGCTGACGCTGCCGCACGTTCAAGGGAGTCAGCCGAGGATCCAGCCGTTTTCGGCGTTTTCATGGAATGGCGCCAGCTGTCGGCGACCAAAACAGGTACAGAAGTCAAAACAACGGCGACGGAGGCTCAGATATCTCATCTGCTCTCTTAGTCACGGTTACATAACTGACATGCTGACTTGCGGGCGAGAGAAAAATGCCCACTTAGCCTAGCTAAGCGATCTCAATGCTGTCCAACCGACTGGTTTGCCAATTAAATCCGCTGGGAAAGAATGCCACCTTTTTAAACCGGTCGGTCGAAAACAACATACTATGGCCTGAGCTAATTGAGATGGCGCACCAAAACCTCAACGAATGTAATAAAGGTTACTGAAACCAACATTCGCGCAATTTTTTGCGTGCCGGGCGATTTTTGTCACGGTCGGGCAAAACGTCATCATTAAGCGTACATTGATTCAGCCCGCTAAACTTACCCAGCATGGTCGAAGCCATACTCTGCACGAGTGTTAAAATCCCATGTAATCGAATTAAAACTTTAACGAGCACACCACGAGAGCGGCGTGACTAGGGATTTGATGCCGGCAGAAGTTAAGGCAGATGAAATGTCTAACACCGTTAACGTAACACTCCCTTAGTCAAATGGTATCGCTTGTACCATGTGTGGAACTCGGAGACCTGCTCTGCTTTTGAAGGTACCAAACAACACATACTAGCAAAAGCAAAAAACCTCTTTTGCTAGAGGCCGATGAGGTAGAAGTTGAGTTTTGAACCGTTGGCTGTTTTTGCATGTTGCACCTTGGCAAAAAACCTTAGAATCCGTCCTTCACACCAAACATCTGCAGCTTTTTATAAACGTCCATTTCCTGAAAAAGTACGCACCGGATGCCAAAAAATGCGATTAGCTATATTTAGCATTCATAAGAAATGGTCTCAGACGAAAGTTTTACACCAAAGCAATTCTTACGATATGCAAACGCGGAATATGAATGTTGATGTATTTCGACACGGCTACACTTGTGAAATAAAGTGTGCGTAACAAGTTATAGAAGCCATTCATCCCTCAAGGCATAGGAAGCAAACGTTGCTTTTTAAAAGCTTCTTACTAAAAATGAAACTGTGTCGAGCACCTTGTGCATCTCGCCTCACCCTCTTAAGACCCACCGCTCAGAAATATTAACATTTTTAGACCCACCGCTCTAAATCTCCATCATTTGTAGACTCACCGCTCTGAATGTCCATCATTTGTAGACCCACCGCTCTGAAGCTCCATCATCTAAGGACCCACCGCTCTGAAGCTCCATCATCTAAGGACCCACCACTCTGGGGTTTCATCATCTAAAGACCCACCGCTCTGAAGCTCCGTCATCTGAAGACCCATCGCTCTGGGGTTTCATCATCTAAAGACCCACCGCTCTGAAGCTCCGTCATCTGAAGACCCATCGCTCTGAACCTCCATCATCTAAAGACCCACCACTATGAAGCTCCCTCATCTAAAGACCCACCGCCCAAAAGCTCCATCATCTTAAGACCCAACGCTCTGAAGCTCTCTCATCTAAATACCCACCGCCCTGAACCTTCATTATCTGTCGGGCGGCCGGCATTTGAAGTCGGGACCTTCGCTGCGAGGCCCTCAAACTTTCCTTCCCTCTCCACCGAAACTAAGATGGTCGGGAGATCCGTCGACACTCGTGTGCGAAATCCGGCGTTGACAGACCAGACCCGGGCCCGACCTGCCGCTGGCTCGCCCGACAGCTGCAGCGCACCACGCACGGCGGACTGTCGACATGGCGTCATCTTCCTCGGCACCAAACGGCCAACCGCAAGCATCCGCAATCAAGATGATCTCGAGCTGGCAAGCTATGCGTGTCTGTTGCCAAGCTCTCCGCGCCGCCACTGTCGAGGGCATCGGCTCCAGAGCTGGTGCTCTGTGGCACCGCGCTCGGGCACCAGGGGAATGGGGAAGGGGAGGGGTCAACCGTTGGTCCGATCATCACGGCTAGAAGAATCCGAGCGCGCGTTAGTCAGATAGCGTCAATGCGCGTATCTGATTCAAGACCTGGGTAAGTTAGCGTACAAGTTGCCAGTGGTTCTCAAATCACATTACGTGTGTACATGTCGTGCCGCACGACTTTTGCTCGCGTATTGCTCGCGATTTGAACGCCCCCTCCCCCACACCGTACCCCGCGTGCTTGACCACATCTTGATTATGCGCATTTGGAGCCCTGCAGCCTAAATATAGCAATCGACTGATCACTGGTGAGAGGGATTGGCTGAGACGTGTCGGCTCTGCCGGTGCATTGCACGGTTCAATGGAGCTGGCTTACCTGGAAATCTTAATGGACCTGGCTAACAAAATAATCATGAGCATGTGCCCATTCGCTCAATAAATCCACTGAAACGGAATTGCACTATGCCATAGCACGGGCGGATCAGGTGCAAGCAGAAGGCGTCCGTTGGAATGACATGTTCCACGCCATGAGCCAGAAGACCTTCATGAAAGAAAGCATCCGCTCTGCTCTAAAGGAAGGATCAAAACCGCACGGTCCCGGGTTGGTGTTACGCTATATAACAGGCCATGGGCAGCGTTCCTTGGATTGGCAATGTGCAGTGGCTGGAATCTAACACGCAGGTACCTCTACACCTCTTTGAGTCCTACGCAGGTATTAGCACACAACAACGGGGATTTCCAACTGATATATGTGAGATGACCACACGATGTTGCAAATGCCAATTTTGCACTGATGCTGTCCCATCCGTATGCGAGCAATGGCAATGCGAGCAGCAATGGATGGGGAAAATGTGGAAGAAAGAAGTTACACAAGGCCTCAAGCACAAACGTACCACGTTTTCTTGGACGAGACCAAACTGGATTCAGCTCTTGGCCTATACTTGGCCTCCGCGCACTTTGACCGCATCACTGCCTCGCACTATCACCACTGTCCACATGCTCCATCCTTTCTCTACCTCCGCTTATGCTCATCCCGCTCTCTCTTCGATGTCCCACCGGCGGCAGGTGAAAGGCTGCAACCCGCAGATCAGCAGGGGAAAACTGCCTGACCCGTGGCCCGCGCCACTCAGAGCCCTGCAAACGCTACCAGCTGTAATGGCCGGGGCCACCGAACGGCCGCAGCCGGGGCCAAATCGTTACGGAGGCATCTGTAATTGGCGGTGCAGGCAGCGGCCGCTTGAGCAGCCCTCGGGGGCGGAAGGGTGGCGGAGGGGCGACGGGTCTCGGTGGTTGTCGAGGCGCGGCCGCGCGCTGCAGCCTTGGCTAGACAGGGCCGCGGCACAGCTGGACAGTCCACACCAGCGGCAGCGTGGCTGGGCAGTTCCACACCGGACGCGACGCGGCTGGGCACTCCACACCGAACACAGCGCGGCTGGGCAGTCCACACCGGACACAGCGCGGCTGGGCAGTCCACACCGGACGCGACGCGGCTGGGCACTCCACACCGAAGGTGGGGCGGGGTCTAACACCAGCGTCCGCTGGGACCACTCTGAGCATGGGGAAGTGGTGGCCTGGCCACGACCACCGCGGGCGAATGCCACGGAGACCACAGAGCGTGATTTGCATTTTGGAGCGCATCGGTTGCTGGAGCCATTTCGATGACCGTGAGTTGGGAACAGGGCGGGTAGGCCGAGGTTGAGCCCGACAGAGCTGGGGCAGCCGGCTGACACTCACGTGGGGGCGTCACTCGCAAACGGTACACAGAGGAGGGACACCTTTCAGGCTTTGTGGCTTGCCTCCCCATATTTTGACAACGCTAGGGAGGCCTTCCAAAACAGCTGTCCGTGACGCTGTGACGAGCAGATGGGTTTTGTGGCTGAACTATCAGATCACGTTTTACTTGCAGAACTTGCATTGCAGGAATGCATAGTTTCCTCAGTCTGGGATATTCATCTCAAGTACCGAATTTTATAGGCACACCGGTCGTCTTCCTTGCACCGTCGACGACTATTTGCGTCCTTTCGCCGGACGTCGATATTGGCTGTTCTGCTCCAGCAAGACAACTGTGCGCCATGCCCATGTTTGTCTTGCTGCCCCACGTGCGCAGGCTCACAGTCTTGTTTCCAGCTGGGCAGATAGCCATCTCCTGGCTTCTCCGTACATGAATACTGCGGCCTACCACCGAGTGCCACGAATCGACCGTGACACGGGGGTGCTGCTCCGGGAACCGCTCACGGTCGCCCACCTCTCTCAGAAGTTCTATCAGCCCAATTTGGTTCGTAACCTCTCCTTACTAAGGAGAACGGCCGTTTCGAGTACCACAGTCCATTAAAAACGCGATGTGCTACCCCTGTTGGGGATATCTGAATCTGCGTTTCCGTGTCTATGCCAGCATGTGGGGAACGTACACGTCTATGAAAAGAAACGGCCATCTCGGTTTCCTGAGATCAGAAATAAGCATTAAGAGGCATTTTCAACCGCATCACTAACCCAACAGCATGTTAGGCTGTCATGATGGGACTTAAGTAGGAAAAGACAATGAAAGGAAGACCAGCAGTAGGGTACAACACATTCCTGCGGAGTCGCGGATTTCGGGGTATTGCTGCTTCTTGGGACTAGACAAGGCTTATGATGAACACCACAAGCCAGTTCTGCCGGAACACAAAAACGGCGTATGCTAATAAGAAAATAATGGGCTTGAATCCACACTGAACGCAATCTCGCAGGGGGTTGATGGGTCTCTGCGGCGTACAGCGATGTGACAAGACATGCGACGTGTATCACCGCGACGGCGTGTTCTGTCCCAGGGAGCACGGTCCCTCCCGGCCAGACAACCGCCCGCACCACCGACGGCGTGTTCTGTCCCAGGGAGCACGGTCCCTCCCGGCCATACAACCGCCCCGCACCACCGACGGCGTTGGTCATGCAGTTGGCATGGTGCTCAATCCGCACCATGCTAGGCTGGAGGCCAGAATCCCTATCGCTATTCTGCCTGCCAATCCAATTCCCGACAAAAAACTTTAATGACGCGTTTTGCAAGAATAGAAGCGATAAAAACGGGATATGGCACAATGAACGAAAACGGGTTTCCACGTCTGCCACCGGATAAAATATGTGTCATGCTCATCGATATTACCCAACCGCAAAAGAGAGCGGAGAGAAGATGGGTTAACCTAGAATACGTCAAATGACACCAAAAGTGCGTGAAAAATCAATGGCCAGAAAAGCCATTGTTACCGAAATTACCAACATTGTTCGGACCCGATCAAAACACAGTTGTAACAGAAACAAGAAGACCACAACCCCCGATCGCGCTACTGAAACGTTACTACGCTGTCAAGACGAGCTAGGAGCAGCCATCAGACAACCTTCGCTTGGCGGGCGCGCTAAGCCGACTCATGTTATGGATGATCATCTATTTATATAGCGCACGAAAAATAGACTGCATGTCGCGGGCGTGCAAATGCAACTATATTTGCAGTCAGGCCAGATTTAGTGCAGCGCCGACGCCAGCCGTCTGCCTCCATCAGCACACTCTCGCGCGTGACTGATCCCGCCCGGGCCGGCACGCGGCTGCGCGTGCTAAGGGGGGGGGGGACATCACAGAGGCGGCAACGGCGCAGGACTTGTTAGTCCCGTCCCACCTGAGCCGGGAGGGGGAGGGGGAGGGGGAACACCTGCGCTCGGCAGCCGGCCCGTATGCAGCGCTGCAACCAACGGGCGTGTTCATGCTAATCGCGCCGCGGAGACGGCGCCGGATTATGCAGGGGGGGGGGGGGGGGGCGTCGGTCCGGCCCGCGCCGCCGCCAGGCCGGTGGGCAAGGACGCCGGAGCTGCCCGGCCGTTCTCGGGGTGCTGCAGCGGCCGCCCCCGGCTGCGGGGCACGGTCACGGATGTGGCCGGGCCGGAACTGCCGGGCTGCCGAGCCGGGATGACCAATACGGTCACCGTCCGTCAGATCATGGTCCGTGCTGTCATAACGGACCCAGGGGTCTGTCGTTATGCGGAGTGTGTGGGACGCGGGACGTATCCTGGTGCTGAGGTGCAGTGATTTACAGTCAACGAGACTTACCAACTGACTAAAATACCAACATATTTTTGTCGCAGGTGGCCCATCAGGCCACCAACGGACAGTGCTCCACATCGGCTCAAAGGGGTGGTTCTACGTCGGTTGCTACAACACGCACGTTTTGTAGAACAGCCGCGCCATCCTCTGCAGACCCGTGAGTCAGCGTTCCTGGCCCACCCCCCCCCCCCCTCTCATCCCAGCCGCCGCGGGTCAGCTGACGCCGCCCCCTCATCAGCTGACCAAGCCGGCAAGGTCGGGCGGCACACCCAGCTGGACTCGGCGAGGACAGCACGGGCCGCTGGCCCGGCAGAGGCTCCGGTGCATCGTTTATGACGCGTGTTACCGCACTTCGCGCGCGACTGGCGCCGCTGCCTGATGTGTAGTGGAGAGATATGTACGGGACATTTAGTGCATGACAGGAGATACATACTCAGGCTGCGTATCAGTTATACGTATGACGTGGCCCTTAATCGAGGCTTTTGTAAACATGCAGCATGTGGTTGAGACTGCGCCAACACCGCTGCTGCCGCAATGGAAAAATCACCTGAGCCAAGATTCAGGGCACGAAACACGAGGCCTGGCCGCACGGAATGCGTTGGTGAGTTGAAAAGGAGAGAGCGAGGAGCTTGCGATCCAAGCGGTGGGCAAATTTAGCCTTTCCGCGGGTGTCTTGTGCCCGAGCGAGAACGAAGCCCATCCCAAAGATGGAAGGCAAACCTCGCCAATGTGTAAATACCATGCGTTTGTGGACTGCCAGAAACCACGTTCTGCTTCGTGTGCCATCAACTGGGGGTCCCAACTTTCCACTGGGGTAGACACACATGACACACATTGGCAGGGAGACACACATGACACGCATTGGCAGGTTCCGCTCAGTCTGCCTCTCATACGACTGGTGAAAAGTGCAGTATGATTCAGAAAATCGTCCAAGGAAATCTGACTGGGTTGGAGGGAGGCAGAGGGGGGGGGGGGGGGCTGGGTCGTCAGACGTGATGCAGGAGACAGCTATTGCTACCCGCCTATGCTTGCCTACCCCTCTATCAAGCAACCCGTCTTGCGCAGTTCTGGTCGTGGTGACAGGGGCCGTGTAGTTAGCATGTTAGACGAGTCTCGGGTACAGTTCCTAAATGAGCCAATCGCCCACCGAATAAATCGCAACGGCAGCAGCCCGTCCTATCGGCCATCCTCGCCGTCCCACATTAGCATAATGCAGGGTAGTACTATGAATAGGCAACGAGCACGATCATCCCCGCGGCG
>NW_023596818.1:15409973-15414135 GCF_011947565.3 Pollicipes pollicipes
CATCCTGGCCTTGAACGTCGCGTGCCCTATGGGGTGTCAGGATTTCAGTGTCGATGCTGAAGCGCCATGCATGCATGGTCAGCTTCGAAATATTTTGCACAAAATATAACAGTGAAAGTTTGATGTGTAGCTATGGATAACTCAGAAGCTCTTCCCAAAAGTAGCGTTGGAGTGGTGAGATGATCTGAGCCCCTTGTATGATGAAAGGCTTTTTAAGTCCGTCGTAAGACGAGGGTAAATTACTTTCTCAGAACAGGTTGCTGTCAGTGTATCGGCTGTCTGTCTCGGCACTACCATGATTTAACAGCTGTTTTTTCGATCAACGCGTGGTATTTCAACATGATATCATGCACTACCGCTGCAGATGTCCAGCCGCAGGCTCTGTGCTGTCAACGGTGTGCGCTATCGCTATTGCGTTGAACAAATTAACTGATTTGTACGGTATAGATCGGCGCACGCTGTTTCATGAGTGATGCGCCTGTTTCCCCTGCAGCTATGCACGTGGGTGCAACGTCGACCCTGCTGTTCCGCCACCACAATAACCCGACAATCCAGGACGTGCTGCGCCGCCTGGACAAGGAGAAGCTGGTGGGCACGTTGTCCTACAGTGACCCGGCCACCGGTGAGCACAGCGACCTGGGCGTCAAGGGAGGTGACAAGCACTAACTGCTTGGGGAAACTTTACGCTGACTTCCAAATTCTAAATTGAAAGAGCTAGAAGGTGCAGCGTTTGCTTTTGGTGGCGCGAGATTTCATACCTTGGCCGCTTGGACAAATTTAGAATCCAATGCCGGCTGCCGACCTTCCCCCGTGCCCCAGACGGCCTCTTCTAGTTCCTGCTATCATCAAGGTATCGTCAACTGGACGTCTTCTGTCACCCCACTCTCTCCGGTACCCCAGGCGGCCACTTCTGGTTCCCGTTATCCTCCAGGTGTCGTCAGATGGACGTCTTCTGTAACCCCATCCCCCTCCCGTGCCCCAGGCGGCCACTTCTGGTTCCCGCTGTCGTCCAAGTGTCGTCAGATGGACGAAAACCATGTGAAGCTGCTCAAGTACGGCTCGTGGGCTACCTCGGCCGGGTTTGCTGACTGGTACGCCATCCAGACAGTCAGCCCCGGTGCCAAGCCCGGCGACTTCGGAGATCTCAGCTGCTTCATGGTTATGAAAGTGAGCATCACAAGCCAAGCTACGTAGCCCCAAGTATGGGGTTACACGTCGACTTATGTGACTACAGAGTGTTTCGGGTATGCGTTTCCCTTTCAGTGCAGTGCATGAGTCTATCGGTAGTCAACTGTGCTTGTTTTGTATACCTTTGCCCTGATGCTACAATCACAGCACACTAAGTTTTGCAGTGCACAAAACAAGCTAACAGTTCTAGTTATGGGTGGTTTGTAAGACTTGGCGCAGAAGAGCCCTCGAACCATGTTACATAACATGTTATTATAAGTAACCGGCGCTTGCAATCAATATTACACGACAGCGCTATTTCTAATTCTTTACAGGATGAGGTGCGAGCCAATGCCAACGACTGGCTTTCCCTGGGGATGCACGGGAACCAGTCGGGACCGCTGATATGCGAGGGTGTTCTGTCTAACGACAGGAGGATGGGACTCGTAGGTAAGTCGCGTGCATCGCCGTAAGAGCTTCGAAATATTTTGCGATGGCGCCTAGATCTCGGCGCTGAGGCCTGCGTGGTGCGCTGGTACCTGCAGCGCTGCTGTGAGCCCTGTGTTTCGGTGGCGGTGGCATCGCAAGCCTTCGAATGGGATCGATGGAAAACACCACTAGGCGTGACATCAGTAGGTAACATTCTGGTCCGTCAAGTGTATACCCAGCCTTTAGAAACAGCTTTGCCCAGTTATCACAAACAGCTGTCTAATCGGCCTGACGCCGATCGAGCAGTCTTGCGCAGGCCACGGATGCTGGCAAACTATTTAGGTAAGTTACTTTGCTAGCCAAATCATACGACCGGCTTATTAGCCGTCTATCCACATGTAAAGTATAGCCAAATACCTCAGACGCGATGTTAAGCACTCTACAAAACTCGGATAGCACCTGCTACACATAGGAATGCCTCTGTAGGTGAGGGCGCTCGGTCGAACGACGAGTGCGCGGACCCGTACTTCCTGCTGCTGACCTCGGCCTGCTGGAACGGCATCTCCATGGCCTGCATCGACGTGGTGAAGAAGCACGTCACCAGGAAGACCCACGGCGACGTGGGCATGCGCGTGTGCGACTACCCGACCATCCAGGTGAGTGTTGGGGTGTGGGGGGCGGGCCGGTTTGCACAGCTGTCTGAGGTGTGCTCAGTGCATCTGATCCTTCTTGCTGACCCTCACACAAGGTGTAACAACTGGATCATGTGCTTGGCAGTACATGTACAGTGACTATTCACTACATGCATGAAGGTGATAGTAAGTCTGACTTTTCTTTACTTGACAATAAGCTCGAATCCGTTTTCATTGGGACTCATGGAGTCATACATTTCACTTCATTAGGACTCAGGCATTTCATTTGCCTTATGCCACGCCATGATGCGCGTTTCGCCAGTCAACTGGCGTTGCACAGCTATCATGGAGCCGGCGTGTAGAATGTATCATATCATCCCATCCATCCGGTTATCACATCCGGTTCCGGTCCCGGTAAACCGCAACC
The DNA here is from genome assembly GCF_011947565.3 of Pollicipes pollicipes. NCBI lineage: Eukaryota > Metazoa > Arthropoda > Thecostraca > Pollicipedomorpha > Pollicipedidae > Pollicipes > Pollicipes pollicipes. Next base: position 15,412,629 of record NW_023596818.1, read on the forward strand.
GGCGGCACTTTCCGAGGCTCTTCCGCAGCACGCCGCTGCTTTTGATCTGGTTTCCGCCCGACGTAGGACTACTTCGGCGAGTGCGTGTGCGACACGAACGCGACGCGGCTGATGTCCGCATCGCTGGCTATGGCTTTGGACCAGGCTACCGACAACAACAGCTGGGACAAGTACACCGACCGGCTCCACATGCCGAGGTCAGTGAGTCTCGGACACCGCTGGCTAGACGAGTGAGGGTGGGGATCAGGCTAATAGGGCAACACAGCTAACTTGGACACGTGACGTTAGCAGGGCCTCACCTTGGCTGCAGTGTGGGGCTCAGGTTAATAACGCGACACAGCTAGCTGGAAGCCGGGACGTCAGCGGGGCCTCGCTTTGACCGCAGGGTTGAGCATCTGCAACTAGTTGTAATTAGCACGGGTTGGACAACTGTCGGAACAAATTGGTTAAGAACTATGAGAGCTGAGCTTGAAAGAAAAGTTCCTTTGAATCAAATGCGATGAATTGTTGCTTTGATATCACGTTCTAGAAATGAAAGCACCCGGCTGCGTTTTATATCTATGCGATGCTTTGAAGGGAGTGTTCCACATTTATGCGAGGTTTTGAATTGAAATAGCCGTCTTGAACACCTTTCGGTGCTTTCCACAATCCTGGTCTTCTCAACACATAAGCCTCCCTCGTTTCTGAGCTACAGGCCCGCATAGGTAGGGAAAGGTATATCAGGGAGAGTATTTCAAAGTCACCCTTGCATTCATGACGTCATAACAACATCATTCAAATCCGCCATTCCATCAGCCACGCGGCTATCAAGTCCAAAAATATCATTGTCGAGGCGTTCATGTTTGGCGTTCTTGAGCGTCATTTCGAGATATAACGGCCGTCAACCGGCTTTCAATCGATGTTGTGCAAGGTTGGATGACGTAATCAAACCATGACACGTTGGGGAGCATATTTACTAAACAGAGAATTGTGCTGCCTAGAGCAGTCTTTTCACTTCAAAAGTACGAATACTTATACAAATGCTTATAAGTGAGCTCGCTTCATCACATCCGATGCGAGCTTCAATACCTTCAGGTGTGAAACGCTCCCTTTAATATCTAGATTGTTGGCTATAGACGGCTTCAGCTTACGTTTAAGCTAATGTCTGTGCGTTTGGCGACAGTCTCGGTAGAGCATGAAATGCTGGGAGACGCGCTCAGAAAAATGAAAAGGATATACTTGGGAGCTTCACAGCACAGCTCGAGTAGTGGTGTGGACTTAAACGAAGGCTTCTTATTCTTGTTGTATCCCTTCATCTTTCTTGGGGCCAAAATTAGAATCAAGAGACAACTTATTGCTTTGTGTCACACCTATTGGCTCTTCACACGTTGTTTTGCGTGCATGCCCGAAAGTGCTCAAACATGGTCAGGACCCCAGACCATTTTTGCAATTCAAGCCATGCCTATCATACAGATAATCGCGTAAATCATCTAAATTCAAACAGTGTTGTAAAGCAACAATCGATTCG
>NW_023596818.1:15415135-15440135 GCF_011947565.3 Pollicipes pollicipes
AGGAGGAGGACGAGAGAGAGAGAGAGGAGAGGAGGAGAAAGGAGACGAGAGAGAGAGAGGACGAGAGAGAGGAGAAGGAGAGAGGGAGAGAGAGAGAGGATAGAGCGGAGGAGAGAGAGGAGGAGAGGAGAGAGAGAGAGAGAGAGAGGAGAGCGAGAGACCGACGGAGCGAGAGAGAGAGAGAGAGGGGAGGTTGAGAGGAATGAGAGGAGGACGACGAGGAGAGAGAGGAGAAAGAGAGAGCGAGGAGAGGACAGTGAGAGGAGAGAGAGATGAAGAGGAGGATAGAGAGAGAGAGGAGAGAGAGAGCTCACTGAGGATTAATCCCTGGTCGAATTCCATGATCCAGACGTGCAATTGCCTTTATTTCGACTGAGAATGTGCCTCCGAGGTGAAACTGCAGACTATAAAGGGTCTCCGCTGTTTGGAGCATCACCTCGTTGCTTTCACATGAGAGGAGTCGCCCGGTCACTGCCGGAGCCAGATTATTTTGATTTCGCCCCCGGGGTCTTGTTCCAGCTCCGTTCAAAGCGCTCCAGCATGCCGACTTGCTGCTCTTTGCTGACCTTGGCTGTGGAGTCGTCAGCACATCAGACGACAAGCCCAGTGAGGCCGCTGGAACTCACGATGCACCATTCTGCCACACTGGAACGGGCTGCGGCCTTGGGTAGTTCCGAAGAGCAAATCGGGCAGTCTGGAGGCTCACTGGTTAATTTAGGTGGAGTCGGGTGTCATTTCGGAATCATATGAGCTTCGGAAACCCAGGATCAGTTTCAGCATTTGCCGTCAGCCAGGTGGCAAATGTCATCTGCTGCTGTTTAACGTCATCCGCCAGCTTCTGGTGGAGCCCCGTGATGGGAAGCGCTTGAGGCTATTTTCCAGAATCTGGTACATTCTTGTGTGACTGGTATGGACAAGGGCCACCTTTGGAGGCATTTCGATGGGTCATGAGTGATCCCAGACCTGAATTCTGAAGTGCTCTTTGCTGTTTTGCTCTACCGCAGCATCCCACATAGTCAGCTACTTTGGTTCAGCACAGATCCACCTCTCACAAACTTCTCCAGCACGCGCGAAATTGTATTTCCATCGGGTTGTGCTGGCTTCTGAGATTATCTGAACCGTTTTTGTGGTACGTTGTTTGATCTCGTTGGCGAATGCAAACAGTTTTTTGCTTTTTGTTTCTTGCTGAGCAGCGCCATGTGCAAAGTGAATCTGGGACAAATAAAGGAAAACATCATGGCACGTTCAATCAAACGAAAAGAAAAACATGTTCTTGTAAAATATCACTGTGAGACGCATATACAACCCGGACATATTTTTCTTTCCACGTACTACGTAATTAATTCATCCAAATTAAGCTTACTAAACAAATGCACGTTTACTATTCTATACTGATGGTTTGTTACCCATTACCCCATCATGACCTTTCTGCGGGCACCACTGCGTCTTGTCCGCACGCTACTGCTGACCGCAATCGGCACGCGTCGTGTTTGCCTCATATTCCTGTGCTGCCGGCCATCTGTTCCGCTTTGTTTTTAGGACGACTTTTCCCCAGTATGAGCTGGATTGCAGCCGCCTTTCCACCAGACGGCTTTTATCGTTTCCAGACGCTGACTCTGAATGGCCGCGAGTGCACGCCCGGCCTGAGCCCGGACAGCTACACCAAGATGACGCTCCAGAAGCGTTCACCCATCGGCGACAACATGGAGCAGTTTGACTTCGCGTACCCCAGCAAGGACAAGCACAGCGGCTGCCTGCCGGGGCAGTATGTCAAGGCACGTCTCTCGTTGCGCATTGCTCGATGGATGAAGTCCGTGAGAAGCTCCTAATTCCTCAGGCCAATAGACGGCGCTGAACAATTTCACGTAACATATTTGTCATGTAGCGTAAAGAAGCCAAATGCCTCGGTATGATGAGGATAGAATAAATATGAGGTGCACTGTTCGGGATGTGCGTTGGCACAGCTATGTCTTCCACCTACCCGGTTCCATGATTTGTACAAATGTGGTTGTATACATGTATCTCACCACCATCGTGTGTGTGTGTGTCCAGGTGCGAATCCAACCCGCCGGCCACCCGGTGCAGGAGCGCTACTTCTCACCCGTGTCTCGACCCGACGAGCCAGACCGGCTCCAGCTGATCCTCAAGTTCGAGACGGCCGGCATCTTGTCGCAGCACTTCCAGCAGCTTAAGCCGGGTTAGTGACAACCTGTGCAGCCGTAGCAGCAGCACCTGCTGGACAGGTGGCGAGCTGTGACACGAGGATGGAGCTCAGGCTCAACAACGAAGGCGAGACACCGTTTACTCGGAATTTTTTCCATGTCATCTAGTGTTCTGGAAGTTTTGGTTATTGCAAATACAGCTTGCGAAGTGCTAAGTCTTCAGTTGCTGAAAGACGCACAAGCGCACTGTACACCCACCTTGTATTTCAAACGTTCGCAGCTTACCTTGCCGCTATGCATTCGCATCGACGAGGGCACCAAACCTTGCCCCTTGTCTTGCACCCGCAGGAGATTCCATCGAGGTGATGGGTCCGTGCGGCGGCTTCGAGTACTACGCCAACACCACGGACCACCTGACCCTGATGGCCTCGGGCGCCGGGGTCACGCCCTGTCTGCAGCTGGTGCGCTCCATCATGGCGGACCCGCAGGACCGCACCCAGGTGCACCTGCTGTACTACTCCGAGACCATCGACGACGTCCTGCTCAAGGACGAGCTGGACAAATACCAGGGTCAGTCGCTCACCGCCGTTACAGAGTCGCAGCGGTCAGAGAATGGTCATTGTCCCACTCGACGATCACTAGACAGTTCGCAGCTCCCGCAGTCAGCCTACCAGCGTATGCCTAGATCTGACAGCGGCGGGTCTTTAGTCGCGTAGGCCCCGTTTACATGAGATAAGCTGTTCCTGGACTGCCAAAGATATTAGGCAAAGGTCAAAATGCATCCAGCCGACCGGCGAAACGAAACTAACACAGCCTGAATTTAGCGCAGATATGATGCTTGAGACATGCTGCGCCGATGTGTCTGAACAGTCATGTATTGCGGAGCATATTTACTAAACAGAGAAAATATGTCGTCTAGAGCAGTCTTTTCCACTTAAGAGCATACCAACAATCATAAGTGAGATTATTTCAGTAGATCTTGCGCACGAATTTGATTTGCCCAAATCCATTTCATTATATTTGTCCATCCAGGTGGCTCAGTTGGTTAGAGCGTCTGGGTTCCGATCCACCCACTCGTGGTGGGATGGGTTCGAGTCGCTTTAGGGCGTTTGCTGTATGCCCTTGACAGGTGTGGCCTGTGGCCGGTGGCAGCGGTCGCGCTAAAGGTCAGTTGACGTCAGAGGGCAGGACGGACCGTTCCGAGCATTGCGGCACGTTAAGCTCTCACCACTAAATTCTGCCGTTACCTGAAATTGCGCGATCGGATGGTGAGGGTCAGGGCTCACACAACAGGCACTGCTTAGCGTGAGCGCTGATACCAGAAGGCCATCCATTCAAAGGGTTCGGATAAAACTTATGAAAAATTTTAAAACATATACAAAATCTGATGCTTTCTTCAATATCTTTAGGTGTGGAACATTCCCTTGAACTAAAAGCTGATTGGGTACCGAAGACGAAGAGACATGGAGCGCACGCCAACGCGGTTTTTTAACCTTTCAGCGCTTGCGCAGAGCAGGAGGACGCCTGTGAGATCACGGCACCTTCATTCGATTGTGGTTGTCACTGGTTGGCTGAGCTGTTGTTAGGAAGGTGCTGCTCATGTGCATCTGGACACAGCGTAGCTAAGTTGACATTTTCGTTCCATGAACGCATCGTCCCATTTAAAATGCGACCACGCTGTTAAACATGGATGTTTACTGAGGTTTTGTACTAATCTAACACAAATTCCGATATGCTGTACGTAAAGGAGGCTATTGTGTGCCTCTCTTATATCGTCTTCTTCTCTTCATCAGCCAGCGACTGTAGGCTGAAAATCCTGTACAGCCTGGGCGAGGCGCCGGAGAACTGGGACGGCGAGGAAGGCTTCATCGATACCGACATGATCCAGCGCACCGTACCAAAACCCAACGGACGCCGTTGCAAGGTAACACAACACCGTTGCCGGACACAGCAACACATGCTGCAAAGAAAGTAACGCTGCACTGTCCTCAAACATGACGGGCCGCCGCTGCTGACCGACCTGCGCTTCGGGCGCTGTTAGGTGTCAATGGGCCTAGTTTTCGTGCGCATCTGATAACCTGAAATATTCTTGCAGGTGTCGCAAATGAAACCCACCGAAACAACGCATGTGTCGTGAACGTTTTTCAATCAATCTCTGATAGTGTGTGCCTTTGCGCCGTTGTGTGGTCTCAGAGTATGTCTCCGCTGTCTCGCCAGATGGTGCTGTGTGGCGGTCCGACCATGATCATCTCCTCTCTGAGCTCGCTGCGACAGCTGCACTACCCGGCCCGCGACATCTTCGTCTACGGCCAGTTTGGCGCCGAGCACGTCCGCATGGTCTTCGGCCGCAACGTTCAGCTGTCCGGCCACTCGTCCAGCTGCGCCGTCTGAGGTCACGCGTGTACCGTCTGAGGTCACGCGTGTACCGTCTGAGGTCACGCGTGTACGGTATGAGGTGGCCTGTCTACCATTTGAGGTCACATGTGAGCTGTCGAAGGTCATCCGCACCACTCGAAGTCACATGTACACCGTCTGAGGCCGCTGGTGAACTCTCTAGGTGTTTACCTCCACCGCCTGCTGTGTATTGTCTATTGCACGTCGAGCTCTGCTGGCTGAAGACTCTTACTAAGCTTGACGTCAATTTTGCGGTGATCTAATGGTAAGGGTCTATCAGGGTACCTATGTACCGACTATTTTAATTACACGAAGAAAGACTATTATCGCATCATGCTGTATTCTATGTAGATAGTTTCAGCCCAGCCCTGCAGGCTTGTCCGTCCGTCAGTGAAGCTTTCCGTTTCACAAAGCTCACGCAAGAGCTTGAACGTCGTTCAAACTCCCTTCGGGAGCAATGGCGTATTCTGCATAACAAGTTTCTTCGCAGAGAGGGATCCTCATGAAGTTCACTTGGTCGAGGAGCACGTTTGGAGTAACTCTCATTTCACCCAGTAAAAACATTGGGTGATCCACGGCCAACCCACGCTCACGCTTTCAGGCTGAAATGTGTCAGATTGTGACTCAATATTTGTTTGTTGCTAACGACGTGAGTGTCACCCACATAGAAACAGGATGTCGGTAAGGGATTTTTAGTCGCATGTGCTAGAAGCGCTTGCATGTGCTAGAAGACGCGTCGCAATACATAGCAAATCTTGTTTATGTTGAAGTTGAGATGATCGAATGATCACGATACGCTCCTGAAAGCCTCACCTGGGCCCGCCGCATCACATGCATGTCTTCGTCGCGTACCCCAGGGCTGCGAGTCTTAGCCGCCTAACAAACAAAGCTTCTCGCGCCGAGCTAACCTCTATCTGGAGAAAGAAAAGTAGATCACAAGGTCACCGAGGTCAGTTGGACGAAACCAAAAAACTTAGCACGGACACCTATAAGGCTGTTGTCACTGGCGGGGCGCGTCGCGACCGATGAGGGGTCGACGATCGGCGAGGCCGAACCTTTCAACACGGTGGCGCGCCTCGGAACGACGTGACACGCATCGCAAACAGCGAACAGGAGGCGACACAGCTGACGACACTGACGGATGAAAATGAAATTAGTGACGAAGGAATGAGGAACGGTTGGGAGTAACAATCCGTCAAAACGGAACATACCGGAAATGGTTCACATTTGAAGATATTGAAGCAAACATGAGACGCGACGAAATAAGCTTGCTTATAACTACTGGTATCCTTTCAAGTAGGAAGACTGCTCTAGACAACACAATATTTCTGTAACTAAATATGCTGCTCAAGACGTTATTGTTTGATTGCGTCATCGTGTTTTACATGACATTGATTGAAAGCCAAATGACGGTCGTTCTATCAAGAAATCGTGCTCGTGAGCTTCAGATATGAGCAATTCGACAAGTCTATTTGTCGCGTCCTTGAACGCCGCATGTCCAATGGAATGACATCGTTAGAATGACGTTATTATGGCGTCATGGATGCTTGGGTAGCCCTAAAAAGTCTACATGAAGTATTCTGCACATTTTGCCGGCGTGTGGGGTTAGAAACTGCAGGGATTTAGATTTTAGGAGGTACAGGGCTGTGAACTGCACCGAAGGATCTCCAAGATGGCTATTTCAGTTCAAAACCCCGTACGAATGTGGAACACTATTGCCATCTAGTGAAGCAGGTTTCTAATTGTCCGGCATGATAGGTCAACTGGTGCTGACCACGCCCACGCCAGTCCTTCTGGCGAGTCAATCAACCTTAACTTTTTCAAGTCCAAAGCTTCTGTTCACTAGTTTTTGATCCAACCAAGTCGCCTTCACTGACCCTCACCCTATATCGCAAAGTCTACATGTAAGATAAGGGCAGCATTACTTTGTCAGCGAGGGTTGAATTCTCCCGAAAAGGGACCGTTCGCTCAATATCATGGTTCTCCAACGACTATGATCACCACCACGTAGTATAGATATGAGCTTTAAAACTATTTCATGCATTGGTACATTTGGAAAGCTCTGAGAATGACTTCTGAACAGAGCTTCGAATGATCTTACTGCTGACAGTTCTTTCATCAAACAAATAGGCCACTTGATCTAAGCCAGGAAGGGCTTGATCTGTTTTTCAGCTTATGGGATCAGATTTCTTATACTGACAGCTGTTGACCTTGAATGCACGAGGACACAGACATGTGTCTGGAGCCAAAAAAGATCCCGAGATCCTATGAGGATGGAACATTATGGGACCTTTGATCTACCCTTGGCATCCAGACACATATCTGCCGGGATATACTTGGTGACCTTGGTGGTGGTGGTGTTGACCCCATCACATCGCCACACCTCTCTTCGAAGCAGCGTCTGTAAATACATCTGACAAAAATTAGCTTCTCGATGCCAAATACTGTATTAGCATATTTACATTTTAATAAAGGTGATAAACAACACAACTCTCCACGGAACCACACGATGGAGTGATACTTAACATCAACTTTAAGGAACTAAAACTAATGGGTAACCATCCGGCTGAGTGTCATCCCTTCCTGTTACAAATCAAACACGTCAATACAAACGTCTGCTAAAAACAACCCCACAGTGGATGATTTACACGAACATCATTGCGTTGCAGGTTTCCAGATGCCTGTTGCGAATTCATGACCAATCATCAGGCTGAACATGCCCTATCGAGCTGCCCTTATCGTGCGCCGACTTGGCAATCACGGCATGCACTCGTACGAAACATGAACACCACAGCTGTTATTTTGTGTGTACATGTACATGTGTACATGAATCCCGCATCTGATTTGCAGCAGGCTCAACTGAGGTCCAAGTCAAATGCTGGGACAAGTTGAGTCTTAACTCCAAAATCTTCCGAAGGGCACTGCTAGCAATAAAATATCACAGCAGAGGGTGACAGGCTTCACACCGGCGACTCCACGAAATTCACGGCACACATGAACATCGAAGTAACGTACCGGTTTTACAGCTAGGCATAGTCTCTGATATCCATCGCCAGCTAAGGCTGTGGTACGCAGCTTCACGTGTCAACTCTGGCGGATGGTGCGAACGAAGCTTTACGAGGCACTGTTGTGCCAGAACACAGCACGATGCCAGCCGCAAAACGTAAGCAGAAATAACCAGAACACGCCCTAACAAAGGCCAAGTGTTTCCGCTACAACTGCCGCGCGTATGGGCAGACACGCCCATCGCACGCACGGTCGCAAGGTCTGTGAAAAAAAAACTAACTCAGCCATGCCGTGCCACCCGTATAGCCGGACTAGTAGGCATCGTCCTCTTGACGGTCGTCGTTGCGATCGTCGTAGTCGTTCCTGTCGTTGTAGCTGTCGTTTCTGTCGTTGTAGCTATCTCGATCGTTGTAGTCGTCGTTGCGACCGCCGTCGTCGTTGCGGTCGTAGTCGTTGCCCGCATCCTCCTCATCCTCGTCGTAATCGTCGTCGGCACTCGCCTCCTGGTACTGCTGATACTCGGCAATCAGATCGTTCATGTTGCTCTCCGCCTCAGAGAACTCCATCTCATCCATGCCCTCGCCCGTGTACCAGTGGAGGAAGGCCTTGCGCCGGAACATGGCTGTGAACTGCTCCGAAATGCGCTTGAACAACTCCTGGATGGCGGTGGTGTTGCCGACAAATGTGGCCGACATCTTGAGTCCGCGCGGCGGGATGTCACAGACGGCCGTCTTCACGTTATGCGGTATCCAGTCGACAAAGTAGCTGCTGTTCTTGGTCTGCACGGACACGATCTGCTCGTCCACCTCCTTCATGGACATGCGACCGCGGTAGATGGCGGCTACGGTGAGGTAGCGTCCGTGGCGCGGGTCGCAGGCAGCCATCATGTTTCGGGCGTCGAACATCTCCTGTGTAAGCTCTGCCACCGACAGAGCCTTGTACCCCTGGCTCTGGCGTGACACCAAAGGCACGAAGCCCGGCACGAAGAAGTGCAGACGGGGGAAGGGCACCATGTTCACCGCCAGTTTCCTGAGGTCGGCGTTCAGCTGGCCCGGGAAGCGAAGGCACGTGGTCAGGCCGGACATGGCTAGACAGATGAGGTGGTTCAGGTCACCATAGGTCGGCGTCGGCAGCTTCAGCTGCTTGTTACAGATGTCGTACAGCGCCTCGTTGTCAATGCAGAATGTTTCGTCCGTGTTCTCCACCAGCTGGTGAGTGGAGAGAGTAGCGTTGTACGGCTCGACGACGGTGTCGGACACCTTGGGCGATGGCATGACCGAGTAGGTGCACAAGATTCTGTCCGGGTACTCCTCACGCACCTTGGAAATAAGGAGGGTGCCCATGCCGGAGCCGGTGCCGCCGCCCAGGCTGTGGGTCAGCTGGAAGCCTTGGATGCAGTCACAGGCTTCCGCCTCCTTTCTTGTGACGTCAAGAACTTGGTCCACGAGCTCAGCGCCCTCCGTGTAGTGGCCTTTGGCCCAGTTGTTTCCAGCTCCGGAAGAACCTGCAAACATGGTTCGTTTAGTCAGCATGCTCTACAGTGTCATGTGATCGCAGACCTACACATTGTTCTGTAACATGAATGATATTGCAGCAGACACCAGACATGTGTCTGGATTCTGAGAGTGAATGCTCGGTTCCATAGAAACCATCGACGACATAATCCAGATGTTAGGTTTTGGGATGCACTATTGTGATCAAAGCTTACAGGCTATCTCGGCTAGTGATCGATGTAGCTCACGACGGCATCGATGAGGCCCAGCTCCCATCCTTGCCGGAGCTATCCAGGTGACACGGAAGGTGTTTTCGTCTCTACCATGCCCGGCGAGAACAGTCTGTCACCCCGGCATCGCCAGTCACCAGTCACCAATCACCAATCATCAGTCACCAATTATCAATCACCAGTCATCAGTCACCAGTCACCAGTCACCAGTCACCAGTCACCAGTCACCAGTCACCAGTCACCAGTCACCGGTCACCAGTCACCAGTCACCAGTCACCGGTCACCGACCACCGGTCACCGGCCGCCAGCTACCAGTCACCAGTATCCGGTCACCAGTCACCAGTCATCGGTCACTGGTCACCGGTCACCGATTACCGATTACTGGTCACCAGTCATCAGTCACCAAACACCAGTCACCAATCACCAGTTGCCAGTCATCAGTCACCAGTTGTCAGTCATTGCTTGCCAGTCACCAGTCATCAATTGCCGGGGGTCGGATGATCAGACCACCGCTTGTTAGATTTAGATCTAATGGCCTTCCGATCTGAGCTACATCGCAGCAGGTCCACACTGGTTTTCTCCGCTTGGCTTCCACCGCGTGATCTTCACCAGGCCTACGAGCGTCGATTGGCCTGCGGCCATCATCATCAACCGACACCCACCGTTGATGAAGCTGTCCGGGTGGAAGAGGCCGCCGATGGCGCTGGCCCGAATGGCGTCCATGGTGCCTGGCTCCAGATCCACCAGCACCGCGCGCGGCACGTACTTGGCGCCGCCCGTCTCGTTGAAATAGACGTTGATGCGCTCGATCTGCAGATCCGACGTGCCGACGTACTGGCCCTCCGGCGTGAGGCCGTGCTCGTCGGCACAGATCTCCCAGAACTGCGCATCACATGCAGCGGGTAACGGTCACGTCACGGGGTGAGGGCACAGGGACAGCACTGCCATCGCCCCTGGTGTTGGGTACGAGCTGAATTTGGGGTAAGTAAGCCTTGTATTTTAGTTAGTTTCTAGTGTTGAATCGCGGGCAGATTGTGCCATCCTTTTCTCTTGACCATAACTATAGCGAAAAGCAGCGTTAATGCCCACTTCATCACATGAAGAGAAAGTGTGTTTTACTTTGTGCTTACGTAGCCATTGAAAAGAGACCTCCAGTTGTTACAGGTGTTCCGTAGTGCGCGGCGTGCCAGCATCGATCAAAGCCAACTCACCGGTAAGAGACAAGCGCGTACACCGTGCCATCGGCGCCATAGCGTGACTGCATGGTAAGCTGTGAGAGCGATGAGAGCCCAGCCAGCCAGCTGGAGGTTACATGTGAAAGGCGTGGGGTCTTCAGTGTCACTTCATGGCTTGCAGCGCTGTCAGCTCGTGTGGAAACTGAGCCCGTGACATGTCACCATCGTGACGTCCCTGAATTGAAGAGAGGTCACGAGGCGCCGTCACAGCCTTGCACACTCCTCTAAACTGAGGTCATGTTTCAAGGTGGGGTCAAGGTCTTGATGTTTCCGTCCTGGGATGGTCTGCAGCGGAAAGCGAAGTCAAGCAAAGCAGAGGACAAGCTGTGAATGAGGTCTGGCGTGTATACGAGCTGGAGCACGAACAGGCCTGCCACTCTGCTGAGATTCTGTCAGCCAGCATGCTTAGTGCAAAAGCTGCAAAGCGCAATACTTAAATAGTGACACGCATAGGCACAAGGGCTCTGCGAAGGTACGATCGTCGTTCAAGTGAAACCCTTAACATTGGACACCATTTCATCCCCGTTCATTTCTTTTAAAATTTACGTTCTACAATAATGTTAGTTTGAAGCAGCAAAAGAGCCAGTGCTTGCTTATGTGACAACCTGACCAAGCCTTACAGCCGAATATATTTTGCCAGTTTTGGAAATTGGGATTAACTTTGTTATTGAGCAAAACGTTCCCCAGGTGGAGGATTTTAGATCCATGCTGTTCGAGTTAGTTCCCAAAATCTTTGTTTTACACATCACATTTCAATTCTTTCATGCTCCTCAGTCCCGCTCATCGTTCGTGTTATATGGATCACGCCGGCTTGTTTTGGTTCTGATTTCAGATGGTGTTCCACGCAACCTGTCAGGTCTCGATCGCACACACACACCACACACACCCACACACACACACACACACAACACACACACACACACACACACACACACACACCACCCACACACACACACCACACACACACACCCACACACACACAACACACACACACACACACACACACACACACACACCACACCACACACACAACACACACACACACACACACACACACACAACACACACACACACACACACACACACACACACCACACACACACACACCCACCACCACACACACACACACACAAACACACACACACACACACACACACACACACACACACACACACACACACACACACCACCCACACACCACACACACACACACACACACACCACACACCCACACACACCACCACACACCACACACACACACACACACACACACACAACACACACACACACACACACACACACACACACACACACACACCACACCACACACACACACACACACACACACACACCCCACACACACACACACACCACCACAACACACACACACAACACACCACACACCACACACACACACCACACACACACACACCCCACAAACCACACAACACACACCACACACACACACACCACCACACAACACACACCACACACACACACACACACCACAACACCCACACACACCACACACACACACACACCACCACACCAACACACACGACACATACACCACACACACACTACACACACCACACACACACAGCACCAACACACCACACACACACCCACACACACACACACACACACACACACACACACACACACACACATACACGTTACTCAAACGCCACAGCGGGCGTGCTCATTGGCCCAGCAAGCTGCTACCCGCCTTCAGATGACCACCCGCCGGTCCGGGGACACCTTGTCGGTGAGTCCAGTCCGGGGCCACCCCCATCGGCGAGTTCAGTCCTGGGCAACCCCAGCGCTGTGCGTCGTAGCTCCACCCCCCCCCCCCCCCCCCCCCCCCACCCTTCGACCTCTACCTCGGCCTGAGCCTGCAGCAGGTCTGTGCGTCGTAGCTCTCCTACCCCCTCCCTTCAACCTTCCCTTCCCGCTCGGCCTGAGCCTGCAGCGGGTCTGTTGCGGTCGGCACTCGACGACGCCGTGTTTGTTGGGCGTGGCCTGCACGACGTCGAATCGATCACAGCGTAACATGCACGAGGCCGGCTCTGCTCCCCCTCCCCCTCCCCCCGCTTGGATCGACGACGGGCACGCACCGGACAGGTGAATAACGCATGCTGGTGAGACCGGGTGGCTCGTTGCTCGTCCACTCACAAACATTACGATAAGCGTCGAGCTTAGATGGTGATAGGAATCAACGTACTGGCACGCAGTTGCCCGCAATTTTGGCCAGTGCGTATGAATGCGATGCTACCTTACGCAGAAATGTCTATCTTTGTAGAACGGGAAGACGCTCCCCTCCGGCTGCACTGGTGCAAGAACGCTGTTTTCAGAGATGCTGAGATTACCTCAGTAAACGTCGTTCTACAACGTGAAATAACGTCGTTTGAACGATAATCTTGCTCCCCTTTTCCAACCGTTCGAATTTGACTTACGTTTGAGTTATCAAGTGCTGTATAGTTAAATAAAGAGCCAATCTTTTTTGAGAACAGGGGTGTAAGCATATGAGCTGAAGGACCAAGAGTCCTTCCCTTAAACTCATGTATCAACCCTCTTTATTTGACAAGTAGAGAGCCCTCCCAATCTTAGACATCATGTTCATGACAAATCAACGTAACGTAAGCACAACAAACAAATTGCCCAACAGTGTTTACTTTTTCCCCGAATGGTGAAAACGGCCGACATCCAAGGAGACATTCCCAGCATTCGGGACCGCTCCACGCTCATCGTAACAGGGTACATCGTAGCAAAACTAGCCCACTCGGCTAGTTTTGTTCAAGCACGCCTCTGTTAGAGAGCCGCTCCCCAGCTGCCATTGACCACGACTGTACATAACGCGATAACCGTTGAAGTGTTCCAACCTTAAGGCACCCTATCGGTGAAGGTGAATAACGTTGTCGCTTCAAACCTCATGAACCGAAACGTCGCAATACAGTCAGCTGATTTCTACAACGAACACAGGCAGTTTGAAGCATGCGCCACATGAGGTTGAAGCCCATGAGGATTGAGCTTTCCGGAGCGTTACCATCAACGACAGTTCAAGTTCTTTGAAGCCCAAACCCCAACCGGTACAGTTCACATAGATCAAACCGCTGCCACAGAACGTGAAGCCTGTTGCCTATAGAGCGGGCTCTAGATGCTATCAGTGCCTTTCATTCGTTGCATGAGCAGATGTGAAAACTATGCTGATGAGGGGTGGAGGTCGCCCTCCTCCGCATATAGATGTCGTGGTATTTCCGTATCATATCCCACATGCTTGCTTGGAGCACGTGAAACACATTCACGTTTTTTTCTGCGATCGATATCTTACTACTCCACCATTCACAGCTTTTACAATTCGATTGTATTTCACATAAGACTCTACAAGGCTTGAAGCGTCTCTTCACCTTGTAAGTTAGCACAGTCTTAGGTTTTGCGCATCCAACGCCGGCTCCAGCAAGTCGTCACCAATTTGCTAGACGCCAAACTCTTGCCCCCCCCCCCCCTAACGGCAGCCAATCGCGCGCTTCGAAGAACGCCGCCTTCAGCGAAGTACTGCTGTTCAAATATTCGCACGGAAGTTGCCTCTGGGAAGGCCACGCCGCATGGTACGTCACCAGTTGCCCAGCTGCCAAGCGTGGCGTAACCACAACAAACGGGTAACGTGCAGTTAGAACTCGGCTCGACTTTTCGGTGAACCGGCCGCGGGCCGTCGGAAGCGGGTCAGTATGAGATCGACCCGCGCCCATCAGCTGGCTTCCAACCACGCTCGAGGTCTTATAATTATATCACAGCCAAATTAACGTCCGCAGGCGCTCTCGCCACTGAACGAGATTCCGGTGACGTTTGACCACGGTCTTGTTATTGTGCCACATCCCAGGCTGGGTTCGCTCAAGTTTCCTCGACTGACGCGTAGCCTGGCTCACCCAAGTTCTCGTCATCGAACCATAGTTGCACCCGGTCACGCTCTATCGATCGGCAAGACCTGCGCTCCCTTGTGTCTTACCATTGCGCTGCCGCTGTGGATATGATTGCTCGTCCTCGTGATTAACCGCATGCGTTTAATAAACGATGAAATAACGCATGCTCGGCTGTGCACCGCCATGTTTGCTTGTGTACTCAAGATTGCACCGAGGAGCTCATAGAGGCCTTTTGAGGTCTGGCGTACGTATTTTAAAGGTCATATAAGTGTTATGGAGAAAAATTCCTGTCAAAACCTTAAAAAAATCGTCTTTATAAGCTTTCGTCATGGCCTTAGGGGCCCAAACCTCCCGTTGAGGACACAGAGCGATAGACAGCCAAATGTCATCAGAGCTCCACCTGTGACTGCACAACAGTCACAGCTGTGCTCAATCACGTTCTTGTGATTGGACCGAGACCAAGCCCGCTCCCTTATCGCTGGAAGGTAATTCACCCATAGATACGAAGAGCCCAGTCAATGGGGAATCACAGTAGTGGTTACGCTCGTTCGTGTTCATGACTGACCTCATGCTGTCACGGGATGTCTCAAGCTCACGACTCGCTCACAATTATAGTGATGGATGACCAAGGACTACAGGCTGAAAAAACAGATTTGTTTTCACCACAGAATATGTTTATGCATTAAATACGCATTGTAACGGAATATTGAAGGCCATCATTGCCTGGTAAAACTGTGCAAATGTATTTATGCAAATAACAAAACTCTCAACAAGCAGAGGGCCCCGATAGTGTGGTAGTTAAGCTGCGCGTCTGGGAAACCAGAGGTACGGGGTTCGATCCTCCGCGGTGCCCACCCTTCCTGCCAGGGTGAGAAGCGGGCGACGTCATATAGCCTCAGCAGCCGAGTGCATTGTTAAATCCCAATGACATATACTTAACATACAGCATAATAACAAACACTCATATCACACACAGCACGTGCTTAAGAAGCTGCCATATGAAACAGAGTTGATAACTCATGCTGAGAAGAGACGAGAGACCGTGCTGGGCCCTCCTGTCGTAGTGAGGTACGTTCGTGACGTGCGTGCCAGCCACGTGACCCGGCTGATTGCCCCTCACCTTTGAGCCGATCTGGTTGCCACATTGTCCCGCCTGGATGTGCACGATCTCCCTCATCTTGACGAGCTACGTATCCTCCGAAACTGAAAAGACCTGGACATTGATGCGCGTCCGTACAAAAGTGATTGTCAGTCACTTGGCTGCGCAATTATCTGCACGTATTTTTGGTTTACTCTCCACCTACTTACAGCTCGGGTATCACTGAAAAATAGCTGTTACGGCCACTCGTCACATATGCGTTCAGTCATCAGGCAGAGGCATTACTTTCGTGGTCATTAAGAACTAGAAAAAATTAGCCTGGTGATTCGGCTTTTAGTTAAGGAAAATAAAATCAGCCTTCCAATAAACAGTTGTCCAGCGCATAACATATCATTCTCTGCCTTGTTTTGAGTCACAACGCCATAGACTGAAACGGAAATTTGACCCCTGAGATCTCAGGCATCAAGAACTGTAGATACACCAAATCTACAAAATAGATGTGCCCGTGTGTGAAATCACTTTTTTCGAACGTTGAGACCCCCAGTTCATCTCAGGTAGCCAACCTACATGCCTCTACTAAGCAAAAGGTCACTGGCGCTCATTTCAGGTCAACGACCTCATTTGATCTTCAGAATGCCACGATGGCCAAAAACTTGCAAGTTCGCTTTGGTTTTTGAGTTTCAGTAAGCGTCAAGGATTACGCCAGGTGGCATGTGCCTAAAACAAAGTATGAATCAGGGTCAGTCAAGGTCAATTACCTCTTGCAAATTATACGTCCTTCGAATAAACCATGTATCGACCTCTCAGTGATTGAAAATTCCAACCGAGCGCCAAAAACTACGCCAAGCCATGTCTCAAGTAAATGAAATTTTGGCTTTGATCTCGACCTGATCATCGTGCCAGACCCAAGGACAATGAAATAAGTTTTCATCCTAAATCTTATTGTCTAGTTTCACCAGAAACTGTCTGAAAGTGGTTAGGCTTTGCGTAATACTTCGCTACTGCCGCATCAGGTTGAGTGATTCCCTAAGAACTGTCTTCTCTGACAGCCATAGCCTGACTTTGAGCTGGCATATGTAGGTAGGTAGCGAGGCTTTGCAAGGTGGACCAAATTTTTAACTCCAGAAGATTGGCTACCTCATTCGCTACATTCTGGAAAAGCTGTCGGCGGTTGTATGTTTTCTTGAATTTAACTTCTACCGTCCAATAGAAGCGCACATCAAAGGTGAAGCGAAGTCGGGGTCGATCCGCAGCGGCAGCAGCCGGATTTGGAGCTCAGCCAGGATTTGTTTCCAAGCTACATACGCTTTCAGTCCGTCAGATCGGACGTTCAGACGAACTTTGCCGACGCCAGCCGTTCGACAGAACTTGCCGACGTTGAATATAGAACGGAGGACATGCCCATATCTGTCAGCCTAGGAAAATATCCCACCTTGTTTGTGCAGCTTGTAATGATATCCATCTATTATGCAAGGTGTCCCCAGGTCGCGCATAGTTCTTATTGCCTTACGAAATAGAGTTCTTTTGAAGGTCAAATTCTTCAATACTCGCCGAAAACAACACGTGATCGCCCTTGCCCGAATTGGACAATGGATTACATTTGTTGCTTGTAGTGTCATACCAATTCGTTATGCCTAGTAAAACAATCAAACGGCTCCAAAACAGGCTACCAGTATGAAGACAAGAGCACAGTCAGCAAGCTCTTGCCAACCATAAAATGCATTTTCTTCTAAAATAAACATTGCCATAGAGTGCAGCGCTCTTGCATATTAGTGTGGCTCATTTTGTTCATGTGTGCGTGGCACTGTTGCGAACGAAATACACATACGCATGAAATATTTAGATGTCTTCCTTCACCCTTGACACAAGACGAACATTCTATGGCGTTGTAGTGATGGGAGCCATGATTAAGTAAACGTGACACAATCAGTAATGTGGTACATGTCCTTGGATCTATATCCCCTCTAGCGGACCTATGTTCGAATGTCATGATGGATGGGCTCTGCGTTTTTCTGACATAGCGTGCTGTAATGACCGGACAGCCACCAGACCAGGTTGGGGCCTGAGCTGCACGGCACATGTCGGCCCGCCTTTTGAAGATGGTCTTGCTGCGATTCTGCCGTTTGCAGAGGCTTTGCTGGACGACATAAATCGAAATGCTGCATTTCGTCTTTCGTAAAGCGTGCGGAAAGTCGTACCACAGCACGCACGCAATCAATTCGCTGTCGACGAGACCACAAAGTGGAGCAGCGTCTGAGTTAGTAAAAAGCTTTTTGGCACACAGCTATTAGATAATCCTCAGAGAAATCCATTAGCTCCAACTGGTCAATCCTGGAAAATCAACTAAATTGCTACCGCACGTATGCTAAGCGTCGCATCCACTAAAATCTAAAATGTGGCGGCTGTGGTGATCCTTAAACCCTTCGTGTGCCCAACTTACTCGTCGCGAATGCGTCACGGCATCACACTTCATCCTCACTTGACCTAGAACGGTTCTTTACCAAACGGCTGACAAGGAGTCAGTCTTAATCGTACATTTACTCCTCACGCTTCGAAGGAAGACCACCTGCTCGACGACACGCGACCGGGGGTGTTCCCTCTCCCCCCGGTTACCTGCTATCCAGACCAGCTGTGAGCGTGCGATCTCCGCCGTCGGATGTCAGCGACCTAGGGCGCCTGGGGCGCTCTGTTCCGGTCAGCTTGCTCAGCCGCACACTGAGCCGCTGGCGCGCTCCTTGGCCATACAAACCGCATTGGAATTCGATGGAGGACAGTCGGCAAGGCAACGCGCGTGCACACAGCGCTGAAGTGGCGGCCGCCGCCGCCAGCGCCGCCTCTCGGGACGGCCGCGCAACATAGGAAGTTTAGCGGCCCCAGGGGTGTCGCCCTTGCCGCGGAAACAACAGCGAAAGGGTGAATTGCTGCCTGCATGGTGGCCTCGCGATAAGTATTTGTGCATTCTAAAGGAACAAGTTCTGAACGGAACACGGAGCGTTTGAGTGGGCAAGTGCGTCGTCCGTCATTGCCACGGCTGTTAGCATGCGGTGACCTCACCCGTTAGCTATCGTGATGGGTCAGAGAAATACTACCAACTCGCGGGATTAGATGTCGGGCCTTGCAATCCAAATCAAACCGCACAATCTGTCGTGGCATATGAGAACCCATGCAGTTGTCCAAATGACATGAGTCTTATCTTGGCCATACGAAAAAGTCTATCGTGGGCATGAAATAGGCTCCGAAGTCTGAAGTCCGCAAAATACAAGGCACTGGGATCCAGTAAGAGGTCGAAGGGTGATAATCTAGCCTCAGCCAGGCTGCTGAGAATCTTCGATAACGACTACGGTAGGCTTTTTTGGCAACATCAAAATTCAAGTGCGTTACCCTAGATCGCCGTGTGCTTGTGTATCATCGTCCATGGAGGTGAATGAGGGCAACATGTATGGGCGTTTTGCGATATAACATGCTCTCATGTCACAATATCTGATATATTTGCTTCTTGAAACACAAATATGGGCCTTTAACTGGTTTTACCCTACGTTCTTGCAGGCAAAGGGTTTCGCACTGCATGCGCCTATCACTTGGACCAAAATCGCCACAGAAGGTGGCACTAACAGACCAATCCGGACAAAGTTATCAATAAAATCATCTGTGGTGGTTGGCAACAAAGCCAATATGTGAAGAAAAAGATTGGAGATGAAACATAGCGCAGCATCAGCACATGCTTTTTGGTCTAGACAGGAAAGCCCCTGCACTTCTGGTTTTTTATGTTGAGTAGGGACCTCTTATTCTGATTTGATCTTCCTGCAATATTCCAGGAGATACTGGTTACATGACTACAGCGCTCAAATATTGGCTTCATTGACAAGACATCATTATAGTTTCTGTTTATTGGTATAGCCAATGCCTGCTTGATTTAATCATTTTAAAACGGTGCCTTCTGGCATAATTAATATAAAAAGATGTCTAAATAACAACGCCCAGTTCATAAAATCACAATGTATTTATCCCCAATTAAATGGGTGCCGATCTTGACGCATTAATGACGATAAATGCATTCGCCGATGTCAGGGGGAAGTCGGCGAAGGTACCTCCGATCTTAAGTCACTTGACATCGAAGGCCATCAGCAAAATAACATGAGATGACATATGGTGCGTGAAGAACATTGCTAGTAGTATTTTTTTTTAGAAGGAATACAATATGACAGCAAATTACGCAGCGATCCCTGTGAAACAGCGAGGTCGATAGTCGTATTTGTTGTACTGGCCCTTGATCGTGTGGTTACAGCTAGGCACCCCTTCTGGTGTGCATGTCTTCCTGCATCCATAAAAGGTCATCGTCTATCATCTGTGTCTTTCTGTCTGGCTGAATATCATGGGTCCGAAAAATATCATGGATCTGAAAGAAGATCATGGGTCTGGAGTCCGTCCGTAAGATTTCTTAACGCAATAATGAAGCTGCGCCAGGAATGTACGCAGGAACGCGATGCACGCCGGTGCCCAGCCTGCACCTGACCATCGCCATATGGTGTAGTGTTCCTCCTCGGCTGCCCACAGCTCCACCCGTGCGCTGCTGGGAGTGCCGGAGCCAGGATCGGATTGCGGTGCCGTACCTCGGAGGGGCACGGGACCCCTCTGACCAATCAGCTGGACAAACAACGACCCAATAGAATGAGGATCACTTGTTTCGGAGAAGAGATCCTTACGGGGTAGCTTGAGCCGGGTGTGTAGCTTACGCAAGCCGTACATTAACGTGTGCACTTGTTTCTTTAAAGCATAATGTCTGGCGCTGCCGTATCATTAGATCGTTTTGGCCGCATTGCTCCTGAAATGAATCAGTAGCTGTATTTTTGTGGACGCGTTTTCCACAACTAAATACTTGAACAAATTTCTTCATCTTCCGGGCATTGCTGGCCATCCCAACTAGTGTGTCATAAACCTACGATAGTCACTTTTTTGCGCGCCATGGCTTATTGCCTCCACCCCTTTTCCATGCGGCGGACATCGCCTCATTCTGTGTGTAAGGAGGGTGAATTTGACATCCTATGATCTCTGAAGCAAGTGAGCCAAGCTTGCCGTTCAAGGGCTCGAAGCGACTGCCAGCGTAAACAGATGCTGTAATAGCACCTAGTAAGTCGATCTAACTGCGCTGTTTAATGGTACGTGGTACAAATGGACACAAACACCCATAAAGAGCATTTTGCGATGCGTATGCCCCGTATTTGTCCTAGTGGTGGATACAGGATTGTAAAGTAAGAACGGTGAATTTTACCTCTGACTGGTGCTTTTTGAAAAGCTCCGCTCCTGTTACGTGTGGCTGGCCATACATTCTGAACGTAGTCTCAAAGGATGGCTTTCTCGAACAAGAAACACTTCAAAATTTCAGTGGCGAGTAGGGCGTGCTCAGTAGGCCGATAAAAACGCCAGTTATTGGGCGTTGCTTCAACGCTAGCAACGTCACGGCGATTGAGAACCTGACTTATAACGCATAAAACCGGGAAAGTTGCATGAAGAGTCGTCGCATATGCCTACCGCCGCCACCAACGCCAGCCGTTGAGCCAGGCTCGCCTCGCTCAAAAGCCGTTGTACCGCCCAAATCTTTAATCACCTCGATTGACTCAGATAGCTGCGACTGATATCGATCGTTGATCGCAGCTGGCACTGACACCGTCCGCCGGCGCGACGCTGTCAACAGTACCATGGGCGGCACGCGAGGCTGAGGCCGGCAGCCGCTGCCTCCACCGGACCAAGGATCGCGCTCATGGCGCTGGAACCCTACCGCACCGCCTTAACCCGACACAGTCGGCGAAGCGACGCCAACGGATATTGATTGCGGATCGCGGCCGCGAAGGCGAGGCCGATGGTCAGCGTCGGAGCTGCGGCGGCGTCCGCCACGACTCGGTCGGAGATGCGGCCGGCTCCTCCACGACTCGGTCGGAGCTGCGGCGTGCTCCTGCCACGACTCGGTCGGAGATGCGGCCGGCTCCTCCACGACTCGGTCGGAGCTGCGGCGGGCTCCTCCACGACTCGGTCGGAGATGCGGCGAGCTCCGCCACGACTCGGTCGGAGATGCGGCCGGCTCCTCCACGACTCGGTCGGGGCTGCGGCGGGCTCTTCCACGACTCGGTCGGAGCTGCAGCGGGGTCCTCCACGACTCGGTCGGAACTGCGGTGAGGTCCTCCACGACTCGGTCGGCGCTGCGGCGGGCTCTTCCACGACTCGGTCGGAGCTGCAGCGGGGTCCTCCACGACTCGGGCGGAGATGCGGCCGGTTCCACCACGACTCGGTCGGAGCTGCGGCGAGCTCCGCCACGACTCGGTCGGAGCTGCGGTGGGCTCCGCCATGACTCGGTCGGAGCTGCGGCGGGCTCCGCCACGACTCGGTCGGAGCTGCGGCGGGCTCCGCCACAACTCGGTCGGGGCTGCGGCGGGCTCCGCTACGACACGGCTCTTGAATTTAAAGGGTCCATTACAATCATGACTCGTCGCCATAGTCGTAGCTTTCCATATTAAAAGGCCCTTTGAAAATCGACAGTAAGTCTTGATTCAGAGCCGCTGGCCGCCAGTCATGTCAGGGAGCTCCTCGTCGAGACATGTGAGTCAGCGCCCAGCCAGGTTCGTGCTGCCTGGACCGGATGTTCAGCCATTGATGCCGGTTTCACGCGTTTACGCCTGCCGGCTTCACCCGTTCTAGTTCGCCGCTTTTGCCGCTGACGCTGGCCGGTTCTACCATCTGAGCTTGCCGGTCCCACCCGGCTGGGCCCGCCGGCTTCACCCGCTTGACACTGTAGACTTCGCCGGTTTGGGCGTGCCGGCTTCACCCTCCTGAGTTTCCTGGTTTTAACTCCTCTGGGCTTGTCGGCCTGGCCCTTCTAACCCGTCCCCATAATTTGAACACGTCCGTTTCACCCTTTGAATTACCCGTTTTTACCCCCTGAACAAGCTAGTTTAACCCTTTGAAATGGCGCGCCAGTCTCGGTGGCCGTTGCTGTTCTATTCATCCACATGCGTTCGGGCTAGGCCGGTGATGAGCAAACGCTTTGGCATATTAGAGCGAGTTCTCCGTGTAATATCCTTATTCTACGAGTGTGGTAAAATGTCGTTTATTGTCCTTATCCTGAGTACAATGCCCTTATTTCACATGTCTATTTTAGAAGGCGGTGCTTGTTTGTTGGTTTTGCTACGCGGTTTCCGTGTTTGCATAAGTGGGTGATCTGTCATGGGTTGTCGGTCTGGGTACGCGGTCTCATGTCTGTGCTTTACGAAGCAATGATTTTTATGATTGGTGACCTCTGTGTGTTCAGTTTCACGAATTCATTCAGGTCAGGTGCGCACGTGTCAGAATATTTGGTGTTGTCGTTGCCTTTATGGAATCTGGCTGGGTCGTAAGTCACTGCTAAAAGGAACTCTGACAATATGTGCCCATAAGAATAGGCCCGTCTTAGTAAACATATTATTGCATGTAAATGTCACACCAGTCCGGACATATCCGTTTCGTGGCGTGACGTGTATGTTTGTGTTAGCTCCAGCACCTCGTGGAGCGTTTTTCAAGGACGTCTTTTAGGTTAAATCAGCCACAGCATTAATTAGCCTATGTTGCGATTCTGTCAGATGGTTCAGTCCGTCTGGAAGTCACTGTAAGTGGTCATTTATCTTTTTCACCTGCTCGATAACACGTTTGGTATTTCCGTACCGCTCGCGGGTCCGAATCGTTTCGCCACGGTCTGGACTATTGACCCCTTCCGCTTGCATTAAATGCTGCGGATCATTGGCGTTCTACTGCGCGTAACAATTGCTATGAATCGGCCTTACATCGTTGACTCGATTGTTATCATTATTCTTTGTGCTGACAATACCTTCTTTTCACTCGCCAATTAATCTTGCAACTGATTCGGAACTTCAGTTGTCAATCATCCTGACGAATGTGGTCCTGGCAGCGCTATCCTGGCAAGAAATACTACAAAAGGGAGTCGCACACACACAACTAGCGTGTTCTTACACGCTAAGTAATAATAAAATGCAACTAGCGACTTGTTCATACAATCAGTTGTAAGACTAGGTCAGTCAGCTGCTGTTGCTGGCAGCGAATTTCGGAATGATAACTGGTTGAAATGGAATGGAATAGTTTGGAATGGTGACCGGATAACGAACCTGGTTTGCGAAAGTTAGAGTTTTCCAAGCGTTCCCAAACTTACCCGACCTTTCCACAAGCAAATTTCTGGCTGGGCAAGCCTGCAATGGACATGAGTTCCTCTCAGCCCGGGCTGGTCTGCTGTATGAGTCGCCTCCGCTTAACTTGGTCTGCCGCATGAGTCGCCCCTGCTTAGCCTGGTCTGCTGCATGAGTTCCTCTCAGCCCGGGCTGGTCTGCTGCATGAGTCGCCTCTGCTTAACCTGGTCTGCTGCATGAGTCGCCTCCGCTTAACCTGGTCTGCTACATGAGTCGCCCCTGCTTAGCCTGGTCTGCTGCATGAGTTCCTCTCAGCCCGGGCTGGTCTGCTGCATGAGTCGCCTCCGCTTAACCTGGTCTGCCGCATGAGTCACCCCTGCTTAGCCTGGTCTGCGCATGAGTCGCCCTCAGCTGACCTGGTCTGCTGCATGAGTCGCTTCTGCTTAACCTGGTCTGCCGCATGAGTCGCCCCTGCTTAGCCTGGTCTGCTGCATGAGTTCCTCTCAGCCCGGGCTGGTCTGCTGCATGAGTCGCCTCCGCTTAACCTGGTCTGCTACATGAGTCGCCCCTGCTTAGCCTGGTCTGCTGCATGAGTTCTCTCAGCCCGGGCTGGTCTGCTGCATGAGTCGCCTCTGCTTAACCTGGTCTGCCGCATGAGTCGCCCCTGCTTAGCCTGGTCTGCTGCATGAGTTCCTCTCAGCCCGGGCTGGTCTGCTGCATGAGTCGCCTCTGCTTAACCTGGTCTGCCGCATGAGTCGCCCCTGCTTAGCCTGGTCTGCCGCACGAGTCGCCCTCAGCTTGACCTGGTCTGCTGCGGTGATCGACCTGCCGCCCGGCACTTCGTCTGACGTCACGGGGGCCGATCCATTCCCCAAACGACCCCTGCACCTTTAAAGCGTGCCGGCACACAATACCTGGAAACGGGACATCAACCTTTCAAGCGGCATGCGGTGGACACCATCGATTTGGCCTGGCTGAGTCCGGCCGGAGCTAATCCGAAGCTGGGCTAGTATTTCCAGGGACAGATGCCGGCGGCAGCTGTCAAGATACATGTCGACAAATCAGTGGTCATCGTCTGGAGGTTGGTTAGTCAGTGTCACCTTCACTCTGCTCGCTTGCTTGTGTTACATGGTGCAGGCTTGGTTGCCTTTGCCCAAGGGCAACCAGGCCCTGCTTTTATAGGGTTTATTTACCCTTGGTGTCAACGTTTATATGATCAGCAAACATGCATAATATCTGTCTCTGTAATAGGGTAACACCACGAAAATTGTAATGCTGCTCTTCGCAGTCAATGTG
>NW_023596818.1:15445135-15573468 GCF_011947565.3 Pollicipes pollicipes
GTGCGGTTTCAAACTGAGATAGGCATTTTGAAGATTTCAATGGAATTCTCATCCATGCCTTTTAAGGATTAAAACACTCTTGTTTTCGAGCTAGATGCACGCGAACTTGTGCAGACTACTTGGCGCAGGCCATTTGAAGGCCACATGCAAAAAGTGATAGAAAAGTCACACAAATAGCGCCACATCAATGATCATAGAGTGCTGAAGATCAAGAAAATATGGTAATATAATTATTCGTGTCTGGAGTACGTCAGTATGATCATAAAAGGACAGTAGTTTGCCTGCAACCAGTTGAACGCACCGAGCGTAAGTTTTGGACACGGCACGAGAGGTGGTTTCGAACCTGCTTAGTTTTGTGGATTAGAGTTCTTCCGGCCACTAATGACCATTTCAGGTCTCGGAATGAAGGAGGATGGATAACTGCAAGGCAGAGTCACATGTGCCTAGGGACCCAACCGCCGAGCCTAAGCCTTCAACTCTGCGACCTCTGTGACCCCTCTGCGGGGTGTGCGCAAGATTGTCGTTGTGGCGCGAAAACCTATAAAAATTGTAGAAAACCAGGCAAGAATGCTCCTTGAATTAGAATTGTTTAACCATCCAACGGTGTGCAAGGACAAATAGAACCAATGCTGATGTTGGGGTGGACGGACCGTCCACCCTCTCGTGGCCCTTATGCTCCCCTCGCCAACCACCGCGCCCTTGCGCTCCTTCTTGCGATGGCATGCAGTAACTCGTGATCTCATTGAGCTCAAGAGCGGAAACAGCTGCCCAGCGCCGGATGACTCAGGCATCAGCCACGACTGGGGACCTCGGGGGGGGGGGAGGGGGGGGGGACTGCGACAGTGGTCCGGGTCAACGAGATAAAGACGGCTTCAGACTTCCGCTCACAGACGCTATCGCACCATGCAACACCCGGCGACACAAGAGGCGAGGGGAGGGGCAGGCGTGAGGTCATGCGTCACGTGGGCCGGACCGGACACCCGTTGCCGGACATTCCCTCCCCGGTCCCCGGTCGATACGTCCCGTCTGGACCGGCGAGGGCCCCTCCCCCCCCCCCCCCCCCGGATGGGTCTGTCTCCGGGGCTGCAGACGACGATCGATCCCGGGCTGGCCCGCGTGCCCGCGTGCCCGCGTGGCGTGGCGCCACCGCTGCCGACCACGCCCTGGACGCCGCCCACGTGGTACTGCGCCCCCTGCGCTGAGCTATACCCTGGCCACTGCAGTGCGGGGCTGTACCCTCGTCACTGCAGTGCGGGGCTGCATGTGACGAGACGCACTGAGCGTGCTGGCAAGAGGCAGGGGTGCGGGGGATATTAGGGAAGAGACAGGAACACGGAGGCTATTGGGGAAGAGGCAAGGCTGGGTAACGACGATGCATCTCTCCAGCGTGCTCCTTGCATTACAGCGTGCAAGCGCTGCAGCATGACAGCCGCCGGTCACTCCTTACCAACCAACGGTTTTGGCAAGCGCTGTGACGTCGCATGGTGCCAAAATCTACACTGTAGTGTCAGTGTGCTGACTGCTATGGAGTGCTACCATGTGCGTCCGACGTTAACGCAAGCTACAGGTGGTTCCTCGCTCACACACCCACGGTCCGCGGCTTTACGCGGTCTTCAGCAACAGGGAACGCACGTCCTTAACAGTTGTGCTACGCCAATCGTTAGTCATTTCAATGCAAATTGCCGTACAAGTCGGATTTTTTTCTGCTGAGCCTTGTAGTCGTCTGTCATATCACTGATTGCCAGTTGTCGGGATCCTTTTCAATCAATGTAAAGACAAAAAAACAAAACAATAGCAGTCCAACAGCATCATAAAAAGCAGTGCCATAAATGCTACAGCAGGTAGGTACCTAACCCATATGGCTATTCCTCACATGAAGCAAGACTTTGTTGTTGACTCGGCTGCCTGACTCCACTTAGGATACGTGCTATCACTGAGGTGCGGGATCATGACGTCAGAAGTCACTGTGTTGCCGTTGGCAAACGTGGCTAAAATCACACAAATACGCAAATCTTATCCAATCAGCATCACCGAGCTTAATTCAAATACCAGTGGCAAGCCGTGTGAAAGCATGGAGGAAAACAATACCAGCAAGAGTATCGTGCTTTTGTGGCGTAGTACGCGAGAGGTGAAGACAGGTGCATTATCGTCATGTGGGTGATATCAACACGACGGCGAGTGAACTTTGCCATTTTCGAAACCCACACAAAAAATGTGTCAGCATTTCTCTTGAATGTGACTGACGCGTTAGAGCACTCCGATGGATTTGAACACTTATCAGTCGCCTCTTTTTGTGGTTAGGGACAACGGGATTCACTCATATTATGTATTTCTGCCCAAGGCTAGGAAAATAATTGGAATCGGCAAAGGCCTTGCCAAACGGAGACTCCAAGTGCCAGTCAGAACAATGTGCCGGATGTTGAGAAATGTGTGGGAAAATACCGGGTTCGTTTTAACTCTTTTCCCGCGACGGCAGGAAATGGTTTCTGCTCACCTCCCAGACAGGTCAAACAACACACAGCACACACCCGTCCGGCAGAGTCCGACACTTGGGGAGCAGGTGTTGTCTACATTGTCTGCGGACCGAAAAGCGTTAGCGGAGGTCGTACGACACGTTCAGACTTCATGCATTAGGTTTCTCCCTTTCTCGGCAGGCATACAAAAGAAGGAAATGTCCAAGAGGCAACGGTAATATATCGGTTGATTTCTGACCGAATCGAACCGTTCTACCGGGAAAAATGCACGGATTTAGAATTCGGGGTATATTTTGGGAACGAATTTTGTTGGCAATAAACTGGGCTGCATGCCAGCGCAGATTTCATGGCCCAGCGCCCCATGCCCCTTTACACCTATAAGTTTGGGCCTAAGATTATTTGACCGGATCTCCACGAAGAGTCATTTACCCCTTGGTGGTTGTTTGTTAAATATGGGCAGTTATGGATACTGAAACTATGGACCAGGCGGCGTGGGTCTCCCTGGGTCATTTGCACATGCATCAACGTGCACCATGCAATTGACTGCACGCCTTCTCTATTGACAGAGCTCTGGCATACAATTTAAAAACGTCCCCAAACCGGCCGATCCATGTCCAAGGTAGAGCCAGGGAGCCCGTAACCGGCTAAGGAAACTGAGCCACCGCATTTTCCAAATACAATTATTTGCTGTCTTCTTCCTCAGCATCTTACGCCGTTGTGACCATGTGTTGTGACCTCAAGATCAAGACGATATTGTGACATCAAGGTCAAAAGTCTGTTTCAACCCGCGTTCTCCACTTTCTTTCGCAATTTGTAACTTGCACGCGTCTCATGTTAATGAAATCGAGAAGCAAACAGTACTGGTGATATCCCAATGTCTCAGAATACCACCTGACTAGGAAGCTTCCAAGCAAATATCTGAAATCATCATCCAGCAGCCTTTAAGGTATGATGCTACCTATCGCTGAAAACCCGGCCGGCCCAGCCGGCCCAGCCTAGGCTGCTGAGCCTAAACTGTTCCGGTTAGCTCACGTTGGCACAGGCTCGGTCTGTGGCTGCCATCGAAGCAACCCAGGCCGTCTGTGCGATATGCGATTACATTAACTAGAATCCAGCTGACCGCTGCCTGGTGGAGCCCATGTGCAAGCTAGTTGCTTTCCGGTCTCGACAGCTCAGTCTTCGCGCCAGTTCTACCTGCCAACCGGTTTTAACCCATTAAAAACTGTCAGGTGCAGAAATAACCTTAACCGGTAAGCAAGGGGCGCAGTCAGGGTTTTAATAAGGGTGGCGGGGAGGGGGGAGGAGGATGCAGTGAGTACGCATCACGCCGATTTATAACTTTCCGTCAAGCGCCTCCACAGTGAAAAATGAAAAATCCAGGCTTAAGGAGGTGCGTCGCATGACGCTGGCCTTGTCCCTGCCGGCTACCGTCCACCCTACCACCGAAGCTTATCACACATCGCGGCGGCCGTGGAGCGCGAACCGCGGAGAGCCGGCACCGAGCGCCCCGGGTTCCCACAGCGCCCGCGGCGCGTCGCATGCTAAAGGCGTGCGAACAATCGGACGAATGCGGCGCACAGCTGGGCAATAACGGTGCTGCGACCCGTCGCCGCGGCGATCGGGCGCTGCCCGGCTGGCGCGGGCAGCGGCGGGCAGCGGCGCGACACACGCACCCACACAGACAATGGCGGGGAACGGGCCAACTTTGCCGTGGAGGCGGGGTCGGGGGTCGAGTGCGCATCGTAGCCACTTGTCAACGCTTCTCTGTAGAAGGGTCGCGAGAACGCAGGAGAAATAAGACAGCCCCAGATTGAGTCCACAGCAAGGTGTTGCTGGTATTGCCGGGCTCACCATGTATCTGGCTCAGACAATGGCGGTACAATGTCTTCATCAGATACGAGTCGACACATAACCACAGGTCTATATTTTCCTTTCCGAATAGTTTTAGCGATCGATGCGCCAACTTTCCTATACGTTGGCTCAACTGCAGAAACAACATTCAAGAGGATGCATCACCGATGATTTCACGTTGGTCAGTCATAGATTACATGGGTGTAACCAGAGCTCCGACACTGGGGATGGGTCAAATCAGGATTGGAGGTCAAAGCAGAATCGGGGGGGCGGGGCGCGGCCTGGCCTGTAAATCGTGCGACGAGTGGAAAAACGTGAACACGAGCATTGGCCGTGCAAAATAGAAGTGGATAATATGCCATCTCGAGCCAATCAGGGGGACCTTCCCCCTAAGCCCCCCCCCCCCATGGTTACACTCGTGACTTTTAACACAGTACATGTCGGACGTACACCAACCCCCTTACCTTAGAACCGATCTGGTTGCCACATTGGCCCGCCTGCAGATGCACGATCTCCCGCATGTCGCCGCCCGGTGCCTCGCGCCGTGTCTCCAGCTGCCGGCCCCCACGGTCCCCGCCCGGTCCCAGTGACTGGGCGCCGCCGCCGCCGCCTCCGCCGGCCACCGCCCCGGAGCTGAAGTCACGTGACCGGCCGGCGGCGAATCGCCGTCCACCGCGGCAGCCGTCGGCTCCGCCACGCCCGTCGGCAGAGGGGCGGGGAAGGGGGCGGGGGGGCTGGTATTAAGTTGTGGGGTGGATCCCGCCAAAGTTTGCTATCTAAGCTGGTTTCTTGCTCTCATTGCGAGGACAGATCTAATAGGGCCAACGGCCAACAGGATCATGACCCATCCCACGACGGTCTAAAATACAGAAAAGCAAACGGTTTTATTCGAAATGAGGGGAATTCGCGTCGAATATGGGGCATGACACCCACAGCTAGATTTTCGTCTCGTCAGAAACCCATGCTGAACCCACCTCGAGTCGGTGTCTGCACGGGGTCGTATCTGCAGCTCCCACCCCACCCCCGCCGTGTCGCCTAGCTGCGTGTCTGGGGAGGGCGGCGCCTAGCTGCGTGTCTGGGGGGGGGGGGGGGGGGGGGGGTTGATTGCTGACAGGATCGGAGTCGACAGTGTGTTGGAGCACCTGTCAGGACCGGACTGCCTGGGCCGCGGCTCCAGCGGCCCGATCAGCTTCCTTGTGGCTTGAATTAGCTGTGCGGAGTATCTTTTGGGTGCAGTTCCTCCATAACCTGGTATGGTAGCATGGAAGGCCCTAACCGAGGCTCCGTGCTCTCGCCGATGGACGGTGCTTCGGCTACATTTCGAGATAATTCCAGGGACAGGGCCGTGCCATGTTTTAATTTATGCAAGCTTTTTCAAACCAGGCGACGTTTTTGTGCCTCATGTTTCCTTTCCTCGGATGTATGCTGCATTTCATGAAATGTGTTTTATTCAGTTTACACTGACAAATGAGCCATTATTGCCCAGGATGGTTTCGTGAGTACCGTCTTGCCTCGTTCACAAGCTAGTTTGGGGGGTGATGTTTTTCTATTCGCTTGCACGATTCACGATCGCCGAGGAAAGCCCTCAGTACACTGCGAAATCATACGCTGATCAGTGCCAGAGATTTCTGTCCCTAGAATCAAGAGATTCAGTAGGGGTGACATGATTCCGATTCTGAAGGTCACTGATTCTCAGAATCATCGTCACATAACTCTTGCCGAATCTTTGATTTTAGAGACGGGAATCAATGACACTGGTCAGCGCGGTTTTATCAGAGTGAGCTGTGTCGTTAAACCTTAAACAGCCGCACATAAGATTAAGATTACATAAAATTTAGATAAGACACGTAAGACACATAAGATTTTGCACGGCGTTATGAGCAGACATGAAGTATTTGTTAAGGTCGGGTTTTCCAGATATCATTGATGCCCTTGGTGTTTAAAAGGAAAGTTCTACATTTAAAAGTATCAGATGTGATCAAAAGCTCACTTATAACTGTTGGTATACTTTTATTTACCGACTATTGCCGCTTATAAAACTCTGGCAAGAGTCTGCTGACCAGAGCGCGCCATGACTTCCTTGAACAGCAGCTCACTGGGTCCGGCAGACACGACTTCTGGAAGCAGCTCAAGTGCATCTACATGACGCCAGCTGCTGCAGCGTCCGCTCCGCCCCCTCCGCCCCTCCCCCCCCCCCTCCAAGATGCTGCCGATCTTTGCAACAGATCGGACTCCTTCAATAGCTTCTTCGCACCAGTCGGCTCCAACATCGCGGCCGAGCTGGGGGGTGACGTGGCGGTGGGACAGTCCAGCGGTCTCCAATCGTCGTAGCGGCCGCGCTTAAGCGGCGTCCGATCCCACCGCCGGAGCTGGGCCGCACCAACAGAGCTGTGAACGCGTCGGGTGCGGCCAGCGCCGACGGCGTCCCTCTGAGCGTGGTGAAACACTGTTTGGCTGTTCTCGCACCACATGTGCTGCGACTCGTTAACACATCCATCGTGACATGTGTGTTCCCAGAGTCGTGGAGGGCGGCTACTGTTGTGCCCGTTGTCAAATCTGGTGATGAGAACATTCCGTCTAATTTTGAGCCCATTTCCTTGCTTTACCACTTGTCAAAAATCACTGAAAAAGGTAGTCTGTAACCAACTATCTCGGAACCTGCTCGAACAACAGTCTGCCTACCACCGTTGCCATTCCGCGAGAGACACGGTGCTCGACACTGTCGACTGGGTATCGCACAACTTACACAATGGTGACATGTCATGGGTCACAGCAGTTGATCTGAGCTAAGCCTTCAACAGCGTCGACCGCGGCGTCCTCCTTAACAGGCTGAGATAGTGTGGAATCGAGCCCTCGTGGTTCAAGAGCTACCCCACAAGATGGAGTCAGGTTATCAGAAGTGATAGCGCAGCCCCTGCACGCCACACGTGGCGTGTTGCAAGGATCGATAGCCGGACCGATCCTGTTGAGTCTTCTGATAAACGACTTGACGTACTGCTCGTCCAAATGTCGAGTCATTATGTACGCTGACCACATCCGGTTGCTGGACCGGGCGAAGGCAGATGACCAAAATTTCACTGCTCTCTAGACTCAAACTGAGCATATTTTGGCGACCGTAGAGAGCTGGTTCTGTTCTAGTTCTCTCAAAATGAACACCCAAAAAACTGACTTCATTCTTACTGAAAGCATGCAAAATATGAAAAGGGCGAACAACTTTCACTTCAACATCGCCAATGCCCTTATGAGTCACCCTCTCGCTTGATCCGACTGCTCGGTGCCGTCATCGACCCCGTTCTATCCTGGAACTCACACATCAGTCATATAGTCAAACGTGCAATGCAATTTTGATATCACTGTTACGCCTGCAGCACCATTTCACCTAAGACAAAATGAAACTTTTGATCGAAACCCACGCATTCCCCTGCATTCTGTATTGTCTTTCGGTATGGGAAGGTGCCGCCAAAAGCCAACTGTACAGTATCCAGAAAGCTACAGCTCTAGACGCCAGGGTCGTGAGAGGTACGCGGCATCGGACAGGATCGGTCCGACACTCCAGGCTCTGGGATGGGACCGAATAGAGCGGTTAGCCGAGGAGCGAGACGTCACCGAGGTCCATGAGGTTTTAAAGGGAATATTTCACATTTGAGGATACTGAAGGAAGCATCAGATACGAAGCAAGTTCCCAGAGCTATTGTATACTTCTTCAATGGAAAGGACTGCTCCAGTCGACACAATTTCTCTGTTGAGTAAATGTGTTCCTCCATTCGGCATTGTTTCATTACGTCGTCGTACTTTGCACAACATTGATTTAGAGACAATGGACAATCGTTTTCTGTGGAAATCGTGCTTACGAACGCCAGATATAAACGACTCGACCATTGTGTCTTTTCTTGGCCCTGATCGCCGCATGGCTCATGGAATGGCAGAGTTTGAATGACGTTATATGGCATTATGAGTTCCAAGGTGACCTTGAAGTACTCTCCCCGAAAAAGTCTCTCTATCCTCGCGGGCGTGTGGCTCAGCGACTAGAAAAACTTAGGTATTAAGAAGAACAGGATTGTGAACTGCACTGAATCATCTTCAAAATGGCCATTTCAGTTCAAACCGCATAGAAATG
The DNA here is from genome assembly GCF_011947565.3 of Pollicipes pollicipes. Taxonomy (NCBI): domain Eukaryota; kingdom Metazoa; phylum Arthropoda; class Thecostraca; order Pollicipedomorpha; family Pollicipedidae; genus Pollicipes; species Pollicipes pollicipes. The sequence continues at coordinate 15,453,578 of NW_023596818.1, forward strand.
TGGAACATCTCTTTAAACAAAATAAAAGATAAGGTACGGGTACGTTTATTGCTCGCGTCACACTACATTTAATATGCTAAAAAGTTTACCTCCGGCCTTTTTATTCACTTTGGGTATCGACGGCAATTGCTGGAGAATCAACCAAATTTGCGTTCAGTTGTGAAGGAATTGCTTGCTTCGACGTGCAAATTTTTACAAGTTACGGTAGGAGTTACGTCAGTCAAGTCGACAGTGAGTCAAATCCAAGGGAAGCAGCATGGCACACATTCAGAAGGTGATAGTTGCATGAGCACCAACGTCTTGGCTGCATTTAACTGCAATGTTAAAATGGATAGCCAATTTATGCTTCTGATGGTCATACAATGGATTATACCATAAATTGCGGTATCGAAGCCCACAACATCGAAATAAATTCAGTAATGTTCAGGCGCCCGGGCGGTCGGCTGAACACGAGGTGCTCGGTCGGCGGATCAGTTTGACCCACTACGATAAAAAAAAACGATGGAATAGAACTCTAAAGTGGCAGGGGGGATATGATAACATATGAGCTCGTTTGAGTGTTTTAAGTTGCGACCAATAGGTCAAATAAGGTCAAAGAGTGGCAAAATCGGGATAAGGTCCGATGTGCCTTAGGAACCTTACATAGCCAGCTTTAACCTAGGCGCCTCTGCGGGCAAAATGTCGTTCTGGTTCATTTAAAGTCCGTGATCTTAAATGACCCTGACTCAGGTCACTCACTTTGCCTTTTCGAGCAAATCAAAGAGTAAAAAAACAGCCGGATCTTTTTTATATTCGAATGCATGATGGGCGTTAAAGGCAATCCCAAGTGATAAGTTCCTCGTAACAAAAGGTTAATCGAGATAATCTTAGGTTGGTGATCTCCTCTGCCCTTGAAAAATTCCACGAAAATGTGTTATCCCCAGAATGTCTGGCCATACCAACAGCAGGTAATGAATGTATTGCGCGTCCGTACGCAATCTCGTTAAATTTACAACAAAATAATGATTTAGTGTGCAGCTAGTAATTTGATATGGAGACTGCGTCGTCCAAAATGCAGATATTATAGATATATCATATCCACGGAAGACCCAGCGGATAAAAATGCGCAAAATCAAAAGTTCGGGATTTGTTTCAACATATGCCATTTGTGCGGGTTATCGTAACACAGAATCTGACCAGAAGGTACCGAGCGCATATCACAATTGTTCTGTCCCTCGGTAAAGCACGGTCTAATACCACACGTGAAACAGCGCAACATGCTGAGGACTTCTTAGGCATTAATTCTGGCCTAATCCGCGGCCGGCCGGGGAAGTTGACCTTCCGATACGGTTTTTCGAGCACAGGCCAACACGAAAGCTTGCAGCAACATAAAATTTTTAGAATCTGTTCACTTATTAATTTGACAATCATTTGTGCGAATTTGAGTTTTATATCTACCAAGATCAGTGACTCAAGTCAGTTCAAAGAGGTCACCTTTTGAAAAATTGGACCACACAATGTTTTTTGTGGGTCATGTGCCTTTGTTCAAACTTGGATAGTAACAGAACTTGATGGTGCCTGCAGTTGGCATCGTTTAGATTTGTCGGGAAATGCAAGTTCATTGAACTGAAATTAGGTCAATTGTTGCTGTCTTCGTAACTGATGCAAGCTTGTACGTTTTCTCGTGTAGTTTTGCTGTTGTATATGAAGAAGAGCACTAACTTGCACGCAGAACTATCAAATGACTACAGAGCACATCACCTTGGTTCAGATCATCACCTATCTCTATAGGCACCTTCTGCAAAACACGTGCTGAGCTGAAAATAGGCAGTTTTTGGTAATTTTGGCCACAGAGTTTGAATACCCCACTAAAACGTGTTGAAATAAAATCATAGTGCATTTGGAGGTCACAATAGGCAATGCAAGGCCATATGAGGTCATCAAATGTCAATAACTTATGTCACCAGTAGCGGAGAGGCTAGATGAGCGAGTGCAACGCGTGTAACCACCTCCTTATCGTGCTTGTAAAGGTGATGACGTCTAATTCCATGTACTAACGTTCCTGTCCTCAGCTTGTTGCAAATACCTTGTAAAACGTCGGAGGGACTGTGTATGATGTAGACAACAGCTATGTGATCTTGAATACCTGTAGATGTCTAATGCAATATTTCTGACTACGAAATAATACTGTACTAGTCACATAAACCGGATAGCACGTAATTCTTGTCAGTTGGATTATTATTAAACTTAACCTAAGTGGACTTAAGATGACCTCTAGATAACTTAGAATGGCATTACTGTGTGTGAAATACTGTTGTCCCACAGCTGCACCTAATAAAATGAGCTTAGAAGCACATTGTGAAGAGAAGCATCGTTCTTGCAGGCTGCTGATGAACCAATTTTGAACAATGGCCTGATCTGACCTGACCCATGTGGGAAACAAAAATGGTCGAAATGAACTCCCTACACTCATTATGCTGATTTCCACGCCCCCAGTAACCGTTTTAACGTGTTAAAAAAAGGGTTTAACTGCATCCATCTGAACAACGGTTTTTGACCTTTCGTGGTCTCTAGTGACCTCACATTTGATCTTAAGTAAAACACTTGAGGTGCGTTCTTCATACTTTGGCGGAAACTTTTCAAAACCACTATCTTGGCCTCTCTCATAAGGCGTCTGGAAGTTGGCAAGATCCCAGGAAGCAGGTGCAGCTTCCCCCCGCCCGGCCGGGCGCGGTTGTCCCAGACCACCAAGCGCGGGGCGGTTGCCTCAGACCACCGGCCGGGCGCGGTTTGTCCCATGACCACCGACCGGCGCGGTTGTCCCAGAACCTCCGCCCGTGCGCGGTTGTCCGCAGAACACCGGCCGGGCCGCGGATTGTCCCAGGACCACCGGCCGGGCGGCGGTTGTCCCAGGACCCCCGCCCGGGCGCGGTTGTCCCAGACCACCAGGCCGGGGAGGTTGCCCCAGACCACCGGCCGGGCGCGGTTGTCCCAGACCACCAGCCGGGCGCGGTTGTTCCCGACCCCCGGCGGGCGCGGTTGTCCCAGACCCCCGGCCCGGCGCGGTGTCCCAGACCACCGGCCGGGCGCGGTTGTCCCAGACCACCGGCCGGCACGGTTGTCCCAGACCACCGGCCGGGCGCGAGTTACTATGCAATGGGTCTGACCAATCGGTCTCCGACCGACTAGGAAAAAGGGACATCGATGCTTATGATCACATGCTTCGCTTGACCAGGCAAATATCGTGTTTAAGCGACTTTACCTGGCACAAGCTCGTTACATTGCCAAGAGAGAGAGAGAGGCAGGGATATACAGCGCGCGCTCCAAGTTAATCCTGTGGATGCTAATGCCTACGGTTTATGCATCCACTTACGATTTATCCAACACCTTTTTCAATCTACATATCTATCCAATGTATCCCCTACGCAATATATTCACCCGAGAAACGATTAGAGAACTTTGCCAATTACGGCAATAATCTAGCACGTAGGCCTTAGCTACTAACGCAGATATAAGGACCAACCGTCCCCAACTGGGCACCGATCGTCTGGAGACGCCTACTGGCTCCCACGCGGCGGGCAGCTGCCCTGATATAGGGCCGTCGGTACGCAGCTGACAGTCGCCGTGTATCTGCACCTCGCAGCTGCTGGCTGATCGATACGGCGCCAGCGGCTGTCGACAGCGCCGCGATGTCGGCCGGCAGCGCCCCTCGTGGGCCAGATGTCCTGTTGCGTGTCGCTGGGGTTTACCGGACCATTGCCCCACTGACCGGCTTTGAACAGGGGCGTCACCAAGGTGAAGGGGCTGTGCAGCTTCGTAGGAGGCACCAACGGTCCAATGACTTTAAATGCGTGGTCCTAAGCAAAACTGTGTCATCCTAAAGGACACCAAACTGCTCTCCCTCCTACAATCCCCCCCCCCTCGCACGCGACGGAGCCAATATCGGCTGGCTCCCTCGCGTCCAACCCCGGAAGCGCCCCTGCGGCTTGATCCGCTGCGTCCCACCCTTGTGGCGCCCCTGGCCGTAGCCGCGCCGGTGATTCACAGTCAACAGTGGCGGCCGCCCGTGAGAACACGGGGCGCTGTGAGTCATGCCACGACGGCTTCGACGCCAGCGCCTCTCATGCACCGATGGTTCCCGATCGATGTCGTGCTGGATCTGCCTCACCGCTCCGAAGCCTGTCCCGCCGACCGTGTTTCAATCACCATCCTGCGTCCACACGGCAGCGAAAGATCATCCCGCACATCTCGACTCACATTCGGGATCAGACAAAGTGTTCTTTAAAATCGTTTATTAAAATACATTTGTCCTACCACAGACACCGCGGCGCGGCGCACGTCGCCGCCGTGATTCTGAGCCCGCATTTGAGCGACGCGTGCGGAGCTGAGCAGGCCCAGGTAGCCCTCCTCACGCCCCGCGTGAGGACTGGAGGTCGCGGGATTCTCGCCCGCACCGGAAGTCGCGTTTCCGGTGCGTCCCCGGGCATCGGGCCGCGGCGAAAATGAGAACAGAGCGGGGGAGCGAGAGTCATCGCCGAAGGCAGAGCCCCCTGATGGGCCGCGGGCCGATGATGGGCCGCGGTGCTTTTGATCGCATGTCAGACCTTGAGGTATCTGCGACGGCGGAGTATAACGGTGAAAAAGGCCAGCTCACATCAGGTGTGCCCGGCGCAGTTCTGCACGCGGCTGTTTCACAAGGTGCAGCCAAAGGCTTGTAGTGCGCTCGAATCAGTCGGATAGCACTGATTCGCCACGATGCTACAAATATTTTAAAACGGTCTGACTGGTTTTGGCCTGAAAGCCGGATGGCACGTATTTTACGTATCCCTACGTAGACACAAGCCAGGATCGCGTAACTTTTACAATCTTTGGTAATTCAACACACTGTAACCATGTGACCGCATGCTTTGACGCAGTCACTTCCAAAATTACGTCCGACACATTTGGTGTGAACTGGCCTTTCATGAACAGAACAATCCCAGCGGTAAATGGATGATTCTTTTCGCCCGAAAGCTCAGCACTGTTGCCGTGTTATGGCACACGCACGTCACAGCGCACATTTGCCCCATTTTGGAAACAAAAGCTTTCGAAGTGTGTGACTGGTACAGTTGCGCAATACCATAGCAGCATTCACAGTGGATGAGTTCGTGTTATTGAAAAACCAGCAACAGCCCGGAGCTTTTAGTGGAGGCTGTCCGATCATGACAGGACACTTAGAAGACGATTTGGGACAAGTTTGTGAACGATGAAAAACTGACCCGTCACGCATGTCTGTCACGTATCACGTTTGCACGTCACGTACGTCTCGGAACCCGACAATGTCACCTAAGCGCCATGGCTACACCGGCAGAACGACTTGGATCCGTGCCAAAAAAACAAAAAATGCAGCGCAAAAAACCAAGTCAGCTGGCCAAACACACCAAACATGCAAATTCGTGCTTTGCACAGGTCGGTGGCATTCGTGGCGGCACTGGTGTGTCACTTTAACCATGAAAAACAGGTTTGGGGATTGCGGCCAACAACTAGATACTACGACGGGTAACGCACTGTGAGGATCGCAACTGAATAAAACAGTCTGTTCCAAACTCCAAAACCGTGATCTGGGCGTGACCCGAGGGCGATGCGCTAACGTCAATGCCAGCCAATCGCAGGCAGGCACGGGTCTCGGCTCACCAACAAGCTAACGTTTCGTGAGACAGACGGCATCAATCACCCTTGAACTCCACAATCGGTGGAAACATGTCACAATCAGATGCCTGAGCCTTGCATGAACTAGCTATGCTCGGACAAAGAGCACTGTACTCGAAGCGAAATATCCCAATGCTTACATCTGAGGAGATATGAAATAATGGGGGTGTCAGTCAAGGTCAGGACGCAGGAGATCGCCAAAATAATTTGGGAGATGGTTGATCAGTGCCTGTTCTGGAAAACCATGACCGTCAAGTTAAGCGACTGGAGAGCGGCCCCTCAATGCGATCTGCAGCCAACAGGACAACGGCGTTAGCTAACCTGCCTCGGGCTCACGTGTGCAACTAAAAACGAACAACGAATGCGTCCTGTTACCAACGACCGTCATAACGATTTCTAGGACTTATAAAATGTGGTCGTTAAGAGCTTTTTCATCACCTGCGATATAATAAACGAGTTCATGTTTCTGAAACGTCGGGTCACACCAACATTTACCAATGTGCTAAACAACCGTCATCTTTATGGCCGCTGCGATGGTGTACAAGAACGGGTTTCAGCACTTCGTATCACTTTGTCACGCTATGTTGAATTACTTGTATTCCCATTTTATGATGAACGAATTTTGAATAGCGTTGCAAAATGTGCCTGTCTGTTGATGGCGTTCCTGGAAAGGCCGAGGTCGAGAGACGTGATGATGGAGTTAGGACAGGTATCTGCGCTGACATGCCGCCACAGCCCTGCGTGCCTAGTCTATTAACCGAGCGAAAGCAGACCTGTTTAAATGCCATCAGCCGCAAAATAATGCAGCTTCAGGGCGACTGCCACATTTCTGGTGAGTTCCACGCTATTGGTTGAAGCCGGCACGGCAGAAAGCAGCTGAAAATGACCCGAGCGGGCTCTCACAACCCCACGATCTCCCGGCCTGCGCCGCTGGGGCGGGCGCCCGTCGACGTTACTGGTAAACAACAAACGACCTGACAACGGGGGGCCATGGGCAGGTGACGTCTACAACGCGTCAGTCAGACTGAACCAGTCCGAGATCCCAAGGACGACCGCCTTGAACGTCGAAAATGCCGCGAGGCTCGGTGACACGGGGCTGTTATCCCGCTATGGCCGCGCGGTTTGTACCGGGCTGGCAGCGGCGGGCGAGCGGTCCCGGTCCCGGTTCCAGCCAAGACCCCGGCCCCGGCAGTCGGACGTTGGTCCTCGGCCCGCTTGAGCAAAACAAAACGAACATCAACAATGGCGGCCTGGCCACCGACAAAGCTGCCAACGCAAGGCCAGGCTCTCGGACCGACAGCCGTACGGTAACAGCGCGCCGGCCGGCGCCGCCGCCGTGCTAAGCTCTCAGTACACTGGCCGTGGTCCGCGGTCGCCGTCACGCCAGGCCCGGCGGCTCGCCCGTCTCCATCGGCGCCGGGCTCTGCACCGACAGCGACTGCAGCGCCGTGCTCGGCGACGGCGGCGCCTCCTGGCCGCCGAGCGCGGCCGGCAGGTGGCGGAGGTAGGTGGGCGGCTGCTCCTCCGAGTTGGCGCGGCGCGGCGGTGCGCGCGGGGAGCGCGGCGGCGCCGCCTCGTCCACGCTGCCGCCGCCGCCGCCGCCCTCGCCCAGCTCGTAGCGCGCGTGCGTGCGCATGTGGCGCGTGATCATGTCGCGCCGGCACGCCGCGTACGGACACTGCGGGCACTTGTACGGCTTCTCGCCGGTGTGCGTTCGCTGGTGCGTCGACAGGTGATCGGAGCGCGAGAACACCTGGCCGCAAGCGCGGCACGTGTACGGCTTGAGGCCCGTGTGCAGCCGCATGTGGCGCGTCAGCATGTCGCTGCGTGCGAACGAGCGCTTGCACGTATCGCACACGTACGCCTTAGAGGCGGTGTCGGCGGGCTTGCTCTTGTGGCGCGACGCCATGTGCTTGGCCAGCCGGTCGTGCAGCGAGAACATCTGTCCGCACACGGGACACACGTAGGCCACGTCCGTGCCCGGCGGCATCTCCTCCACCACGGGGCACACCTCCAGGTTGTAGCGCAGCGCCACCGAGTCACGCGTCGTCGGCGAGGCCACATCACCGCGGACGATCGGTATGGGCGGGTGCAGGCCGGAGCCGGGCAGTCCGAGCAGACGGTGTGGCGCTAGCCGCAGCGCCGCTTCCCAACCGGGCAGCGCGCCGGCGCCCGGCGCGCCGCCTGGCGGCGGTGCGCGCAGCGACAGGTCGAGCGGTGAGTCCTGCGGCGACGACTGGTCCGACTCGAGCGAGCCCGACTTGCCGGGGATGCGCAGCGGCCGCGGCGCGCGCCGGCCCTGGCGCAGCACGGAGCCGCGCGCCGGCGCCGGCGCCTCCAGCCAGGCGCTCAGGTCCGAGTCGGAGTGGCTGCGGCGCCGGTACAGCTCGCTCAGCTGCGACAGGTACTCGAGCGGCAGTGGCGACTGCGAGAGCGAGCCGGACGCCGCCGGGCTCACCGGCGTCAGCGGCGAGAGCGGAGAACCGGCCGGTAACCGGCCGGGCGCCTCCAGCCGTCCATCGCCGTCCGCACCGGCCGCGCACTGCGCGCACGCGCAAAAGTTGAGCCGGTGTGGCGGCGGCTTGCGCGGCGCGCCGGCATCGCGCTCGCACGTGACCACCTGCAACCGCGGCGGCGGCCCGACCGTCGGCGCATGGGGTTCGTGTTTCGCCTCGCTGTCTGGCTCCTCCTTCACACGCAGCGGGCTGAGTCCGGGCAACGGCGAGCCGTGGCCGACAAACGGACTGTCGATGGAGGAGTGCGGCGAGCGGGAGGACGCCGGTGAGAATACGTCCTCCTCCTCCTCTGAGATGGCGCGGCACGCGAATCGCTCGCGGTCCAGGCTGTCGAACCGGAACACGTCCGAGGAGAGCGCGCGAGGACTGCGCGCGGCCGACGGCGGCGCCGCCTCATCGCTGACGCGCGGCGGCTCGGCCTCGGCGCGTGCGAACATAGGTGGCGCTGGCGGGTGGCACTCAGGCGTTATAAACGGCACTGTCGGGCGGCTCTCGGTCAATATAGACGGCGCTGCGGGCGGCTCATGGTCGACCCGCCCGAGGCCGATGGTCAGCTTGTCGAGCAGCGCGTTCAGACGGCGCCGCTTGCTGAGCGAGGGCCGCTGCTGACTGGCCGGCGGCACCGCCAGCTGTGCCATGGTGCCGTAGTGACGTCAGCAGGGGAGGGCCGCATGCTGTCAGCCCCGCTCGGCTCGCAGGTGGCCTCCTGTCAACACAGGGCGACGCTATCACTGCCGGCTCCGCGGGAAGACACGACACGTCACGTGAACCAGCCCGGAGGACAAGGACGTTAGAACACGTGTCGACCGGTGGCAGCGCCCAAAAATGCCTCGTGATGGAGTAGCAGGGCGGTACTAGTTTTAATCTTGTTTTGTCTTTGCGTAGTGTTTGCAATTATCCCAAATATCATCTCTGTACACCACATTGCTTCCTTGGGGGAAACCCAAGCCTTTTCGGGCGTCTTCAGGCCTCAAGAACCGTTGTGAAAGATTCCAAGAGCGGTTTTGCTTTTTTGCAATATCAAACAGGATCTGAGACTGACATTGGGCTTGACATACATCCGCAAAATACACTGACAATCTGTAAGTCACGAAAAACATACGGGTATTCCACTGAAATCGGCTAAGTCCTGGGGCTGTTAGACCACACGGGAACTAAATTGGTCCCAACGCCCCGGGAAAAGTGAGCTTTGAATCACGATGCAATTACTATTTCGGCCCAAGCGGCCACCAGACGCAGCCTGGCTATCCAGGCACACACCTCTAACACCTAAAGGAATTAAACAAATACATAAAATGGCCAAGAAGGACGATATACTGTTAACATTATTTTGCCATCACGTTTTGCTTGTTTCACAGAACAGAAGCGTGCATTTGGGCTGACTTAACCAAATTATACTAACTCCTTAACCAAATCATCCCTCGCTCTACTTTTTGCGCGCGCTGTATTTATACATGCAACACGTCATTATCTCGATGCTCTGAGACGAAACAGTCGGGGTCTTAAAAATACAAAAATACGTCGTACGCATGGGGACTGGGGATTTTAGCCGCCACGAGCTTTTAGCGAGAATAAGGGGTGCGACGCTCAATGGTCAGGTCAGCACTCGCGCTGCCGCTCAGTGGTCAGGTCAGCGCCTGCGCTGTCGCTAAGTGGTCAGATCAGCACTCGCGCTGTCGCTGAGTAGTCGGGTCAGCACCCGCGCTGCAGCTCAGTGGTCAGGTCAGCACTCGCGCTGCAGGTCAGTGATCAGATCAGCACTCGCGCTGTCGCTGAGTGGTCAGGTCAGCACCTGCGCTGTCGCTGAGTGGTCAGGTCAGCACTCGCGCTGTCGCCGAGTGGTCAGATCAGCACTCGCGCTGTTGCTGGGTGGTCAGATCAGCACTCGCGCTGTTGCTGAGTGGTCAGGTCAGCACCCGTGCTGTCGCTCGCGCGACCAATGACCAGTACGAACCGTGCAGGTATTCCTAGCTCTGTGGCTATCGCCTCGCATCGTCGAAGCTCGCCATGGCGGGTTGCCAGGCGTGATTGGTATCTTGACCCTCGTTTAGTTAATGTGTGCAGCTGACTTGGTCATTTGTATCGCATCGCACGTGAAACGCCAAGAAAAGGGCGCTGTTGCCAAAAATGGTGTCACTGGAAGATTGCGAAGAGCAGTGCGGAAATTAGGCCATGCCAACCATAATACGAGCCAAACGTAGTCAGACAGATAGATGTGGGTGACTCATTCGGAAGTCCCGCCGACATAACTCGGAAAAGCTCGTAGATAAACGTGGTCAGGATCACGGAGCATAACAAGCTTGATACTAAAAGGAGGCCATGGAGGACATTTCTGTTCCGTGAATAATCGTGACACCGCTGTTATGTGAGTACCAGATCACAATCGCGTTCAATTTGAATTAACATTGCCACCTGCCGCCATCTGTACCACGTGGGCAGCACTCCCCGCTATTTTCAAATGCAGAAGCAGGGTGAACATGAGTTGTAGACGGAACAGCAGTTATAACGAGTGGGAGCGAAGGCCAATTGGGTCTTAGCAGTCAGAAAATGTTTCGCACCAACTGCTTGGCTATCCCGTCCATGGCACCTTCCATAAGCTTATTTGTGCACGTGGTACTGGCAACGAGTGATAACAGATTTGCGCAGATTTCAGCAGCATGGAGCGAAATTATTTAACTATTTAGTCGTGTTACACGCAGGGGTGTCACTTTCTGAAATCATTGCGGTTGCAAATTCACAGAGGAAACATCTAAGTAATTTGAGCCCTCACGACCATCGGAGATAGGTGTCGTTCAACTTTCATCGAAGGCGGCCCGCGCCTCAGAAGACAAGCTTTATGTCTTATGGCGTGGTCTGGCACGTACAAACAAGACCCTATGAAATATGTGTCTAGTTCGCTGCCATGATGTGCCTGTATGTAAAAGTAGAGCTTAATTTGCACGGCTTTCTCAACAGACATATCGATAACATCGATAACAACAGGCATATCGATGTAAATTAGGTAAAGGGTCTAGCCACCGAATGGGTCTCCAGAGCAGCAGCCTCGGAAAAGGGTGAACAACGCTGGACATATGTTGGAAGCTGATGTAACCAAGAAGATTGTTGAGTCTTGGCACTTCGGGTGATGCGTAGGGAGTTCTTATGTTGAAAGTAATCAACCGTCAGTACACCAAAAGTTAATGGTTAAACGGTACCCAAAACATTGGTTGCATTGGGAAACCCAATGTGGTGAAGCTGCACTTATGATCAGATTTCTTCGTCAGTCGATCAACGGCACCCATATATTTCTTTCGCTCTGGAACACACTACACAAGGTGTTTTGATTTCATCACTTGCCACCCTTTTGTGGTATAACCAGGGGAGCAACACACTGCCAGATTGTACTTAACATACGTCGTGTTGACGATGTGACGGATGTGGGAGCATTGATGACTACCGCTGTCGCCGGTCGTGTTTTGCCATTCACTTGGCAATCAAATACTACAACAGGCACGATTGTGTAGAAAATGCACTCGCCACTGTTTAGAAAACAGGGGTTATCTTTTACCTGGACCATCCAGTACTTTTAAAAGCTGCCGCACATTACAGTCAATTGTTCTTGATTCCAATACAGGTGCTGTAAGGTGAAAAACGTGTGAGACACTTTCAGTGTAGTCTATCATAAGAAGGGGTAGACATGAAAAAACTGTAGGTATCTACAGATATTTCTTGGCGCCAAAAAACATGATACTAGTAGTGATGCGTCTTTTGCATCTAAAGTACACACAGCTAAGATGATTTCTTTAAAAATTCGTTTGGCCCAGTATTCCCTCTTTCCACATATGATTTGAGAGGGCCTAGAAAAGCATTGGAGGGGACACCCATGGCTACACACATTTTAGGGCATCTACTCTTACCACTGACTTGACCAGTCCCGATTTTCTTGCACCTTTGCGGTGCAAAAAAGTGGCTTTTAAGAAACCTTGAAAAGTTGCGCAGTACGAGCCGAGACCTGGCTTAGATCTCACTGCCCCGCTGTTTGAGAGACACAAAACCAGCCCCGTCTGATGGAGCCGAGAACTGACAATTGCGCTGAAAAACAGTGGGTCGACGCGCTCGGCTGACGCTGCCGCACGTTCAAGGGAGTCAGCCGCGGATCCAGCCGTTTTCGGCGTTTTCATGGAATGGCGCCAGCTGTCGGCGACCAAAACAGGTACAGAAGTCAAAACAACGGCGACGGAGGCTCAGATATCTCATCTGCTCTCTTAGTCACGGTTACATAACTGACATGCTGACTTGCGGGCGAGAGAAAAATGCCCACTTAGCCTAGCTAAGCGATCTCAATGCTGTCCAACCGACTGGTTTGCCAATTAAATCCGCTGGGAAAGAATGCCACCTTTTTAAACCGGTCGGTCGAAAACAACATACTATGGCCTGAGCTAATTGAGATGGCGCACCAAAACCTCAACGAATGTAATAAAGGTTACTGAAACCAACATTCGCGCAATTTTTTGCGTGCCGGGCGATTTTTGTCACGGTCGGGCAAAACGTCATCATTAAGCGTACATTGATTCAGCCCGCTAAACTTACCCAGCATGGTCGAAGCCATACTCTGCACGAGTGTTAAAATCCCATGTAATCGAATTAAAACTTTAACGAGCACACCACGAGAGCGGCGTGACTAGGGATTTGATGCCGGCAGAAGTTAAGGCAGATGAAATGTCTAACACCGTTAACGTAACACTCCCTTAGTCAAATGGTATCGCTTGTACCATGTGTGGAACTCGGAGACCTGCTCTGCTTTTGAAGGTACCAAACAACACATACTAGCAAAAGCAAAAAACCTCTTTTGCTAGAGGCCGATGAGGTAGAAGTTGAGTTTTGAACCGTTGGCTGTTTTTGCATGTTGCACCTTGGCAAAAAACCTTAGAATCCGTCCTTCACACCAAACATCTGCAGCTTTTTATAAACGTCCATTTCCTGAAAAAGTACGCACCGGATGCCAAAAAATGCGATTAGCTATATTTAGCATTCATAAGAAATGGTCTCAGACGAAAGTTTTACACCAAAGCAATTCTTACGATATGCAAACGCGGAATATGAATGTTGATGTATTTCGACACGGCTACACTTGTGAAATAAAGTGTGCGTAACAAGTTATAGAAGCCATTCATCCCTCAAGGCATAGGAAGCAAACGTTGCTTTTTAAAAGCTTCTTACTAAAAATGAAACTGTGTCGAGCACCTTGTGCATCTCGCCTCACCCTCTTAAGACCCACCGCTCAGAAATATTAACATTTTTAGACCCACCGCTCTAAATCTCCATCATTTGTAGACTCACCGCTCTGAATGTCCATCATTTGTAGACCCACCGCTCTGAAGCTCCATCATCTAAAGACCCACCGCTCTGAAGCTCCATCATCTAAGGACCCACCACTCTGGGGTTTCATCATCTAAAGACCCACCGCTCTGAAGCTCCGTCATCTGAAGACCCATCGCTCTGGGGTTTCATCATCTAAAGACCCACCGCTCTGAAGCTCCGTCATCTGAAGACCCATCGCTCTGAACCTCCATCATCTAAAGACCCACCACTATGAAGCTCCCTCATCTAAAGACCCACCGCCCAAAAGCTCCATCATCTTAAGACCCAACGCTCTGAAGCTCTCTCATCTAAATACCCACCGCCCTGAACCTTCATTATCTGTCGGGCGGCCGGCATTTGAAGTCGGGACCTTCGCTGCGAGGCCCTCAAACTTTCCTTCCCTCTCCACCGAAACTAAGATGGTCGGGAGATCCGTCGACACTCGTGTGCGAAATCCGGCGTTGACAGACCAGACCCGGGCCCGACCTGCCGCTGGCTCGCCCGACAGCTGCAGCGCACCACGCACGGCGGACTGTCGACATGGCGTCATCTTCCTCGGCACCAAACGGCCAACCGCAAGCATCCGCAATCAAGATGATCTCGAGCTGGCAAGCTATGCGTGTCTGTTGCCAAGCTCTCCGCGCCGCCACTGTCGAGGGCATCGGCTCCAGAGCTGGTGCTCTGTGGCACCGCGCTCGGGCACCAGGGGAATGGGGAAGGGGAGGGGTCAACCGTTGGTCCGATCATCACGGCTAGAAGAATCCGAGCGCGCGTTAGTCAGATAGCGTCAAATGCGCGTATCTGATTCAAGACCTGGGTAAGTTAGCGTACAAGTTGCCAGTGGTTCTCAAATCACATTACGTGTGTACATGTCGTGCCGCACGACTTTTGCTCGCGTATTGCTCGCGATTTGAACGCCCCCTCCCCCACACCGTACCCCGCGTGCTTGACCACATCTTGATTATGCGCATTTGGAGCCCTGCAGCCTAAATATAGCAATCGACTGATCACTGGTGAGAGGGATTGGCTGAGACGTGTCGGCTCTGCCGGTGCATTGCACGGTTCAATGGAGCTGGCTTACCTGGAAATCTTAATGGACCTGGCTAACAAAATAATCATGAGCATGTGCCCATTCGCTCAATAAATCCACTGAAACGGAATTGCACTATGCCATAGCACGGGCGGATCAGGTGCAAGCAGAAGGCGTCCGTTGGAATGACATGTTCCACGCCATGAGCCAGAAGACCTTCATGAAAGAAAGCATCCGCTCTGCTCTAAAGGAAGGATCAAAACCGCACGGTCCCGGGTTGGTGTTACGCTATATAACAGGCCATGGGCAGCGTTCCTTGGATTGGCAATGTGCAGTGGCTGGAATCTAACACGCAGGTACCTCTACACCTCTTTGAGTCCTACGCAGGTATTAGCACACAACAACGGGGATTTCCAACTGATATATGTGAGATGACCACACGATGTTGCAAATGCCAATTTTGCACTGATGCTGTCCCATCCGTATGCGAGCAATGGCAATGCGAGCAGCAATGGATGGGGAAAATGTGGAAGAAAGAAGTTACACAAGGCCTCAAGCACAAACGTACCACGTTTTCTTGGACGAGACCAAACTGGATTCAGCTCTTGGCCTATACTTGGCCTCCGCGCACTTTGACCGCATCACTGCCTCGCACTATCACCACTGTCCACATGCTCCATCCTTTCTCTACCTCCGCTTATGCTCATCCCGCTCTCTCTTCGATGTCCCACCGGCGGCAGGTGAAAGGCTGCACCCGCAGATCAGCAGGGGAAACTGCCTGACCCGTGGCCCGCGCCACTCAGAGCCCTGCAACGCTACCAGCTGTAATGGCCGGGGCCACCGAACGGCCGCAGCCGGGGCCAAATCGTTACGGAGGCATCTGTAATTGGCGGTGCAGGCAGCGGCCGCTTGAGCAGCCCTCGGGGGCGGAAGGGTGGCGGAGGGGCGACGGGTCTCGGTGGTTGTCGAGGCGCGGCCGCGCGCTGCAGCCTTGGCTAGACAGGGCCGCGGCACAGCTGGACAGTCCACACCAGCGGCAGCGTGGCTGGGCAGTCCACACCGGACGCGACGCGGCTGGGCACTCCACACCGAACACAGCGCGGCTGGGCAGTCCACACCGGACACAGCGCGGCTGGGCAGTCCACACCGGACGCGACGCGGCTGGGCACTCCACACCGAAGGTGGGGCGGGGTCTAACACCAGCGTCCGCTGGGACCACTCTGAGCATGGGGAAGTGGTGGCCTGGCCACGACCACCGCGGGCGAATGCCACGGAGACCACAGAGCGTGATTTGCATTTTGGAGCGCATCGGTTGCTGGAGCCATTTCGATGACCGTGAGTTGGGAGCAGGGCGGGTAGGCCGAGGTTGAGCCCGACAGAGCTGGGGCAGCCGGCTGACACTCACGTGGGAGCGTCACTCGCAAACGGTACACAGAGGAGGGACACCTTTCAGGCTTTGTGGCTTGTCTCCCCATATTTTGACAACGCTAGGGAGGCCTTCCAAAACAGCTGTCCGTGACGCTGTGACGAGCAGATGGGTTTTGTGGCTGAACTATCAGATCACGTTTTACTTGCAGAACTTGCATTGCAGGAATGCATAGTTTCCTCAGTCTGGGATATTCATCTCAAGTACCGAATTTTATAGGCACACCGGTCGTCTTCCTTGCACCGTCGACGACTATTTGCGTCCTGTCACCGGACGTCGACATTGGCTGTTCTGCTCCAGCAAGACAACTGTGCGCCATGCCCATGTTTGTCTTGCTGCCCCACGTGCGCAGGCTCACAGTCTTGTTTCCAGCTGGGCAGATAGCCATCTCCTGGCTTCTCCGTACATGAATACTGCGGCCTACCACCGAGTGCCACGAATCGACCGTGACACGGGGATGCTGCTCCGGGAACCGCTCACGGTCGCCCACCTCTCTCAGAAGTTCTATCAGCCCAATTTGGTTCGTAACCTCTCCTTGCTAAGGAGAACGGCCGTTTCGAGTACCACAGTCCATTAAAAACGCGATGTGCTACCCCTGTTGGGGATATCTGAATCTGCGTTTCCGTGTCTATGCCAGCATGTGGGGAACGTACACGTCTATGAAAAGAAACGGCATCTCGGTTTCCTGAGATCAGAAATAAGCATTAAGAGGCATTTTCAACCGCATCACTAACCCAACAGCATGTTAGGCTGTCATGATGGGACTTAAGTAGGAAAAGACAATGAAAGGAAGACCAGCAGTAGGGTACAACACATTCCTGCGGAGTCGCGGATTTTCGGGGTATTGCTGCTTCTTGGGACTAGACAAGGCTTATGATGAACACCACAAGCCAGTTCTGCCGAACACAAAACGGCGTATGCTAATAAGAAAATAATGGGCTTGAATCCACACTGAACGCATCTCGCAGGGGGTTGATGGGTCTCTGCGGCGTACAGCGATGTGACAGACATGCGACAGTGTATCACCGCGACGGCGTGTTCTGTCCCAGGGAGCACGGTCCCTCCCGGCCAGACAACCGCCCGCACCACCGACGGCGTGCTCTGTCCCAGGGAGCACGGTCCCTCCCGGCCAGACAACCGCCCGCACCACCGACGGCGTTGGTCATGCAGTGGCATGGTGCTCAATCCGCACCATGCGAGGCTGGAGGCAGATCCCTATCGCTATTCTGCCTCCAATCAATTCCCGACAAAAAACTTTAATGACGCGTTTTGCAAGAATAGAAGCGATAAAACGGGATATGGCACAATGAACGAAAACGGGTTCCACGTCTGCCACCGGATAAAATGTGTCATGCTCATCGATATTACCCCACCGCAAAAGAGAACGAGAGAAGATGGGTTAACCTAGAATACGTCAAATGACACCAAAAGTGCGTGAAAATCAATGGCCAGAAAGCCATTGTTACCGAATTACCACATTGTTCGGACCCGATCAAAACACAGTTGTACAGAAACAAGAAGACACAACCCCCATCGCGCTACTGAAACGTTACTACGCTGTCAAGACGAGCTAGGAGCAGCCATCAGACACCTTCGCTTGGCGGGCGCGCTAAGCCGATCATGTTATGGATGATCATCTATTTATATAGCGCACGAAAAATAGACTGCATGTCGCGGGCGTGCAAATGCAACTATATTTGCAGTCAGGCCAGATTTAGTGCAGCGCCGACGCCAGCCGTCTGCCTCCATCAGCACCCTCTCGCGCGTGACTGATCCCGCCCGGGCCGGCACGCGGCTGCGCGTGCTAAGGGGGGGGGGGGACATCACAGAGGCGGCAACGGCGCAGGACTTGTTAGTCCCGTCCCACCTGAGCCGGGAGGGGGAGGGGGAGGGGGAGACACCTGCGCTCGGCAGCCGGCCCGTATGCAGCGCTGCAACCAACGGGCGTGTTCATGCTAATCGCGCCGCGGAGACGGCGCCGGATTATGCAGGGGGGGGGGGGGGGGGGCGTCGGTCCGGCCCGCGCCGCCGCCAGGCCGGTGGGCAAGGACGCCGGAGCTGCCCGGCCGTTCTCGGGGTGCTGCAGCGGCCGCCCCCGGCTGCGGGGCACGGTCACGGATGTGGCCGGGCCGGAACTGCCGGGCTGCCGAGCCGGGATGACCAATACGGTCACCGTCCGTCAGATCATGGTCCGTGCTGTCATAACGGACCCAGGGGTCTGTCGTTATGCGGAGTGTGTGGGACGCGGGACGTATCCTGGTGCTGAGGTGCAGTGATTTACAGTCAACGAGACTTACCAACTGACTAAAATACCAACATATTTTTGTCGCAGGTGGCCCATCAGGCCACCAACGGACAGTGCTCCACATCGGCTCAAAGGGGTGGTTCTACGTCGGTTGCTACAACACGCACGTTTTGTAGAACAGCCGCGCCATCCTCTGCAGACCCGTGAGTCAGCGTTCCTGGCCCAGCCCCCCCCCCCCCCTCTCATCCCAGCCGTCGCGGGTCAGCTGACGCCGCCCCCTCATCAGCTGACCAAGCCGGCAAGGTCGGGCGGCACACCCAGCTGGACTCGGCGAGGACAGCACGGGCCGCTGGCCCGGCAGAGGCTCCGGTGCATCGTTTATGACGCGTGTTACCGCACTTCGCGCGCGACTGGCGCCGCTGCCTGATGTGTAGTGGAGAGATATGTACGGGACATTTAGTGCATGACAGGAGATACATACTCAGGCTGCGTATCAGTTATACGTATGACGTGGCCCTTAATCGAGGCTTTTGTAAACATGCAGCATGTGGTTGAGACTGCGCCAACACCGCTGCTGCCGCAATGGAAAAATCACCTGAGCCAAGATTCAGGGCACGAAACACGAGGCCTGGCCGCACGGAATGCGTTGGTGAGTTGAAAAGGAGGGAGCGAGGAGCTTGCGATCCAAGCGGTGGGCAAATTTAGCCTTTCCACGGGTGTCTTGTGCCCGAGCGAGAACGAAGCCCATCCCAAAGATGGAAGGCAAACCTCGCCAATGTGTAAATACCATGCGTTTGTGGACTGCCAGAAACCACGTTCTGCTTCGTGTGCCATCAACTGGGGGTCCCAACTTTCCACTGGGGTAGACACACATGACACACATTGGCAGGGAGACACACATGACACGCATTGGCAGGTTCCGCTCAGTCTGCCTCTCATACGACTGGTGAAAAGTGCAGCATGATTCAGAAAATCGTCCAAGGAAATCTGACTGGGTTGGAGGGAGGCAGAGGGGGGGGGGGGGGGCTGGGTCGTCAGACGTGATGCAGGAGACAGCTATTGCTACCCGCCTATGCTTGCCTACCCCTCTATCAAGCAACCCGTCTTGCGCAGTTCTGGTCGTGGTGACAGGGGCCGTGTAGTTAGCATGTTAGACGAGTCTCGGGTACAGTTCCTAAATGAGCCAATCGCCCACCGAATAAATCGCAACGGCAGCAGCCCGTCCTATCGGCCATCCTCGCCGTCCCACATTAGCATAATGCAGGGTAGTACTATGAATAGGCCAACGAGCACGATCATCCCCGCGGCGGCCGCCTTCACGGCCGCTCCGCCGCCGTCCTCGGAAGGAGGCGGCGAGCGTAGCCGCGCGCCCCTGAGTGTGCGGTTCCCGGAGTCACCCCTCCCCCGGCCCCCACCTCCTGGTGAAGTCGCGGTAGTGGGCGGTCGCCCGGTACGCAGAAGCCGTGAGGTCAGCGTCGGCACCAGCGCGGCCGTCGCCGGCAGCCGGACAGGCGCCGTCTTCCGCCACCGCACGCCGGACCGGTCCACCCCGCATCGGCCGACGACACGGGTCGACGGGGGGACGGCGATGACGTCACGCCTGACCTTTCGGTGTTGTGGCCGACCTCACCGGTTTTCAAAACTGGCAGTGCTTCTGACCGTATCGAGCCGGCGTGTGCTGGGTTAATGTGCTGGATTTCTGATTTATTCATCGTCCATTCTACTTGCTGTCTCTGAGCGCTGTTTGCTGCAGCATTGTTCGACGCGGCCATCGGCCCGTGCACAGCACTCAACGTGCAAATTGGTTTGCACCACACAACCCAAGCTGCGATAGCCTCGCGGCAGTGTTTCATCAGCTGCATGGGAGAGCATGGGCTTTGTGAGCGTCAAGCGAATTGGCGACGTCTTCTGCTCCCCCCCCCCTTCCCCCACCTCCTCCGCCCCTCCGCCCCTCCGCCCCTCCGCCCCTCCGCCCCTCCGCCCCTCCGCCCCTCCGCCCCTCCGGCCGCCCGCCACCTGGTATCCACTTGTTCCTGCATTTCACGTGCAGTCATTTTGCCTCTTAGAGGGAGCAAGAAACAGATGATGAGAAGGACGCGCGGGAGATACTGGCAGCAGAGAGACAGGTTCGATTGAGTCCAGCAATGTGAGGCACGACGTCAGCATGCCAGTCAAAAGCTTCATCAATTCCCAGAGCTGTCTGGATATCGCGACCACAACGCTCCGGTCCAAACAAACAAGCCACGCTTCCCCGGAGCAACTAAACGTACGATAAAGCCGGCCACCGGCTGTAACAAAGCGAACTCACATGAAAATCTAATGCATATTCTATCCACCACTTACCTCGTCCGTTTATCTTCGTCATGAGTCTGGCCGCTGCATGGTAAATCAATTAAGGATCTCCTGCAGCCGTTCGTAAACTGCGCTGGCCCCACCCCGTCAGTAGCTTTCCACGTCCCGCTGCGGTCTCTGGGAGATGCATGTGGTGTCTGAGAATGACTTATTCCCTGGGTGGATGGCGTCGATGCACGGGGAGGTGAACTAAAACAATTCGGCTCCACGTCTTCGTTCTGTTCGTATCGGTTGGACAGCACGCAAATGTGTGAAGACCATGCAACCGGTGCAAGGTTTGGATCAGACAGCAGATCGCTTGGATAAGACAGTAGTAATAGCCTGATTCCTCGGAGAGAAAAAAAAAACAGGAAAATGGAGATAGAGATGCATTGATATTTCGGCAGCATACCTTTATCGAAACAATTATGAACATACAAACGACAACAGACTTCAACGATAAAGGCGTGCTACCAAAATATATACGCATCTATATCTCCACTCTCCTGGCTTTTCTGCTAGCAAAAAGGCTGGTACTACTGTCTTATTCATGAGAATAAGGTTCCTCGCAAATGCACTTAACAACGTCAGCAGATCGCTTCTTTGAACTTATCACTTGAACTGACATACGCAGGGTTTGGCAAGGGTTAGGATGACGGTTTTGGTGGTC
Organism: Pollicipes pollicipes; assembly: GCF_011947565.3. NCBI lineage: Eukaryota > Metazoa > Arthropoda > Thecostraca > Pollicipedomorpha > Pollicipedidae > Pollicipes > Pollicipes pollicipes. The sequence goes on from NW_023596818.1 coordinate 15,474,803, forward strand.
ACCTGCCGTGTCAAAACTTGTGTATAGGGCTGGCCCGAAGGGGGTAAGATCCAATACATGGCTATCCATTGTGGTCGACCGCATTATCTGGAGGAATATTTTCATATCTGCGCAATTATTTTTCGGCCGCGTTGAAATGCATAGCAATACAGTAGTGCTAATCAGAAGCACTTTGAACCGACATCATTCGGGTGCCGTCGCTCGATATGCACGTGGCAGTACGCCCGGACGGCTAATGACACCAGCATTCCAGTATCGGTATTCCAGGGCTTTGTATCCTCTCTACGCCCGGTGCATTATTCTGCATTAGTCCGCAGATTACGTGCGGCCTATGTCCTGCCCGCGGTAACTGCATGACACGATGTGCACATGAAATGCACTTTGCTTGTACACCGATGTTCAGCACATATACTGACCGATACATCCCACTGTCCGTCGGGGCACGTATCGTCCATGAAGTGGTCGACATTCTGCACAGAAAATCTGCACGTTTTCCACATTTTCGTGACCATAAGTATTGGATTTCTGTGCACGTAACATTACTCTTTCCTATGCATTATACAGGCTAGGGAGCTACGGGCCCCATTTTGTTGGGGAAAATGGTGTAGCCATTTTTAGGGGGTACATTTTGCACGCTGGCGTCGGGCAATGGATCACGTGAGGCCGCTGATCTCATCTAAAGAAAGCAAAAGCCAGCGCCCTGGAAGCTGCAGGCAGCAAGGCACCCACGCAGAGAATTATTCTGGCTGGCTGAACGAGCCTCTTCATATCAGATCAGAAAGCCAAGTCCTATTACCAGCAGAAAGAAGCTCGGACCGAACTTGCATTAGAGATCATCGCCATGCCGTTTCCTGGAGCCCTGATTGACCGACGATGGGATCACCGTGCGTGCCCCTCTCCCTTCCCCTCCACCAGCTGATCGCACCCCCGCCCCCTCCCCCCCCCCCCAGCAGATCACTGAGCGGGAGAGGGGGCAAAGTGATGGGTAAATGGGCAGGGGGAGGGCTGGCGTGGCTTCAGGTCGCGGGCGGGCCCGTACGCCACCCAATACCCAGCCCGTGCCGCCGTGACGACGGCCGTTACGGCGTCTCCACTCAAGGCGAGTGAAACCGGCAAGCCCTGGTGGCAGCCAGATTAGCGACGGCGGATAACGCTGGCGGCCACCGCTGCCGTGCTTACAGCCATGCGTGGAGGAACCTCACCCGAGCTGCACCAGAATGAGGGTCTTTGCTGTCCATCCCAGGGCGACGAATGTGCCAGAAATCAAACCGCAGTGGGCGAGCTGATGTCAACGCGGTGTTAACATAATCCGTCGCCGTACCCCGCGACCCCAGATGGGTGAGTTCGGCGTCGTGCTGGGAGTAACAGGTCCTGCGGTCGGACGACCACAGCTTGTCTAATGTTTGATAAAACTGCAGGAATCGAAGTTCGACCCAGACAGGCCAAAAACTTTCTGAAATGCTAAGCGATGATGGGGCACGTCGCTGCTTTAATAGCTGCCACCAGCGCGCCAAGCAACTGCTATTCGGTTCCGTTTTTTTTCAGTGAGATCAGTGTGTCGCTGCTACCGATGCTACAATCTACTACCGATGCCACAATGTACTGCTCTCTGCTGCGATAACATAACTGGCACAATCCGATCGGTCCGAAAGGAGACCCGACTGTTGGGGCATTGCATCCATTCTGATAAGAGCTACTATAAGGACATTAATGAGTTCGCTTGTATATATCCCAAATCAGAAGAAATCTACGTTTTTCTGATAACGTTCCCCTTCTTCAAGATACCAACCAAACACCTCCCGACCAAAAGACGCCATTAATGAAAGCTGCTGGTTGAAGAGTTTTATGTTGTTGTTTTAAACACAGAACTGAACTAAACTGCCACTGACCTGTGTGAAAGATAAGCTGACAAATTACCTCCGCCGGGAAGGCAGTGGCATTTCCAACACATGGGAGAAATAATGCGTGAGAAAAGCGACTGATCCCAGGAGGTGTGAATTGTTTGAAATATGACTGCATTTTTGGAAGTGATGCAAATAATCATGCAATCTCGGTTAGCTTATTAGCCGATGCACGCCAGCAAACTCAAATTCATACACATTTACTTGCTTCATGGCGGCACGGCACGGCCTATGCAGCCCAGAACACACCCCGTTCCTCCGTTTATAAAAAAATCCTCATATACATGTGCATGCTCACACATCGAGAAAATGAAAAGATAAGCATATGAAAATCCTTCAACATGGAGCACACTTGCCGACATATGACAGTCTTTATACGTCAACCGACCCGTCACAGATCACGCTTCGATCCCGTCATAAAAAGCTTTGAGGCACAGTAAAATACTGAACATGTCAAGCTCATAGGTACACCATGGGGCACAAATGGCTCAGGTCGTTTCTTGAACAACCATCAAATCGTGCATCTGTGCAGTTATCCTCGGTGTCGACATCAATTAATACGCGATTCTTCCAAATGTAGTACATGCCCGCAGCTGTTGCTTCCAATGATCCCAGGAGATCACGCTGTAACAAGATCGTGACGCGCACCAGGCCGAACACTGTATATCTGCTGATCAACTGAGGGATAAGTGTGATGAAGAGAAATATGTAAGCGTGTAAGAGCACGATGGGAGCGTGATAAGGTGTAAGCGTGATGGGCGTGATGAGGGCATGAGTTATGAGCATGACACTGTTCGAAACCAGTGACAATATCTACATGCTCACAACGTTCCGGGGTATTTCCGGTAACTTATTAGAAAACTACCAACAAAACTGGAAAAAGGAGACTTTTGACGCTTTGGAAATAACACGTAAAAAATGCGCAAGCTGAGGGAGATAAATTGCAAGTCATGACAGGATCCAGACAAAAGCGATGACGTAACCTGCACAATACACTTAAAGAGCGTCAAAGACCTGAGCACAGCACCGATCACCAGGTTTTCCGTACAGAGAGCCGCTGCTAACGCTGATATCCAAGCCTTCATCTCCGTAAAGCGAACTCTCACCAGCAGTGGGGACGGCCAATCATCCATTCACCGAGGTCCAGCCCGCAGTCCGCGGAGGCCCGCCCGCAGTCCGCAGGAGGTCCCGCCCGCGGTTCATAGGTCCAGCCCGCGATCCGGGGAGGTTCAATTCGCAGTCCGAGGAAATCCAGCCCGCGGTCCGAGGAGGTCCCGCTCGCGGACCTGAGGTCCAGCCGTCCGTCCGTCCGAGGAGGTCCAGCCCGCGGTCCGAGGAGGTCCCGCTCGCGGTCCGAGGAGGTCCAGCCCGCGGTCCGAGGAGGTCCAGCCCGCAGTCCGAGGAGGTCCCGCTCGCGGACCTGAGGGCCAGCCCGCGGTCCGGAGAAGGTCCCACCCGCGGTCCACAGGTCCAGTCCGCGATCCGGGGAGGTTCAATTCGCAGTCCGAGGAGGTCCAGCTCGCGGACCTGAGGGCCAGCCCGCGGTCCGAGGAGGGCCAGCCCGCGGTCCGAGGAGGTCCAGCCCGCGGTCCGAGGAGGTCCAGCTCGCGGACCTGAGGGCCAGCCCGCGGTCCGGGGAGGGCCAGCCCGCGGTCCGGGGAGGTCCAGCCCGCGGTCCGAGGAGGTCCAGCTCGCGGACCTGAGGGCCAGCCCGCGGTCCGGGGAGGGCCAGACCGCGGTCCAAGGAGGTCCAGCCAGCGGTCCGAGAGGGTCCAGCTCACCGCAGCAAGGTCGTGGGCGGCGGGGCGGGCGGGGCGGGCCGCGCCGCCATCACCCACGCGCAAGGCCGAGGCCCGGCCGCGCCGGGCCGGCGCCTCGTCAGTATGCAGGCAGCGTCACCCAGCCGCCGAATCTCCTCCCGCATCTGCGGACCTTCGTGAGAAACCCCGGTAAAAATACCGCCGGCCGGCGTCTTCAGGACCGGAGCGCCAGCCAACCGACCGGCCAGCGGCCGCCGGGCGCTCGCGGTGCGCCGGCTCCAATCCGGAGGCTGCCCCATGGCCGCGCACCTGAGAGGCGCGTTTTCACCTTGTTACGACGCCGGGCGGTCGTAACGGCCACTGTGACGTCACGGGTGGTGTCCGCCGCCGGCCACGGCGGCAGCGGGAGCGTCCGGGTGCCAGGGGTCTCCGGCCCGCTGCCACAGGACAGCAGCAGGCCAAGGCAGAGTTTCTAGCCTAGCTCGGGCTCGGGTGCTGCGCACGAAATATGTCGTACGTAGTTTGAAGACGACAGAGAGGCTTGTGAAGGCAGTATATCGTCATGATTGCTGTGATCCCTTTTTGCACGGACACATTGTTGAGTAATGTTAAGTGATCTAGGCTGACGTCAATATTCAAATGTCAAACATCGAGACATGCCGTCATTTTCATGCCTGTGATCCTTTCGCATCTCCTTTGCTTTTACTATCACATCTATGTTAACAACACTTACGACACAAACTTAGAAATGCGAGGAATACTATTATGCATGTCATAGTGAACATTAAACAGTACCTTTACAGTACAGAACAGTACCTTTAAGGTAAACGTTGATATATTTGTTCCCGTTCGTTTGAAACGGTTAGCAATTCAGTGTCATGCCAAAATACAGACGGGGTCTGCGGGCATCGGTGACATCATGTCCTGTCGTAATCTCATACCTGTTTTAAAGACTTGCAAATCCGGCCGACCAGAACCCGGAGCGTGCTTTCCGGACAGGATCGAAAGTCGTGCTTTGACGCCAAGCCAATGGTTTCTCCGACCTCCGTGAATAAGCACTCACACCATACGAAGTGTGTTATCCCTGGCCCAGAGATTCCATGTTAAGGCCCATGTTAAGAGAATATCGTTGCGCGCACTCTCAACCGACCGCTAAAAATGCATTTTCTGAGCAATGGATTGGTCCTTATGACGCCCTTTTCACCACACGTGAATGCGGATCTTTGCTCATGTTTGGGCTTTAGGGTGTGCAGCTCATAAATGGCTGTTGCGTGCCAGGTCGCCCCCTCCAATCTCACCCCGCTCCCATATTGCCAGCTGCCAGTCGGTATTTGTGTCTTGTCGAACAAACCATAGGCTCATTATGAAGCTTAAGCCCTGGATCTTGGAATCCAGAACCGGTGCCGCCAGGTTTTGGAGGAATGGACGCACCCCAAAAAGCGCGAAGCTACTGCATTAAAGCAATGCAAGTGGAACTTTAAATGTAATTACATTCTTCGAACATGTTGGAATTAATCTAGGTAGGTTTCTCAGAAACATCTTGACATGTTCCAAACCCGTTACGCTTAGTACTTGCCTAGGAATGCATACATGCTCAATAGCCATTGGTTATCTTGATTTCGCCTCGCTGGGACATTGGGCTACATGTTTTGAATCACGCAAACAGCCGACTGTTTGAAATTCACCGTGGCGAATATTTTACTCTTTAACAAAATCACTCTTTAACAAAACTGTTCAACAAAACTCTTTAACAAAATGCAACCTGCTCGTTCATTCGACAATAATCAGATATGAACGACAATAATCAGATATGAACGTTTTTAGCGATGTTGTACCAGGAATAGCCGTAATCACTTCGGGCAAAGTTTACGGTCACGTTTCCTTCTCAGATGGGCCGAAATTGTTGCTTGAATTTTACTGTCGGCGGCTCGGGCTGGGTCACGACACTGCACCTGCAGTTGTTAATTGACGGCCACTCATGTGGGAGGCAGAGGGGTTCGCAGCTTGCGGACTAACGAAGTGTGTCTGGCAGGTGCCGCTGGCAGAGCCGCTCACAGCTCCGCATCTGAACCCCGCAGACAAATGAAACGCACGCCGCTGTGCACAGGAGGCAGATGCAGACACATCGGTTCTATTAATTCGACGATCCTCTGTAAATCAGCCTTTTTTCCAAGCCCATGCTTGGTTCGTGACCAGAGAAATAAGTCATAGTTCTGCATAACTCGGAACGGGCTACAATTGGTGCTCAAGATATTCTTACAAAAAAAGTAGCTATCACAGAGTACATGAGATTTTGAGGTCGGCATCATGATGCTCCTTCCTCCAGCCGCGTGCACTGATATCACAGGAGTGCCGTGTGCACCAGATATCATCGTCCCAGTGCACATGGTACCCTGCGTTATCAGAGCAACCCTGCCTCGCCGCGAGTTTCGCTGGCAACACAACTGCGGTGCATTGCATTTCACAGCGACCACAATTATTGCAGCTACAGACGACCGAACTTATTCGGTCACTCAATCCGAACAGCCCTCCAGAGCTGGGTGCGAGGAAACCATGTCCTGCTGGACCGGTAGTACGGCGCACGCTCAACCCGCGCACTCAACCCCCTTCCCCCCCCTCCGTTAAGCACCTTCCCATGTGGCCGGGCTATGAAAGTTCGTCTCGCCGTAACACCCTCTTGTAAACCGGCCTTGCGTCACTGCACTAAAAACCCAGCGGGCATTCCAGTGAGGAGAAAGGGATTAAACAGGTCTAAACGGCCTGAAATGCGCGGTTCCACTCCGAGACTTGTGGTGACACATTCCACATGGTATCCAAATATCAGAGCGCTTGTTATCCCTCCAGTTCACAGCTTCGGATAACAGCCTACTGGAAGAGAGAGCGGCGAGCCCGGGCCGTCTCGTAACGGCCCTCATTAATCACGGTCTGCGGTCGTCCCGGTTCAGGTTCACGTCGCTCCAACACCTACCGACTTTAAGCAGACCACTTAGTAAAGGTCAAAAATGGAGGATGTCTTATTATGTCTTGAAATGTCGCGGTCGATCTTCGCAACGGCTCCATTATCATGAATGATTATTTACACTGCATCCAGCCAGGGACGGGTGCAATATTTGGCAATGGGAGGGGGGGGGGGGGGGGGGAGGCACATGACCACAGTTCGTGATGAAGAAGTTATTCGAGCGGCAAGCGTGCAAATTTTTCATTGCTTGTAAGCGCTCGATATAATTTTAATACCCTTTCTCAAGTATCTAACGGGATGTTTTCAATGTCAACATTAATGCACATGCATATGAACGCAAATTAAAATTTGACACGGGAAAATTACTCTCTTCAGGGTAACTTCTTCCCTTCAACACGCCTCGCAGACATCAATCGCGCCGCGCCACACACACAGCGCGATTATCATACGCATCCTAACATAAGATCGGCGTGTAAATATACTTACTCCTTGCGGGTCGGACAAAATATTTGAAGATACGTGTCAAGAAACGGCTAGCGCATAGCGTTCACGTTTCACACCGTGCTGGTAAAAATGACACCGCTTGAGTATTTTTACGCACCGAAAAAAACTTTGTGCGTAGGAAGCTGCGACATCTTCACCTCCTGAACAATCACGCACGAAATCGAAGGCCAGACGAGCCAGGATGTTCAACCAAGTGCAGACTTGGTACCTTGGCGGCCAGCCTGGCCTGGCCAGTCACGATTTGTACCGGTTTACATCAGCAACTACGGATCATACCGTCACGCAAGGTTTATCAACAAGTGGTGCAATTATTCAACCATTGTGCTGCATCACTGTCAACATATAGCATGCACGATGGTTGATCAGGATGTGCTTTCCTGCAACATTGCAATGCCACCACAATTTCACAATCTAATGCAATTTATTATGGCGCCGTCATAATACATGTTAGCAAAAAAGCTGAAGAACACGGGTTGTTACCAGGCCCAGGTCTCGACAACCCCACAGAACAGCGACAGAGTGGATGAGGGAAATTGTAAATGTGCTGGCAGATATACCGGACGATGTGCACTGCCGGACGATGTACACGGTTCTGCTGGCAGATATGCCGGACGATGTGCACGGTTCTGCTGGCAGATATACCGGACGATGTGCACTGCCGGACGATGTGCAGGGTTCTGCTGGCAGATATAGCGGACGATGTGCACTGCCGGACGATGTGTAGGGTTCTGCTGGCAGATATAGCGGACGATGTCCACGGCCCGTTTTGCACTCTGGAGCTTAAATCCGGCATCCACCCTTTCTGAATCGTGTTTGGGGACAGCTGTCAGATCTGGGCAACCAGAGCAGATAAAGTCGTCGCATCAGCTGCACGGCGTAGGCCAATGTAGCGTTCCAAGACCACTAGGGCATCCTGACACGGTCGTATCCATCGTAAGCCGTTGACAGACTAGGGCAGGGCCGATGTCGTTTTCTACACCGGCCTCGAATGCAAAGCTGTGACCTGAGCCGAGGGATGTTAGTGCAGTCAGGCTGCATAGGCGTACAACTCTGCTTGCTGTGATCAAGATTACTCTAATTATTTCCAGCTTTCTTTGTGATATGGTCGCACTCATGGAAAACGCAAGCCATTCAAAATTCCTCGATAGCATCGATCGTAATTAGCTAACCTCAGCAATCCAAAAGCCGGCCCAATTGCAAGCAGTATTGCTGTAAACTGGTTTTGCTGGTATTATATAATTTAATGAAATCATTGCGTCCATGTCTGACGTGTAAGAGTGATATTTCAAGGCACTTATACACCAAATACAGACCGATGTATTCATGCCTGCACGATACGTTGTAGAGGAAAAGTATCTCAGATCATTCATAAGGGTTATTGTGTAGATTTCCAACTGCAACGGGACCCATTCGCTTGCATGTTGTATCCGAGCCTGTTACTGCATTGCTCGTCCGTCTCACGATACGATGCGTGAGGCGCCTTACTGACGGCAGGTTTCTTGTTTTCAATCGTTTGCTTTACTTTGCGATATTTCTGCTAGCATTTGACTTGAACATGGACTGTGTGGGAGGAGAGTGGGCTACAACAGTACATACCAGCATCGTGATCCGGTTTGGCCCGATGTGAAAAGTTCACAATAAATGGTACTATTGGTATGTGTTCCGTTTCGGTTGCATTTGCCCTTCTCGAGGTTGATAAATTACTTTTAGATATCTCAATGCTTTGCTTATAGCCAAAAAAGGTTACGAACTGTTTCTGCTGGCACAATCACTTCAAGGTCATCTGGTATCTCGCACACGGGTATCTGTCGGAGACGTTTTATAATTAACCCAGAGCAAATTCCCCGCGCTTCACTAGTCGCAGTCCCCCGTAGATCATCATTTGTGTATATACAAGGGATTATATTCTTGTCTCAAGTCCCACCCCACTGTCCCTGGGTTCCATAACTCAGCAAACAACCGGCCCCACCTCGGCTGACCAGTAGCTGTCCATAACTCAGTCGGCATGTGCACATGACACGTCCGCCTGAGCATAACTCGCAAAACCTCTCATGACCAGCTCATCCATCGCATTCACAACATCCACGCACCATGAAGCATCACTCCTCCAAGGGAGCTCCACGGCTCGTCCATCGCTGCTCCCTCCCCCACCCCCCTTTCTCTCATCCGACCGAGCCTGACCCGTCCCGCCCGTCTCACCGAGCCCGACGTGTTAGCCGCCGGCACCAAACGCCGCCGACCAATCAGCGTGCTCCGCTGATCGGCCCGATAAGCGTGTACGTGAAGGATTCCCCTGCAGCCCGATTTATCGCCCGGCCGCGCACAGGCGCCGGCGATAATTTGCCGGCTCGTGCGGGAACACGACGCCGCGTGGGCCTGTCTTCTGCAGGCGCCAAACGGGCTCAGGTGCTACAGCAGGCCCGGTCCGGCCCCGGGCCAACGAAACCCGCCCGCACTCGGAGGGGAGCGGCCCGGTAGTGGGAGCGGGGGGGGGGGGGGGAGCTGACAGTACCATGGGTCGCGCGACGCCGTCTGGTCCTCGCGGACTCCGAGCGGACCCCGACACGACAGTCCCCCCCCCCCCCCTCCCTTCCCGGTCCTCCGACCCGGGCCTGGCTCGAAGGACGGTTGGAGTCGGCGCCGCTCAGCCAGCTGAGCCTGACGTCACCTGCCCCGCCCCGCCCCTCACCTTCACGGCCGCCGGCGGTGGACCCGTGATGACGTCACCAGGGTCGGGCCGCCGTCTCGGCGGGCCCAGACCCGCCGGCCGGCCGTCGGGACGCGGCGGCCGTGCTGACATCACAGCATCTAAAAATATACGGCGGCGCCGCCTGCATAACGGGTATATCTCCGAAGGGACGTGTGCACGCGGCGTGGCTGCACCGTGCAGAAGGCCGGCCGCGGCGGCGCGCCCGCCCGCGTGCAATTCCCCGACCGCACGCGTCCTCCCCGAGCCTTTAATGGGTGTCACCTTCACTCCTTCGGTAGGGATAATCCCCTCATCGAACGCCTTCCGAGAGGGTTTTTTCGTTAACACGGATATAGTTGAGGTGTGCTCCATTGCTTCGTTTCGCGTCCTTCCCTTGACAGGCGCTCGCTCTCTACGCTGCAGAAGTTCAGCCATGTTTTGGCTTCAACACGGACCCACTGGAAGATCAGCGAGCGGCGGCGGCAGTTACAATAAGGCCGTGACGCTGCAGTAGCAATTGCTGTAACGCGTAACGCTGGTCTTAAGTGTCTCGGGGCGCGCCGGCTGTATGGTCATGTTGCACTCTCTCCAGACCATGGCGCTGTGTGTCATGTGTCAGTGTGGCCGGCCACACAGTGTCAGGCCATACAGTGTGTCAGGCTATAATGCTACGGACGAACGAGTTGGGCAAAAGTGTCCCCTGGTCAGTATTTCTCGGGGATACGATAATGTCATAGGCATCACCTTTGTCGGCTCGTAGGGGAAACATAGAATTAGAAAACGTTCGGCAGACCCAGTATATTCAAGGCGTTTGGTAGACCCATAACGTAAAAGCGAGAAGGTTCTCCATTCATTGAACTGTGAAATAACAGCTAAATGCTACATACGTCTGGGCTTCTTGATTTTTATCTAAATCAGACTACAAAGTGATTCCGCTAGTTCTCACGCACAAGCGATCACAAATGAGTTCGTATGCAACAAAAACCCGGTCTTATAATGTCTATTTCGAGCTCCTCGACAGTAGCATCGATAAGCTGGCCAGCAGTTATATAACTGACCTCCAGAAAAGGGCTATCGGATTTAATCTCCCAATTATCACCTGTACATCTGTCAAGACATTGCTGACACTGCACGCACTGGCACGCTTATTAGTGGATTACATGCCAAAAGGCGGGGAAGGCCTTGGTTCACACCTCCTGACATTCAGCCGCATATTCACACTGTCAGATGGCATCTCAGCCTGCCGAGTATGCACCCATACATATGTAAATCTGATGCAAATGCACGCCTGTTAACACTTTCAGTCAGGAAAGCTATCCATAGATTCCGACTGATCTCACCGAACCCGGGACCGAGGCATATGTAATTTTGCAGCGCGGAGATTCTACTACGGGGGAATGACGACGCCAAAGCTAAGTCCCCTATATATATGTGGGTTGTAAAGGCAAGCCAACCCAGCTGTGCATTTTATTTGCAAATTCCATGCAACCATTGTTGACAGAGAAGACACTCATGGGACATGTGTTCGCCCCCAGAGACAGACCGCAACCAGCACCTGCTCGCGGTCAAACTTACAAACCTACCTCGATTGCATAAGCTGTCCCCTGCCTATCCTCTCCGTCATTGGTTAGTCCGCTTCTGACAGGCCGAAGACCAGACCAATCCACGCCAACCCGCCTCGTGTTCGTTTCGCCCCGCCCCCGGCGACCGCCGCCTGCGCCCCCCCCCCCCCCCCCCTCCCGTCACTGAGCCCCGTCGGCGGCGCGGGCGGGTCCTGCGGCCTTCTCGGCCGCGCGGGACCGGTCCTGCGACGTTCGGCGCTACTGGACCGCGTCTTGCGGTGCGCCGTGCCGGGCGCCGCTCGTCGTTCGACGAACATGGTGATGTCAGCGAACGCACGCGACGGCGTCCCGCCGCCGCCCGCCGCCGGCCGGCCCGGGCCAGAGGCGCCGGCTCGGTGCAACGCCCCCGCAAGCGGCGGGGAGGTACGGTTCCGGCCCGGTTAAAAGCGGTGCTGTGTTGCATGGAAGCTGAGCGAAATGCTCCAGGGAAGCGGAGGGGAAGACCTGCAATTACTGGGGTTTCTCAAAGATGATGTGGTGTCCGCGCTAGACATGAAGAATGATGGCCTCATACTCGGCTCATGCCATGGTCAATGTCACGCATTTCCAAGGTGGCGTGCGCCAGAGAGCGTAAACCACGAAGTCATCCCCTGCCATATCCTGTCTGGCAGCCTGTCAAAGCGAATAACAAGCTCTCAAGGAAGGAGGGCGATTCTGGGTACCGGGATCAGTTGTAATTCATGGGTCTTTAGATGGTTGCCAAAAAGCTAGACTCCAACTCATCGGCCTGGCAGGCGGCAACACGAATGACAGCGGACTTCTCAGCCCGGTACCGCCTGAGACATTCTGCCACGCTCGGCCGCTTGGGGGGAGGGCGGGGACAGTAGAGCTTTCCACTGATATAGTAAAGGATGAAAGCGTCGGATTGATAAAAATTCCAGCAGCCACTGATAGCCTTGGTTAACCTCATCCAAGAATCACTGGGCGTATATGTCACGTCAATGATATCACACGCTGCGAATGGGGCTTATTTTAAAGGCACTTTGTTCCAAACGTCCTTGATAAGAGCCCTCCCTCCCTCATTATGCGATATAAGTCAACTTTGTACTTGACCCCAAACGAAGGGGTTTTCGCTTCGGAATTATACCATCATTACTAAAGGACACGGGCCAATGTCGCGTCATGCCAAGGTCAGAGATCAAGTGACTGGCCGGTACGAGATCAAGTGACAGTTCTATTTTGTCCGCTTGTTCCGTCCATGACTTGTGTAAATTAACTTTGATTACTTAACAACATGTAGAATAATTCCGTTATGACATAGTATACTAAACTAAATGTGTACTTCAGAACTCATTGGTGTGAAAATGTGTCATTTGCACCAAATTGCACAAATGAGCGCCACAAGTCACGCTGGTTCCAGGCGGCGTCGTGTCGCGTCATGAGTGAGGACAGTGAAAAATGACCCAAGCCGCCCCCCAAATATACCAACAAACAGGGTAGGTTGGCCTCACGTGACGGCTGGGGATGATCTGTGATCTCTGGTGATCTGTGTGATCCCATAAGGCGTGACGAACCGGAATGGTACTGACAGTGAAACCAGCAGAAAAATTACATAAAGACTGTCAGAAAACAGCGAAGGGAAATACAAATTGAAGCACGCGGATCCAGAATCGGCGAGCAAGCCGCCGCTAATCATGTCCCAACTGAGTGACCTAACCTATCCACGATCTCACATTTTGTGTGCCTTCTGAACGTATGGAAGTGATCACTCGTCAAATACTGTGCCTTTTTGGACCTGACCAGCATAGTTCGGAAGTTACTCCCGGAAATAGGAGGGTGGCTCACCTTTAACCTCCAGGTGCTCGCCGGTCAATGCTCTGGTCAACTGCGCCACAAGAGATTCGCCAGTGCGCTTGATATGAGGTAGTCAACAACGTCTATATAGCAAACGCGCACAGGTGTAGAAAACGTCCCAAGCTTATCCGCAACTATCTAAAGCAGTTTCACAATTAAATCACTATTTGTTGCCGTAAGTAGTAGCATGGAAGCTGGAAACTGACACCAAGCTGCAGCGACCTGCAACGAAATTGGCCGTGGATCCACTGAACTAAAACTTCCAGACATCAATCGTGCGCCAGCTCAGTTCATGTTGAAGTACTCACTGAGCGTTCTTCTAATCAAGCCGAATGGTCATGCTGCACGCACCAGGGTATCACTTGACCTGGAACAGACAGACAGTGTTACACTAGCGGCATAATCAGCAACAGCACGCAACCGGCGCGTTGCTGGAATCTCAACTGCCAGGTAACGACGAGGCAGTCGGCTGTTAAACGAGCGCCGCTGCCTCCCCGGGCGCCGCCGCCGAGACCGCAGGCCGGTGATCCATCTGCCCGGCGGTGGAGATGCGAGACCAGTGACCGGACCGGCAGTGGAGATGCGAGACCAGTGACCGGACCGGCAGTGGAGATGCGAGACCAGTGACCGGACCGGCAGTGGAGATGCGAGACCAGTGACCGGACCGGCAGCGGAGATGCGAGACCAGTGACCGGAGCGACGATGGAGATGCGGGACCAGTGACCGGACCTGCGGTGGGTATGTGGGACCAGCGACCGACGCATCAAGCTGGTTACGGCCGAGAGAAAAGAGAGAGCTGGGCATGTGAAGGCCGCAAGCTGGGCGCCCGACACTTTTCTTCAATGCATCTTGATGAGGCGACACGCTTTGACGCTTTCGAGAGCACCTCGCCAGACATTTATCAAAGTCCGGTGATCAGACAGCGCTCGTTGAACGCCAAAACACACCGTCGTTTGCGCGATGCCAAACCGCTCACCATTCCGTCTCCCGAAGCGGCCACATCCGCCCGGGAGCCGGCATCCGCCCGGGAGCCGGAGCCGATGCCGTGCGGAGCCCGGCCGCTCCCATCGGCCGCACCGGCCGCGTCGGTCGCGCGTAGCCTCTCGTTCACGCGATACTCCATTTCCCACGCTCCGCCCGTCGGAGGGCGGCTTCGCCTGGGCGTCGCCAGCTCGCCGCTCGCGGAGGTCTGCAGCGGAGAGCGGGCGCCACTCAGCACCCATGACCCCGGCCGCCGAGAGCTCGTCGGAGCCGGTCTCTCGTTGGAAGCACGCGTTCTGCGCCTGGGGCGACGCCCAGCGCCAGATCACGACCTGATGATTGCGGCGAGTTTGCAAGTTCCGGATGTCACGGAGACAGGGAGGCGCGCGTGGGCTGCGGTTGCGTGTGGGCCTGCGAGGGGATTGTGCTGGTAAAAATGGGGCCGGGTCGTGGGTTTAATTTGCATGCAGGCAGCAAAGGCCTTCACGAATTATCTGTTCTGCCCTCCCACGTCCGGTGTGCTTAGTCTCAGGCTGTATGACAATACTCGTCGATTTATTTTTTAAGGTGATAAACCCAGATGAATTTCAAAGTCGTGTTCCAGCAAAACAGAAATCGTAACTATCCACCGTGCGAACAAAACATTGCTTTGGTATTGGCCCAGGAAATATTTTCGCAGGACGATACACAACGGCCGGAGTTATGTGAGTGAATATATCTCATTCACCTAACATTTATTTTGATAAGCATCTTGGTCAACTCATACAGCCGCTTCTGTTGGAAATTGTCGAAGACGACTCGCGAATGTATTCAAATTTGCAGTCCATGCACACGTTTCACAGCTTTGCACGCGCGTCCTTTCTGATCAACTAGAAAAGCCTAAGTCTTGAATACCGGATATGCAAGATGACCTGGGCTGACCCGCCACCAGTCAGCCGTATGAACCCCTTTCTCCAACTGCTATGTCGACCGAGCGTCTCTTCTTTGTTAAAATGGGTATCCACATTTGAATGGTATTTTAAATTGAAATAGCCATCTTTGAAGACCTTTCGGCCCTGTTCACCATCCTGCCCTCCCTAAGTCCTAAGTTTTAAGTTTCTGAGCTACATGCCTGCGAAAATTAGGAGAGGTATTTTAAATGGGGTGAAATGGGGTTAAATGGGGTGAATATTTTAAAGTCACCTTGGCATTCATGACGTCATAATAAGGTCATTCAAATCATGCTATTCCATAAGCCATGCGGCAATCGAGGCCGATAAAAATATCCATGCCGAAGCGTTCATATATGGCGTTGGTGAACGCGATTTCCAGATATAACAGCCAATTGGCTCTCAATCAGTGTTATACAAGGTACGATGACGTAATCAAACCATGACGCATTCATGACACACTTGAAAGGTATACCAATAATCATACGTGAGCTTGTTTCAACATATCGGATGCTTTCTTCGGTATCATCAAATGTGAAGCATTCTCTTTAACGTTAACTTTTCATTTTTTTTAGGACTGGCACATGGACGGTGAGTGGCATGGTGGGTGGGTTTGCGCCAAGTGTTGTTTTTCAACTTGCCTGTCTGTTCTGAATCTATGCGATACTTGGATTAGTATCCCCTGTTCTTCTGAAATGTTTGTGCTGTTTAACGCACAGGCCCATTCACACATGCCGTTTCTTTGCTTGCATGTTGAGCGCAAACTATCATCGTGTTCTCCTTTGTGCCGACGTGCTGTAACATACCCGAGATAAGCGCCATACGCTTGAGCAGACTGCAGACGAAGGTCAGATGTACGCTCCAAGCTGCGCTGGCCTAGGCTGCTTATATGACCATTGTTGGTCCGTTTGCGTACGGAGTACTCAGTTGGCAAGGGAAAACACAGTGTTTTTATAGGCTCAAGGTGCATATTGTTGTTTGCAATGCGCATCTGAATTCCATCAATATTGGCGTTAACCTTAAAGGGCATCACTAACCTTAGCCTGAACTTCGCTTACCATACACCTGCCTAACCAAGGTAACCAAGACACATTAATTTCCACCGAGACAAGCCGCGCCGTAATGGTCTTCTCCTAACCCGCGACCCGTGCCGTATCACCTCCGTAGCGGGCATTGGTCACCCCTGGCGACCCCCATGGACCGCCTAGCCAGCTCGCAAGTCACCAGCCCCCCCCCCCCCCCTCCGTGGCCCTCGGCTGCACCTCCGTCCGCCGGCTGACCGCGCGTGGCGTGGTGACGCCAGAGGCCCACGTAACCCGGCTCTGTTGTGTTTATTGCAACTGTGTCCGGCGGGTAGGGAGCGAGCGACGGGAGGGATGAAGCGACGCGCAGTAGTTCGTCGAAGGGGCACCGCGCCCCCTCCCCCGCCTGTGACAAGCTGCGCAGCTCCGGCCACCGCCGCGCTGACTGGGTGCGCTGCGACTCCGCGCGGAGGTCGTGACCCCGCGGCCGGGTCCGGGGAGCTCGGTCCGCGCACTGGCGCTAGCGCTGTCGAGCCAACTGTTTACCGGCCCGTACCAATCGACTCGAGGCTGGGATGTAGGCTGAGCTGATGCGGTCTCAAAGGAGGAAGTGAATTATTCGTTAATGCACGCGCTGCGAACTGACCCCGACTTGAGGCACGGCGGGCGACGGTCACAGCGCAACAACTGCGGGCATTTTCTGTCAGCAACATGTCGACAATCGCTGCTGAACACCACGCCTGACGTGTTGTTCTCCAGCGCTGGATCGCAGCGGCCAGCGCCGGCGCCGGCGGCTCTGAGTGTGACTCCCCGGCCAGTCTCGCAGCTCGGCCACTTCAAACCGGCCGGCGGCCGACGGACGGCGGCGGCTGTCGGCGCCGATGCGGGCCCGGCCAGACGGATCTGAGCGCGGTGCGCGCCGGCGGCGGCGCTGGCGCCGCCCCCAGCCGCCGCCCCCGCACCCCAACTTATTTATCATAACACGGCGTGGGATCAAATGCGTCGGTCGGCGGCAATGCGCCGCGGCCTGTCCGCTTCCGGGTGGCCTCCGGAGAAACAAACGGCCGGTGTTTGCTCGCCGCTGGCCGCGCCGGCACGTCCAGTGGGCTACGGCGAACTTGGGCTTGGCGTGTTTGCAAGTATAGATGGAGAGGAAATCCCCTCTGCGCTCGGCGAAATACCAGAAAACACTCCGCAATCGGGGGTAAACATGCGGTGCGCGGGCTGGAAATTTCGAAAAGACAAATCTATGGACAAATGTCCGCTGCATTTTGTTTGAAGGCAGCATGCAATTAGCGAGCATAAGCTGAAACGCGCGGTGTTGGTTTACACATCACTCAACCCGACACTTCACGCCGGGGATGAGCGACTCCTGTTTTGACGGCGTTGCGATGGCCAGCGGCGAAGGCAGCCAACAGATTGCATGCTTCCGCAAAGACTAAGTGGAGTTTAGCGTGCTACTCGCGTCACAAGTCAAAGCAGAGAACAACAATGGACTGATCTCAGCGCCCGTACTGCACTAGTCGGCAAAAGTCCCGGGTGCAAAAATGCACATCGCACCGGCGCTGAGTCATGGTGAATCTCCATATCATTAGCCGCAGCTTTGCACGGACCGCAGCCAAGCCCAAGCGAGTGGGGCTGCAAATCGGCGGTGGGCGTCGCGTTGCAGTTGGATTCCAGATAGAATCCGATAATCGCCTCCCGCGGCGGCGGCGCTCAGCGCACCCGGCCCGTCATCCGGCCGGCGGCAGTCAGCGCCCGTCATCCGGCGGCAGTCAGCGCCCGTCATCCGGCCGGCGACAGATGAACTCGGTTAGCGACACAGCGCTGCGTGGGCTCGATTCCCGCCAAAGGCGTCGTGATGCATGCGCAAAGGGTGGAGACAGGTGCACCCTGCGTTTAAGTATCGACTCGATACGGCGCGTTGAAGCGTCCCAGTACTTTGAGGCAAACACGCATGCGTGAAGAATCATCAGACATTCAAACCACTTGGTTCGGCGGGTTCAATAACACGAAGCGAGCTACTGTTTCGCAAGAACTTAATTCTAATGCTGGTCGAGCACGTAATTAATGTATTGAATTTACCATACAACATTACACAGAGCTTTCAGGACTTATACTAGGCGCCGTTTTTGCATACAGTCCATAAACGTTTGTGTAGAGGCTAGGCTTGCACTAATCTGATGAAATACCACATTAATTTACGGTAAGCACAATCAGCCGGTTCTACGAGCCTTATGAAAACAAAATGGAATAATTATATGCTAATATATCAACCTGTATTACCCTTACAGAAGGTTCATCACATTCGGCAGAAGTTGCATACAATTAAATAACTGAAAAGCAAATGTAAATGAATAAACATTATTATTATTAGTATCGTTATTATAATTATTACTGTCTTTATAATTATTATTATTGCTGTTGTTATTGAATGAATGCAAAACAATGTTATTCAACAAACGTAACGAGCTGAATTATAACACTACTACAGCTTGTTTTTTCATGAGTCCCTTCGAAAGCAGCTCAAGTTCTACACCTTGACATGAATATAATGCAAAAACATCACTCAGTGAGAATGATTCGCGGAATCACAGCATCACATTTAGATAACAAACAGTCACAAGATCTCAGCCCGAAAAACATCACCTGGTTAGCGTTTATCTGGGCGTTATACATACCTTTCGAGTACTTCGTATTAAAACATACCGATAAACATGCTATACTGGTCGTCAAATGCACGGTGCTTCTTTGAGCATCATCACCCCGCCAAACCCACCAGCGCCCAAGGCGGCGTCCGGCAGCGGCGGTAGCGCCTTCAGCTCTTATTGCAGACGCGGATTTCGGGCTAGGCGAGCAGTTCTTGCAAATCAACGCCGTCCTTTTTGATCACGCCCCCGTGGGATGGGCTGGCATCGCTTATCAATTACCGGTTTGGCAGGCCTCGTTTCCGGCACGGACTACCGCTCAGACCTCTGAGACATGGCGCGGTCAGGCGGGTGACCTCCCTCAGAGCAGGGGTGTGGCGCAAAGCTCTTTGCAATTCCAAGCATCCAGAGGAGCTCCAGCCAGGTGAGGAGCGAACGGAGCTCTCACAGGCGGACAGAGCGGGCAGAAGGGGGGGGGGGGGGAGGGAGGGGGCTGGTTAATCAGAAATTCGAGCGACCGAATCTGTGAGACAGCACATAAACATCGAAGGCCATTGACGTATGCAGCTTTTATCACTGCTCAGCGAAATGCATGAGTTACTGGCAGCAATACCTGTAATTTGTCTGCGTCCCCGGGGAGCAGGCAGACAAGTGATCGTTACATTAGTGTACCCGAGTGCTCGCAGCTGTTTTCTAGTCAGTGCCGCTCCTGTGTGATGCTTAGTTTTACTTGCTGAGTAACATCCCTGTAACATGGCATGCCTTCCTCCGTCGTCGTTCTCTATAATGTGCCTACCCGTGCGCACGCAACAGACCTATATTAGGAATTGGTCATATCCCTGGCATAACAAATGACCCACGACAGATAGGCCGGTTGGTGACTTCAGACCCACTTCAATGATGTAATACTTTGTATAGTTTGGGTGTTGGTTGGTCACTAAGCGAGTAGAAGTAGTAATTGGGTTTTTGAGGCGTCTCGACTGCGTAGTCATTTAGCGCTCATACATTAAGCGAGATGTCACTTAGATTTGCGTACACCGCCGGAGGTTTGCAGTCATCTGAACAAAGGGAAAAGATGTTACGGGCTGTTCATACACCCAAAATGCATTTTCTCCTGGAACAAGCTAAAAGTTTCATTAGAACACAGTGTTTCACAGCCCGTTCGAAAAAAACAACGGCCGGCGATTGCCACTTATACGCTTAGTCTGAAGTCATAACACCTTCGGCCAAAGCACTGTCATGACGAAAGGATCACGCGTTTTCCTCCCTTGAGGCCCATACTAAGGCCAACCATTTTGCAAAATTACGCGAGCGAAAAGAGAAAGCTGCTGACAGAAAGAAAGATATCCATTGATCTAGGTGCGTATAACGTAAATGTCTAACATTAGAAGGAAAAGATCAGTACGTAAATCCTTCCAAACTTCTAAAGAACGCCACACAAGCCTACGTGTCATAGAGCGTGACACGCACAGTCAGAATTTCAAGCGGGGGTTCTAGGCGATAACAATTTCCGCGTTCCGTCCCATTACCCCCCGACGCGAGTCTTCTTTTATTCAGGTCAAGGTCACTTGCTCTGGAAGGAACTGCCATCTATCGAGTTGTTATTATTATTTACAAGCTTTTATTGGGTTATTGAGGTGCTGCTCGTCAAGCACACAAAAAATACGACATTCTTGCATTCCATGCGTCATGCCTGGCATGGTTCATGAGGCCGAAATGGCACCCCAACTGCGCTAGCTCGCAGTGGTCTTGCGTGAACTAGTAATTAAAACGCAGTAATATTCTAGATGTAAACAAATATACAGTACTTAAGTGTGGGCGGTTCCTGCAGCACTAAACAAGATGGTTACCCACAAAATTCGTACATAAGACTTCAGTACCAGGAATGGGTGAGTGAATGAGTGAACCATTTTTGTTTTGTTTAATGCGGCTGTTCCTTGAAGGCGGCTCGGGCATTCCTGACGTGGATAGCACGATTCTTATCACTGACCTCACACAAACAACGCGGGTTGGGTGGCGCGCGGACGGCGTGGGGCAGATCCCAAAAGTAAGGTTTACAGCGATCGAATACTGCTTCCCTCATTCGCATTTTGTCTGAAATGCCAAGACATGCAGGTTACATGTTTCATATCACCAGTAAATACCATGCCTACCCCACCGGGTGGCTGGGCAGGGGCAATATGATCTCTCTCAGGTTTGGTTTGGGACAAGTCATTTTTTGTTATTGTTTCCAGTGAAAGCCGGTGGGGCCAATATAAAATTTCAGAAAATTAGGCGCTCAGTTCCCTGCCTCCTATAACCAGCGTCTGCGCTGTGGGAAGCAAACTTAGTCCTCACTGGCCTGCCCAGCGAGTCATCGAGTTGAAAAGAAAGTATTGTGGCTAAGGTGAAATAGTGTTTATTGGGTACGGGTGTCCATTCATTTACATGTTCACTTTTTGAGATGGAGTACGTTACGCCAATACCATAAGAGCTTATATCAGCGCAATGATTACCAGCACTTTCCATCAATAAAAGATAAATTGAGTCAACCAGAGCATCTTGCCCCGGGTGATGACACCATAGCTCGCAGGAGATACTGCACACGGTTCAAACTGTCATTAATTTAATAACGGCTGCAGTATCCAGGCGAAGAAGATCATATATAGAAAATGTGAACTGTCTGACCAACAAGTCTGCAAGGTGCAGCACATTTTTATAGGACAGGGTTCTGGCAGGATTGGGAAAAAACTTAAATTCGGCACTGAAGCACAGAATGTAGGGCAGAGAGGGACGAACTTTGACAGGATAATATGTGAAGCCCTGCCATATACTTTGGTTACAGATTTGGTTACAAGCACACTTCCTCGGGTTGTTAAATTTAGTGCCT
Organism: Pollicipes pollicipes; assembly: GCF_011947565.3. Classification (NCBI taxonomy): domain Eukaryota; kingdom Metazoa; phylum Arthropoda; class Thecostraca; order Pollicipedomorpha; family Pollicipedidae; genus Pollicipes; species Pollicipes pollicipes. The sequence goes on from NW_023596818.1 coordinate 15,496,481, forward strand.
GACACTGGTATGAAAGGCTTAGGTGGGATGGCGGTTCGGATGGGGGAAAGCTTCCCTTAGTGAAGGATTTCCCGTCCATTCCGGACAGAGTCTGGCCGATTTGAGTCTGGCCGAGCTAACAAATTGACACCTATGCCACGGTCTGCAGACTGGCCTGCAATTCTGCTTGCAAGTTAAGTGGGATGTAAAATGTAGGCAGACACATGCCTCAGCCCTAATAACCTGTTTATCATTCAGAAGCTATTGCCAAACTGATGTCAGACTTTGTCTAGGTTTAATACGGCTGAATTTTATCCCACAAAAAAATGTGTTATCTTGCTGTTATTTTCATGCTCAGCTCTCACCCCGGTACCACTTCGAGTTCTAACGGGTGGAATGCGTTCTTTTCACTAAAATGGAACAGTTAAAAACGTGAAACGTGAAACAAACGCCAAAACACTAACATTTACACACTCTTCATCGGCCGCTGATTTCGAGGGTTTCGGAGAAGACATTCGGTCTCCGTGGCACCTTCTGCTGAGGCGATTTGACATACTGATCGCCGCTGACTGGCGGTTTTGGGCGCGGCGCCCGGCGAAAGCCAACCGGCTGGAAGCAGCGGAGCGTGGCCACGGGCCGCAGGAGAACACTGTCCGAGCAATGGAAGCCGAGCGGACGAGAAACGGCGGTCCCGGCGGCGCTCTGGGAAGAACACGACCGCGGTGTCGCTGGTGGTCAAGACAGAGCGTTAACGGCGTGTAATCCTGTTGGCTTAGACTGGTCGCTGCCTGGTCAATGAGTTTCATGGTGATATGGTTGCCTCTCTCGCTGTACTGCAACCGAGCGCCTAATTGAATTCCGTCATTTTTTTCGACGATCATCCCACAACAGCATTCCAAACGGTGTGAGCATCGCGCGGATTCAACGGGACATCCGGCTGCACCTGTGGACTCGGCCGAGTGCGTGAGTCGTCGCTCGCACGGCAGGGCCAGACCGGTGACGCGTCCTCAGCCGTCAACACGGCCGACATCCAGCTGCTGCGAACGGTCGACGGAATGCAGCACGGATTTGTTCAACGAGCGTAGGCGCCGAGGCTGTCGGAGCGGCGCACTCCCACCCTCCCGACGTGGCCCCCGGCAGATGCCCGACATTCCGACCATACGACATCTTGTCTCGGCCGCCGGTCCGTCGCCAGCCTCGTTTTACGGCGTAATCGCCCCTCCCTCCTCCTCCGGCGCGGGCCAATATCGCCGTAGCGGGCGCCCAGCGTCGGGTCCAGCCCCGGGCGAGGTTGTCCGCAGCCGGCTCGCCTGGTGCGCGTCGCGCTGGGGCCTCTCGAGGTGGATGGGGGATCGGGTCGGATGCGACACTCCTGCGACGCCGGCCCGCCTCAGCCGAGCGAACGGTGGCCGGCTTGCAGAAGCACGACGCAGTGTTCTTTTCCTGAGCCGTGCGACCGTTACAGCGCTGTAAAATTCACTTTACGGTCTGCTTTAACGGCCCGATTCAGCATCCAGGACGATCGCAAACGATGGCTCTCTTTCTCATCGGTCGGGCACTGTCTGTGACATTACTCACTCTGCACTTCTGGGTGCCGGCCCCGCCCACGCAAGACCAAGGTAAGCCGGCCGGACGCGTGCCCGCCGGCCCGGCCGCCGCCACCATGGCATCGATTGGACGCCGGCCGGCCGGAGCTTGGGCGGCCGGGTCGCTGCCCGCTATATTTGGCCTAGGCCGGGTCGGCTGGAGCCGCTGCACAGAAAGGTCAAGGCCACCAGAATCGGCGACACACGGAGAGAACGGCTCATGTCGTGGTCTAGGACGGGGCGGGGGACGGGGGTCGGTAGGGGGGGGGGGGAGGCGTCACGCTAGGATGAGGAAGACGATATGCTTTTGATGGGAAGTTAAAATTAAGAGCCTGGAAAAAATGGTCGTGTGCCTATGTTCGCAAAACCACCATTCTGACGCATTATAGATGATTTTCCCACCATTTGGAACCGGATTTCAGGATAAAGGATTTAACGATATGGGCGACATGAACATGGCGTTTGAGTAATGACATACTTAAGCTGCCGATCAAGGTCAAGATGCATCCGTGCATGCTAATAATGCAAACATAGAAGCTCACAGGTGTAATATTTTCAGCCAGTCATCGCATTGTGATTACTGTCGGTGTCAAAGCCATGTCCTGACCTTTTTGTGCTACATTGTAACAGCTTTGCCCGGCGGCATCGAATTTAAGCATCTATCCACGACAGGATATCTTTCGGCTTTCGAGCACGCGTCACCATTAGACGGAAAATGACCAAATTTCTCCATCGACATTGCCGCCATCCCTCGGCCCGTTCCGAACCGAGGTTGCGCCAGGTCGGGCCTCATCTCCTTCCTCTGCAGGGGGAGGGGCGCTGCGCTCTTGAGCCGGGTCATCCAAGAGTTAGCTCACCCCGCTGACGTATGGCGAATGGAAGCAAACCCTGCCGTGACGTCAGACTATGCTTCGGAATGGCCTCCATCCCGGTGACGCCGGAATAGGGCCCTACGGTTGCCGGAATTCCACACATGCTGCCCGGTCTTGAAGGGCGATTTTGATAAAGCAGGGCTGGTTTTGTTCACGCTATCTTATCAAATGCATTATGATCACGCCAAAATTTCGTTGAGCACCCCCCCCCCCCCCTTCTCCTCCCCGCGAACAAGGCAATGAGACAGAGGCATGGCGACGACAGTAGCTGTTCGGGTCAGACAGAGGTGACACTTGCAACCAGGTATATTTCATCTGACGCCGTGTGCGTCAGAGGTAAATATTGGTGCTAGTGACGTCAGGGTTTCACGTCACTACAACTACCGGGATTTTTCGATGACATAAAGGCTCGACTGTCAGTTGGATAACAAAGCAGCGCTAAGATATGAACGTTTACATTCCTCTTGCCGCAATGTGTGGCTCACGCTTAGCGATGTATGGTTTCCTGCACCTCGAACAGCTGAGGCCAATGCTAAAGACCCAGGGATCACAAACGCATCATCGCAATCTCTCATTCACCAAATCATCGTAACTGCAGTTAATTACGCTGAATGCCCTGCCCGCTAGGTATGGTGAGAACATTCCAACAATTACGGTACCATTGCCTGTTGTAAGCAATCTGAGCGACAATAAATCCAACGGAATGGGGTCATTCCCTCGTCACTGTCAGGCCACATGGATAAGTGTCCGAAATGCACATGATCAAACGTCCGTAAGTGGCAGCAGAGGCATTTCTGCGCCTGCAAGCAAACAACCGTGCTGCCCCGACAAACGTTGGAGCTAAACACTCCGCTCTGTTTGGGTTTTCCTGGGACAGACCATCGGCGGGCCTCGTTATGACACTGTTCAGTTATTGACTATTGCGCAAGCACTGCTCGGCACCCGTCGCTACATTGCCGAAGAAAATGAGTACCAATCAACCACACCTCGAAACGTTCGTGCACGGAATAGCACTGCTTCGCTAGCGCTACGGCTGGATGCCCTGACTGTAGAACAATGCCACTGCATCCATCGCGTGTCACCGTTCACCTCCGAATGGAATTGCAGCCATGGACACAGACATTCTTGAAACAAAAATCAGGACTGCAGCCGGAAAACCATCTGGAGCTACATGCGAGTGTGACAGTTTTCTAGCATGGCTGAAACTCCAGCAGTAATTTTAAACGTTTCGAGGGCGCTCACCCCAAAGATGACTGTAAGTTCAAACCGGAAATTGCTGGACGCCAAAATTTATCGAAACCAAACCAAACATGGGGAAAGCGGGATCTCTAGCTGCATATCTCGGACACCGATCCTAAAACCAAAGAAAGCCCAAGTTAGACAAAAATATATAAATAGCAATATATATATATACATATATATATATATATATATATATATATATAAAGTTATACACATACTTATTAATGCATATATATATATACACATATATCCACATAATATACAAATATATGTCACATATATACACAAATTGCTAACCGAATTTTCACAGTGCTTTGTATGATAACGATCCGTGGATATGGCAGCGTATGTGAAAATGACGGCTGCGGCGGTGGAAGTAATGAAATGATTGCCGAGTGCGTCAGTTATTGACGCGGCCGCGGCTCTGTCGTTAGCGCCTTTGCCCCATATTCGCGTCCGCGCCAGATGGTAACGCGGCGTGAGGGCGGAGTCGTGGTACGCCCCAGCGGGTAAGCTCGGCGAGCGTCGACGCCGCTGGGGCTCCGGGTTCCAGGCTTCGATGTACGGTGCTGCACTCAGGATGGCGGCAACGCGTCGGAAGAGGGAGAGAACATCTCGCGAAATGTGCGCTCGAAAGTACTCGTGGATCAGGGTCACGTGTACATTCTCCTCAATTGTAGGTAGAGGGGGGGGGGGGGCGGATTAAACACTGGTGAATCTAAAGCCCATGGCAAAACTTAAACTTAAAACAAAACAAAACAAAAACAACAACATGTCAGTTGAAGCTCAAGTCCAAAGCAATGGGCCCACACACATGTGAAACACTTTCCACCGGGTAGCGCGCATCCTTTCAATAACTCAAAACACAACCCCCGCAGAATCCACAGACGGTTCACCGATTCCGAGCGAGTCGGGAAGTCCGAGTTCCGTACAGTCAGGCGGAAATCCGGCGCCCCGGAAGGAGCGCGAGCTCGCAAGTCGGCCGCCTTCGCTAGCCATCCGCCCACCGCAGCGAAGACCCCAGCAATCCGACCCTTACCCCGCCCCTGGCCGTGACCGCCCCCGCGGCGCCGGCGGCGGCCGGGTCGGTGACCCCGGGCGGCGCAGCGGCTGTCGTCGCCGGCCTGCTCGGGTCACGCGGACGCGTCGCTCGATGGCGACAAGGCCACGAATGACGTCACACGCCCCCGCACGGCGCCCCCGGGCGCTGGCCGCGGTCACGCTTCATGCGCCGCAGCGGGGCGGGGCGGGGGGCAGAGGCTGGCGCAGTGAACGCGGCCTCCCGAGGCCTGAATGATTCCACACACTACAGAGGCACGGCGCGCAGATATCACCTCCCGACAAACAGTCGTGGTTTGATTGCAATAGCTTGATATCGGGGAAAGGCCGGGGGGGGGGGGGGGGCTCAAGTAACGCTAATGGAGCATTTAAGGCGCGTCGAAGGACGAGTTCGGGCTTCCCGCGATGGGCGACCGGATCCGTTTCGCAACCGAATGGCGTCAGCGCAGCAGGTCAACAAATAGCCGCAGTGATACCTGTGAGCACAGTTTCCGGCCGGTTTCTCCAGTGCTTGGGTGCCATCGCCCCGTGTTTTCCCGCGTGCTGCGCAGTGTGGGCGAGCAGTTGAAGTGCTAAGAGCATTGTCAGTTAGAAAACTGAACGCACCATTTTCGACGGGAGCGTTGGAAACGAGGAACGACAAACGGAAATGTGGCTATCGATTACAAAATTGACCGGGAGGTAAGATTCAGGGAATAATGCACCTGCCGATCCGCAAACATCATACAAACGTAGGGTGAACAGTTAGCAAAGTTGTACGCTTGGTTACTGCCAAAGGAATTAACATTATGGAAGCACACAAGGGTTGAAGCGCAGCAACCGTCGAAAATAATCCAAATGAATTCAGGCTAGACAAATAACCTTTTACAGCATGCAAACAAGGCCGTCGATTTCGCATTCATCCTCAGGAGCCGTGTTAAAGGCGCCTCGTCCGTATCGCAGCAGTGACTAAGAACCTTGCCAGACAGATGTTCGTCCACATCGTTTCGTGACCATGTATGTCTTTGAGACTCTGGCTTAACATACGCAAGTCACGCCAGGCGATCTGTTCCGTTTCGTTTCGTTTCGTTTCGTTTCGTTTCGTTTCGTTTAGTTCCGTTCCGTTCCTTTCCGTCACATTCCCTTTGCTCCGTTCGGTTCGCTCCATTCCGTTCCGTTTCGTTCCGTTCCAGTTTCCAGCCCTTACCCAGTGCTGTCCGTCCCCCGCTCCATCCCCGGCCCCGGCCCCGGCTCCGGCTCCAACCCATCCCCTACTCCGACTCTATCTCAACCCAGTCCGTCTCCGTCTCCAACCCCATCCTAAGCTCGGTCCCCAGTTCGGACCCCAGCCCGGACACCAGCTCGGACCCCAGCTCGGTCCCCAGCTCGAACCCCAGCTTGGTCCCCAGCTCAGACCCCAGCTCGGTCCCCAGCTCGGCCCCCAGCTCGGACCCCAGCTCGGTCCCCAGCTCGGTCCCCAGCTCGGACCCCAGCTCGGTCCCCAGCTCGGTCCCCAGCCCCGCCGCGGCCACCAGGCGGCTATTCTGGGGCAGGTGAGCGCGTCGACGTCACCGGCGTCAGCGGATGACTTAGGGCCGTCGGCGCCGTGTTGCCGTTGGCACAGCGCTGGCAATAATGCAACGATACAATTTATGCGGGCGCGACAGGACGGAACGCCACGGCGGCGACCAGACGTGACACCGCACGGCCAGGGGGCGCTGGGCCAGCACGCGGCGGCGGCAGGTGGCCGGCCTGGGTCACGCCGCGCCCCTCCCGTGGCCACTCGCGGCTAATGAGCTTGGAACGGCAGGGGCCGGCGCTGTTATGGTCCTGTGTTCGTACAAATGCCGTCATGGTGAGCTCGGCGGTGAACAGCGAGCCCGAAGTCGGGAAGAGGGCTGCTGTGGGCGTCCGCGAGGTTAGGGCGATTCAGTCGGGAAGAGGGCTGCTGTGGGCGTCCGCGAGGTTAGGGCGGTTCGTTTTCCTCTCGGCGGGGAACGGCAGCGACCGCGCGTGGCGGGGAATCGTGTTGTGCCTGGTGTCATGACGATGCATCGAAAACTATTTGCCTGACGTGGGATGGCAAGATTATCGCCACAATTTTGGCTGCCACCGGGATGGCCGCACTAGGCACTAGTTGAGGCAGGAAGGCAATCACTTGTCCATAATAGAATTTCGGTAAAAAGTCGACTGCCTCCCTGTCGGCGCATCTATGACGGAATAAAATAGCGTAGCTAGTGATATCAGCCGACGACCGCGTACTGATATGCACTTTGATCATCACGCATGAGGAGGGGTTGCTGTGGAGGCGGTGGGAGATGCGAAATTTGATCTGGCAATGTACTCTTAATTGAATTGTTTTGCTGCAAAGCGTCGTGTTCATGTGACCTGCACACACACAATTTGGCGCCCACCATAAGAACTGCAGCGAGGCATAAGGTGCGGAAGGAAAGTGAGAGACCTGGTAGTTGAAATGGGGATATGAAATGGGAAATACGAAATACATGTGGTTAAGGACAGACGCCTATGTGTAGGCAAGTCATAAGCACTAGGCTTGACTTGTCGGTAGGTGTGAGCATGGTCAGAGGTCACAGTTTTTGGGCAAATAACATACCTAAAAACGGGACAAGTACACGCGATCGCACGAGGAGTTGTCTTCGCTTTGTTCCCCTCTCATCGTTGTCTTCAGTTTGAAGAATGCGCTACCCTTTTTATTTAAATTCTGGCGCTCATTTACCTCCCCCCTCCCCCGGGGTTACCATGGTAGACCGATATACTTAATATCTGCCTACCCTCGATGACTACGTGTGGCATAGTCCTAGAGCAACATCATCCAAGTAGCCATAGGCCAGACGTAGGCCATAGACTACGCGCGTGTTCGCACATGCTGGCAGTCCTATAACATATCAACATGCGGCACAGGAGTTGCGCCTCCGTACCTGGCAAGCGTGATTAACTCACACAACAGATGTGGGCCACAGGCAGGACAGACGACACGACAGATGTGGCCCACCGGCAGAACAGGCGTGTCCCGTAGATCTGTCCCTAAACAGTGACTGATCCATTGCAACCAAGTGTGCCCCACCCCGATCAGTCAAACGTGTCACCTCCTCAGTTGTGCACATAAACCCAGGGTGTCACCTTCCTAGTTGCGCACATATATAGTAAGCCCAGCTGCCACCTCCCCCCCCCCCCCCGGCTATGCTCCCAGGGCAGCGTGTCAACGCTCCAAATATGTTTCAAACCGAGCGCGAACGCCTCCAGATGTGCTTCTCCAGTGGTCAAACCAGCCCGACACAGATCTGTAAATAATGGGCGCTAACCACCTCAGCGACACATTAATCAGAATGTGTTCAGCTGCCGACCGTTTGTCAGCACAGACTTTAGCCGTTCTGGCGATATCGTAAGGAAAGCGACGAGATTCAGCGAGACTGCCTCCTTTGCGATAACGTTAATTGCGAAGGGGGCAGACTGACCGACCGTAAACAAGTGAACTTCAACTCCAGAATACAGGGCTAGATTAAACGCAGCGTGGAGAACATATCTTTTTTCCTTATATTGTGAAAACTATTGAGTAATGCCATACTTTTGCGGGAAATGCTCAGTGAAATGAAGCCGTGAATTACAAAAGAGCCTTTGTGTTCAAGAAAATATACTTGAGTGACCCAGTCCAACCACTGAGTTCAGGGAAATATATGACTGTTTTCTGCATACGACATCCGAAGGAGAACTTGGCACAGCTTCAGAGTAGCAGACCAAGCTCTCAGAATCCGGAGTCCAAACCCTGAGTCATGTTAGCGGACAAAATGTGGCAGATCAACGCCTTCATCGTGACCTGCTTCCCTCAAGCGCATGCAAAATGTAATGCGTGTTTCATATTGACGATTGAACCGTCCTGCAATCTCGCCTTCAGACTTCACATCAGCCGGCTGGTAGAGTGAACTGCGTATTAGCTGGAAACCGAGCTCGCACACGCCAGTTGAAATGTCAGATGACGCCAAGAGATGACGAGAAACAGTGCGACGCCGCAACAAACACCAGCACCCTTCCGGAGGCCCGGGCAACCCAGCAACACTCGCTCAGATGCCCCGAGCAACGCACCCACACCGGTTCGGAGGCCCCAGCAACGCACCAGCACCCTCCCGGAGGCCCGAGCAACGCATCAGCATACGTCAGGAGGCCCCGAACAACGCACCAACAACCGTTCGGAGGCAAGAGCAACACATCAGAATACGTCCGGAGGCCCCGAACAACGCACCAACACACGTTCGGAGGCCCGAGCAACGCACCAGCACCCTCCCGGAGGCCCGGGCAGCCAGGGATGGCGGCACCAGTTTTGGATAGGGGGAAGGAGGTCGCTGGCAAAAGCGACTGCGGCATGAACTAGATCCATATGGTTCAGGTGAAGGCAGAGCACGGAACACATTGCCGCTGGGTCGATCCTCCTCTGCGTCGCCATTAACGCGCGCGCGGGTGACCGGCTAGATACCCTTCGCTCGGGTGGTCAATTTGACCCCCCTGAGATCTCGGGAACTAAGAAAGCTAGATACACCAAATTTGCAGAGTGTGCTTACCTGTACGTGACCTCACTTAGGTCAAAGTTTCAGGTTCCTAGGACATGAACTTCGTGTCAAAAAGGTCAAACAAGGTCAAGTTCCAGGCTGGTCTTTAAAGTGCTCCTAGAAGTTAGATAACCATTTCTAAGCAAAAGGTTATATGCTCATTTAAGGTCAGCGACTGTCTGATGTTTTGAAGGCCAAGGTGACCAAAATCATACAAGATTGCTCTGAGTTTTGCATTTGACTAACCTCAAAGATTACGCTAGGCAGCACGCTCCTAAAGCAAAATGTTGACCTGGGTCATTTAGGTCGCTGACCTATTCTGACCTCTAAGAGGTGCATAGAAGATGCATAATGCAGTTCCCGCTATTAACAAACTCGAAATGAGCATTAGAAACCATTCCATACAGCAAGCCCTAGAGTAACAAAGCGAGCTGGTTTTGACCCTGACGTGACCTTCATACTTGACCTAAGGTCAATGTTATTTGCTCATTTAACTGTTGTCTTGCCTACCAAAGCATCTCAGAGATGTATGTCTTCGTCTAACACTCCGTTGTTGGATCAGATTGAAGGATTCCCTAGAAATTGCCTTCTCTGAAACCATGGCCTAACTTTGACATGCCATAGGTCAGCGACCTTACAAGGTACATCTAAATGTTTGATGCAGAATGATCCGCTATTGAATCGTCTACAGTCTGCAAAATTGGCACGGCTACGCCACGCCGTTCAGAAATGATTCTGGAAAAACCTCCGAGGAGGGGGGGCGGGCAATTTGACCCCCCCCCCCCCACACACACCCCGAGCGCTTGTTAAGCAGAGCAAGTTTTCAGCCCCTGCCGCACGCTGAAACTGCATTCAGCTGTGGCTGACCCGGCGGGCAGGGTCATGAGAAGATGACTAAGTATTGACGTCTTCAGGGGTGAGTTTCCGTACGTTGTGCCTCACATTGCAGATAACGGGCAGGGGAAGACATGCAAATAAAGCCACCAGGGGGTATACTTTCCTCCCTGGCAAATAGGAAGAGGCGGTTTCCTCTTGCCCCCCCCCCCCCCCCGCCTGGTGGCGCTGTCGCTGGGCGTCCCTGTAGGGTTGGTATACGCAGCTTCTGGAATAAAACTGGCACGAGCTGGAAAAGAATACAAAACTGAATGAAATCAAGTCTACTCCGTCAACATAGCCAGTATGTCACAACGCAATCGACTTGAAACAAAGTGCATCTTAAGCCAGTTTTCATGTATCGCACGGGTTGAAAACCCGTGCCCGACTAATAGGGGACATTTCAACCCCCCCCCCCCTCTAAGATTTTCCCAGCGCGTATTGAACATAAAACGACGCAATGCTCGCAAAATCTTCAGTCCCATTTTTCAGGCCCGTGGTCATAGCCTTCATCACGGGGCCAGATAAGACAATATGTCGAAAGATGTACGGCGCATTACGGATGTACCTGTTTGACAGTGATGTCGAAATGCAGATGCAGCTACTCAGGGCAATATTGGTTGGTTCGTGTCAATCCGGCCAGTGACTGCTGAAACAGTCATTGGAAGCCATTCCGCTACATGTAATAAGGCTTTAGAGTGTTTAAGGATTACACAAAGCCGGTAAATGCAAACATAACACATAACGGAACGCATCTGCAATATTTGCCAAATCTTTCGCTACCTAACCAAATCATGGAGTTATAACTTTTAGACTTTAACATCAGACTTACTTTGGCCAATACGTGCCTAGCACCCGCTTTGAACTTCAAGATTTTCACGGGGAACAAACGGATAGTTCAAAAGTGCTTAATATTTCTTGTCGCCTTGCTCCGTCGTTTTTTTGTTGTAATTACTGTTTGCTAACTTAGCCCCGGAAACAACTAAAAGGATTTCTGTCCACCCGGCCACCGCCGCCGTCGTTAGGGCTTTACGACGCATTCACTTGCTGGGGCTATATGGTTTCGCCCGCGTCTCATTCTGGCGGGATGGGCGGACACCGCGGGGACGTCCTCCTCCCGGCCCAACCTGGCTGAAATCTTCATTTCAAATACTAACACTGGACAAAGGTATACTTTTAACAGCAAATTTCATCAGCATTGTGGCATAAACTGCGATTCCAGGAGCACAGGATTGGGTAATATAAATGTCATATATTGGCGTTATCATGCAAGGCATTTTTATAATAAATTATTCAGTGTACGCAATGAACAGGAAGCATACACAAAATTGCAAGCATGCTGTTCGCGTGTTGAAGCTTCTGGGAAAGCATGACGGTGGGAGTGGTGATCATTGTGGCACGTGCTGGTCATTGACGGACAGCGTACAAAAATATCAGTCGTACCTGGAGAATTAAGGATATCGTACTGTACCACGTGCACTACAATTCAATATTTTCAATATTAGTTTTCCCTTTTCGCTCTAAAAATGTACAACATCCAGTGGCTGCTGGCACGTGATGATCCAATCACCTCGTAATGCGGCTTTCAAATTCAGGCGCGAAGGGCAACGAATGCGTGCAATCATACCGATACGATGTACGTTTATAATGGTAAAAATTGTGGAGATGGGCCTTTTTGTGCGGTGTGCGGTGTGAGCGGTGTGAATAATTTGTTTCCTGCAAGGAGGCTGTTAAGGTACAGGGAACTGTCCTCCTATCCCACGAAAGAGGGGACACGTCCCCAGCCCTCCCCCCTCTGATAGCGCCGCCCTCGCAAGCAACGCACCAACACCGGCCAGAGGGCCCGAGCAGTGCACCAGCACCGGTCCGAAGGTCCGGTCCGCCCACTTCCGCAGACATCGGTCGGGAGGCCCGACTTCTGAAGCCAGAGGCATGGCGGTTCGGGAAGCCCAACTCCTGAAGCCAGAAGCTTGGCGGTTCGGGAGGCCCGACTCCTGAAGCCAGAGGCATGGTGGCTGCGCTCACGGGATGCCGGGCCCGCGCCGGGTACACGCGTCCATCGGCGAAAGAATATCGTCCGTCACCGGTCAAGCCCCGGGCAGGTGGCGGGGTCATGAACTGTAACCTCCGGGGTCACCTGTCCGGCTGGCGGCGGAAAATGGGTGCTCCACCAGCCCGAAGTGGGATGAGCGCTAGCAAGGGAGTCGGTATGGGCCGGAAAGCAAATTTTCAGCACATTGAAGGTCAATCAATGCAATTTTGGATATGTTTGTCTCACATGAGGTCGGTGGTGAGCGTGCAGACACTGTTAAGAAACATTCGGGCAAGGGAACCTGCTCTGTTCCCCCTCCCCCCCCCCATCATGCCCACACCCCCCGAAGTTTGTCCTGTGACAGCGGCTGCAGCTGCTGCGTTAGCACGCGGTCAGCTTGCTAGCGGCACATACGACGACAGGCTCGGCTTTTCCCGTCGAAGCGAAGGGAAGCAGGCCTGACCTGCTATCGCTCCGAGGCCCACTGGTGTGGTAGGGAGAGACTCGTCCGCGGCCACCTGGCGGTCAGGGGACGTCGCACTGGAATGAGCTCAACGCGACATGAAGGGCCCAAAACACAGTGCTACAATGGTCTGGCTCCACTAGTAAGGTCGGAATTCGACGGTGAATCCCCCAAAAGCGCCGACTGATTACATAATCCCATTCCGCCGCAGCTTTCTCTGCTCCTCAACCGGATTCTACCGGAGCTTTATTGGTTTGAATATCAGGAGTTACATCAGCAACGACGAGTCCGAGAGTTTTTATCTGTACCTACTGGGTGCAGCATGGAGGACACTGGCAAGCCGAAATGGGAAAATGAGTTATATTCTGTAGGTCAAAGACCTTAAGTGATGAAGGGAATAAGCACGTTTGCCATTGGTCACCGCAGAGACACCGGGTCAAGTTCTCACGAGTTAACGCGCATGGCGAACAGCACGATCCAAGTCAAAGTTAGGACCGCGGTGGATGACGAAGTGGTAGTGGTAGTGGTTGCAGTGGCGATAGCAGCCACGAAAGCGGAGGCAAAGGCGCCGCCGAGCGGGAAGGGGGATGGGGTTAGGAGAAACGCGTCCGACTCGCTGTGTCCGTTGTGGAGACCGGTCCCCCTCCTGCTTTTGAAATTTAACCGCTTTTGATCATTTCGTGCACGGGTGTCCATATGCATTCTTTTGTGAGGGCCCTGACCCCCCAATGTTCAGTCGGGCCCACTCAATGTTGGCTTGCCCCCCCCACCCCCACACACTGTGTTTGGCTAGAATACTATTAAAAAACGTGGGTAAAAGATGATCACAACACAAAGACCATCTTCTTTGATCCTTCTGCGTAGTAGCGTCTCGTGCCACTCTTGTAACAAGAAGTCATGGTTGCTCTCACCGCAAGATATAAATCGTAACAGCTGAGCGGATAAACAATGCAATAAACTTCACGTACCTAGCGCTATAAAACACACAATGGTTTGCAAGGTTAAAATGAAAGCTCCGGAATATGGGGATGACCTAAGTCCTTGATGGCTTGATAGAAGAGCGCCATTGGCGCCCTAAGATGGCCTCTAAAGGGACGCTTTCACGTCCCGATTGGAAGAGTGCGTCCAGTGCCTGCTCCCTGGGTCCAACTCTGAACGACTTCAATACGGCTTAAATTAAATACTGTCATAAATTATACAAAAATTACAAACATATACTGCGTTTAATCAAAATAAAATGGCATAAATCAGGTAGGAAAAATGGGGGTGGGGAAGGATGTCGGGCCTCTGGTTCGGCCCTCCCATGATTTACAAAAACTAACACCCCTGATTTTGTGTTGACTTGGATGTTCCTTCCAGCGTCTGTGTGATCCTCTCTCGCCCTTTCCCACTGATGGCAGAATTCATTGGGCAAACCGAAGTGTATTTACCTTTCTACAGACCTGGGCTTGGTAAAATGCAAAGAAATGCGCCGGTCTGTTCATGGAGGATAAGCGAGCAAGAGTTTTACAAACTCTGTCTCATATTTATCTTCCGTATCTGTTTCAAAAATACGCGTCATGTATGGCGAGACGACTTAGGGAACGGATCTGCTGGTGTACATCAAGCTGGTCTTGGATTTCATGATTTACCAGCACTATATACACAGTATGCAAGGAATTGGATAGCCTCATCCATTCTATGACGAATCGTACGCTTTTCGCGGGCCCATGCGTCACACATGCTGTCTTATTCTGCTTCAAGTACCCATGGCCATATCTAAGTGCGAGTGTGTACGTTCGGCCTGAATTGGTGGGTCACACCACTTCAACACCAGCCCGAGCGTTGCTAGCTTGTGATGCACACGCATCAAATAATGCCTGTGAGCGTCAGTGGTATATATCAAAGCTGGAGCCACTTCCGCACCACATCAATCACGGGTCAACGCGGGGCTTCATTTGTATATTTCATTTATGCATTTATTATTCACGCCCAAAGAGGGAAAAACAGTTATGTTATGCCGGAAGAACGATGTCAGCGGTGAGCTACACTCCGGAAATTTCAAAGGAAATAAATTTGTTCATTCTCTTGGTTCTAAGCTGGTTAAATTACTTGGTTATTAGCTGGCTTATTCTATTGGCACCAAGCTGGTAAATTCTCTATCCCCATTCATATGCCTATCTAGGTCGTCCGGACAAGGTTAAAAGTTACTATTTATGAATTAAGCTTGCTGGCATCCCGACATACGTAAAGCGTTTGTTTTCTTTATGGGTCCAACGGGCGAGCCTAAGAATTTTGAGGGACATTAAGGGTTCAACAGATGTTTGTATCGTCACCAATCAAGGGCAAGCTCGAATCGTCGAAAAACGCATTGAGAAGTGCCAACATGATCCAAAAATACTCTCGTTTATTTAGTTCTCACTCTTCCTCACATTAATGATACGAAGCTCAAGCCGTGCACGCACACTTGGCCATTTACCGGCAGGAATGTTCAGACGCGAAGCCTGAGCGGCAGACGTATGTTGAACACATCAGGATCTGGCAGCAGCCAAAGAGCTGCAAACAGCTGGCAAACACGGTATTATGGTGCAGGCGGAAACGTAGGTTGGAACCGTACACGCCCGGTCACAGGCATTCAGGCCAGACTCTTGAAACACCTGATCTTTATAATATATATATATATATATATATATATATATATATACATATATGCATATATATATATATATGTATGTGTATATATATATGTATATATATGTATGTATATATATATATATATATATATATATATATCCTATCTGAAATGTAGGATGAACCCATGTGGAACTTTATTGCCAATAAAGGTACAGGCACATCTAAGACATTTCAGAAAATTAACGTTACGCCAATGATCTTGAATGGAGAGAGCAGAAGCACATTTCTCACTTGAATCCACGATTTTTTTAAAAAGGATTCAGCCAAATATTGATCCTGGTTGAAGGCTGCCGCAGACTCATCGCAAAGCCAAACAGACGAAGGCCTTCGTCCGGCCAGATGCAATAAACAAAATTGGTTGACCATTTGCTGTTGGCGGAACAACAGCTTTTCAAAGCAGTTTCTTTTGTTAACTTGCACACGTTAAAATATCTTGTCGCGAGACGAAGCCTGCGCAGCTCGAGAAAACATCTTCGACTACAATAGCGTTATTTTTGCCAGCCGTAGGACATTTTCTTTGCAGTTCGCCAGCAAAGCTGAGCCATTCGACATAGGCGAAAAGGGTGACAGGGCGAAACAACAAGGGCGAACGACAAGGGCGAAAAGGGTGGCATGTACTAACCACCTGTTCGCCACATGTTGAAGTCTAAGGCTTGCAAACTAATCGCAACGAACTCGCAAAGGGCGCGCATTGAGCAAGATGGCCATCAACGTCATGGGAACATGTATTTTCCACCTTGTCAATCCACTTAAATGAAACACACGCGGGTGCAACAAAGTAACGGGAAGGTCTGGTGAACGCGGCAACGCGGTGAACGATGGAACCGGCAAATCCAACCACAGTGGAAACAACAGATCGTGAGCACAATGCGTCCCCAAGGTCGGTGTTCTGGGGGGCCATTTGCCAGAAGCCGCCCTAGCGTGAGTGCTGCCCCCTGCCATCGATATGTCCCACGTTATATAAGGTTACCATGTACAGGATAGGTCTAGCACCTCAAAGTTCCATGACGTTTACCCACCCGTCTCAAATGAACCAAAAACGCTCTGGAGCGGACATCGCATCTTATGACCTTACGCTGTGCCTAGTCCGGTCGCCGACATCGTGACCCGTGACATCGCCAGTCCCGACCAGAGGTCGGGGGGATAGGAATGGGGGGGGGGGGGGGCACACAGCAGCCGCGAGAGGCGACGGGCGCGACGGCCGTGAGCGGTCCGAGCTGTCTCCCGTCCACCCCTCCTCGGACACGTGCGGAGGCCGCATAACAGCCGCGGGAGCCGAGCAGCGCCGTCAGATGACGGCCCGGCTGTAGTGCCTGTTTGGAACGGGCACAAAGGAAGCTCGCTGTGAGTCATGTGCTCCTGGAAGTGGCGTCGCGGTGGCGCGAAACGACGCCGCTTTGAGTGATGGCTGTCTGCGCCTGGTCCGCTCGCTGCGGAAGGGTTCAGCGGGCGTGCATGACTGTGTTGTCCGCACAGAACCCAGAGTTGGCTGTGCGCCAGTCGCCAAAATGTATCACATGTGTCAGTATTCCTGTTTCGTCTTATTTATCGGCGCTGTTGATTGGCTGCCATTTCTGGCGGTACCCCGGCCTGCGGCATGACACAACTAGGCCTGAGTTAAAATAGCCGCCACCGTAAGGATGCCAAGGCAAGGCCGTATCTTCCGCTACACGCGTTACCTGCACACCAATGCGGGAGCCCAGATGCATTCCCGAAGTTAGGCGCAGGCGACGACGTGTTATGCCTGTGCACCACTGACAGGCGGGGTGGAGGTCGGGACTTGAGGGATTGTCCTGGCTCAGCCGGCAGTGCACGAGCGCGGCCGGGCTCACGCCGTACGTTTGACCTTGGTCGGCGCCCACCGAGATAACCGATCTGGACGTCACAGTGGCCGCCCATCGCCCGGCCCGGCGCGTCTTCCTACCCACCTGTCCTGGCGCTCCAGCCGCGCCGCTCCGCCGCGTGGCACCCCTCACGCCGACCCCTACGGCGTACGCCGGCGTGACCCCGCACGTCCTGCGTGACACCGGCACGTCCCGCGCGCGCGCCGCCGCCACCCGCACCTCCCACCGGCCCGGCACGGCCCGTACTGCCGGCCTCCCACCTGACTGCCGCCCGCGCCGCGCGCGCACGCAGCCGCAAGGGGGCGGCGCCTGCGGCTCGGGGGCGGCCCCTGCCGGGCCAAGGTCGCGCGCGGCCGCTCTGACCCGCCGTACCATGTGACCGAGAACGGCGACTGCACGCGCGCGGGCGGCGCGCGCGGGAGTTCCCCGGGAGAAGGGAAGGCCGCCGGGGGTGCGGCGCCGCGCCAACGCCTGCCGATTTCGACGCTCACGTGGGGGTGTGGCGGGATGCCCTGTGCTGTTGTGGGGGCTGTGCACAAGTGGTCCGGGCGCGATCACAGTTCAACGCAGGGACGCGGAGGCCCATGTTCGGCAGTCCGCACCTTCGCTGCCATTAGCGGCCGCACGGGAGGCATGCAACAGTAGCCACTAGCCAGCGCCGGCACCGGCCGAATAAAAACGGCGCCAACCGCGCGGCGGCCAGAAAAAGGGCGGGAAAAAGTCGGTCGGCCGCTGAGAAGCGTACATGCCTCCCATTGTTCCGCTGACGGGCCGAGATGTAATGAGCGGGGACCACCTCGGCCCGGTGCCTGGTTACAAGCCGCCCGCGGGGCGGCCAGGTGCGGGACGCGCCGCGCAGAGATTGGCCCGGACGCCCGCGCTAGGTCGGCGTAGACCCCGTACTGGGTCGGACTCGGGTGTAGCCAGGGTTTCCATAAGGAAGTGGCCCCGAGGGCTCAGTAAGTCACGCCGGTTTCTAACTTTCTGTGGAGAGCCCCTTGTGGTGAAAAACGGAAAGTCTGGGCGTAAGGGGCGGACGTCTCTTCGGACCCCTCCCTCGGCTACGCCCAGGGCCGGACCGATCGATGTGGACAAAACATGGGGTATGAAGACGCATCTGCAGCACCAATACTCTTTTCCCTGGCCATATGGATAGGGAGGGGGAGCGCAGAAGATCAAAATGCTTTTGCTGCAGCATGTTGAGTTGGCTAAGACTTGTTGACAAAGGGCTGTTGCCGGGTATGTGACATTCAGCTGTGATGAATGTCCGCTGAAGTATCTGAATATGATCTGAATATTTCATTGAATTCTGAATAGCGTTTAGAGCTCGCTGTGCATGTACTCATGTCTTCATCAGCATGCGCGCACAGGGATGTGCACGCCACGAACAGGGATGCAGTCTCTCACTCAGGTGAGTTGTGGGGGCGGGGGGCAATTCAGCCTCTGCAAACCTGGGGTCCAGCTGCGCTCCCCTGAACTTCGAGAAGAAAGGGGTAAAATTCGAGGAGAATCCTGTTTGTTGGCGTATTTTAGGGGTAGGTTAAGTAGATTTTCACTGTTCAGCCCCCCCCCCCCCATCCACAACTCATTTTGGGAACATCCTTGACTATTCACGAAAGATCCGTGAATGCAATATTAGCGGTACAATATTTGTGTAATGCATTCAGCGAAATCTAAAACGATAGGTGAAGCCTCTTGTTTCACAAGTTCAAGCGTCCTGATTCTGAGGTAATTTCAGTTCCAGGAGGTTAATTTCGCAAAACAAGTAAGGGGTTTGACAGTAACCAAATAACTAATCCTGCCTCATCCCTAAATACACTAACAAATGGGTTTTCCATGGGTTTGGCCCACTTTTCTCTCAATGTCGGGGGACAAGGGCTGGACCCCAAGTTGGGCGGGGTGGGAGGGGTTTCACTCCCCCCCCCCTACCCCACCCCACAGCTGAATAGGAAAACGCACCCAATTCAGTCTCATTTTATATTGCATTTTCAATAGTTATCAACACTCACGATGCCCATTATTGCATTACTATTTTTGAATTGTGACAAAGTCCATGATTATTTGAATGCAGTGACGACCTACGGTATTGCATCGGGTGTCCAACCTGATGTGCCATACTTACTGCACTAGACTAACTCCGATGGCCAGTGTTGCATATGATTGCCCCCACCCACCCCTCCATGTCTTCCGACCCTGCGAGTCTAGCGCCTCCCGTCATGTATATGTGACGCGTCTCTGGCGGTCGGCACCGTGATGCGGATAGCTACATGGTGGCTCTGAGCACCACACAGCGAGAGCGTGACAGTGAGAGCGAGCTGTAATAGCCTCGTGGCCTCCCCCAGACCGGCGGTGACAACCCAGATAGCGTCGTCTCCCGGCCCAAACGTCAAGACCTGGCATCGCCACCGAAGGCTCACGACCAATCACGACCAAGCACCGCATCTTGCGTAAATTACCGTCGGAAGGGTCTTGGTCTGTTGCCCTAAATCGAATTTGAAGTTGCTTATTGTCGAGGCCGCCAGGCTCAGAAAGACGTTTTTTAGACTCAAGCCGCTAGCTGATTTTCGAGGTCCTATTTTATTCCCTGGAAGGCTTTAAATGCCTAGATGCAATTGACAAGCTCTTAGTGGTTACCGAAAACCTCTCTAATTCACAGACTATAAAAACACGAGGCGCAGCCCCACGACAAGCACCGTTACCAGTGCGACCTTAACTGGTCTTCCCGTTAGCAGTTGGTCGTCGCATCGGGCCGCGCCGGCGGCGCCGCGCTGCGACGGCTCGCAGGTGCCGACAGCCGACGACGGGTGGCGCCATCGCCGGCTATCGCGTCATCGCGGCCGCCGGCGTGTTCAGGATCGCCGCCTGCGCCTGCCACCCTCGCCGGTGCCTTACAGCGCCCGGGGGCAGGTGCGGTATAATGCCGCGATTCCTGGAGCTGTAGGTCGCTCTTTCGCTAGTTTCGTGGAAGAAACGGAAAGCTAGGAAATGTGTACCACATTTTCTTGTGGGACTGGTGTAGGGTTTTCGTGTGACGTGGTCAGCAAAGATCGCAGTGGAGAACACAGCAGAGCGTCAATCTAAAAAGAGGACCATTCTACGTCCGATGAAATGATCACACTGTTCGGAAGACACGTTTAACGGTTTGTGGGAATCCAATCGCTTGGATTGGCTCAGGAAGTGGGTAGTACAAATCGCGTGTTAAAGCAAATTATTTCGAACCATCGCCATCGGCAGGTTTTGTAGGCAAAAGAAAATAGTGATGATGGAAAGCAAGCTCAGTGATAACTGATTGTTACCTCAGCTTGGCTGAGACCTTGACAATGAGAACAGTCGAGGGTGTACTCAAGGGATGCGGGTCATGCCCTCTCTCTAAGCCAAGAATTTGCTATAGATACCCGGCGATGTTGCAGGAATTCGGTCCAAATTAGCTAGAACACGGATAAAATTTGACCTCGCTCCCTTCAGGAAAATTATGCATGCATGCATCAGAACAGTATAGCTTGTGATGATCCCACCGATATAGCAATGCGCAAAAAACGACGTAGGATGATGGCAAGAAGTCATAACCTTAGTTGGTCCACTTTGCCTGCATTGCTAGTGTCATGACATGTCATGGCTAGACTATGCGGCCCATTTGTGCAGCATACACCACCAGCAGCTTTTATTACCATAAACATTATGTCGTTAACCATAATCTGACCATACCAAAAACTCTATTTGCTTTCTTTTCAATTCACCGGAACAGATATTCATACTTTGTTACGTGCGGTGATATCAAACAAAGCGATGGCGTTAGTTTACTTAGTATAAAAGCTGGTTACTCACTGACAAGCTGTCGCGATACACTCTGCTTTGCACCAGCCCATAAACCTTTCATCTAGCAGCTAGTGGTGTCACACATTCGTTGGGTCATGATATTTGCCGTGACACGTTACTCACGAAACCCATGGCTTGCGCAGTAACCAGCCGCAGCTTCACATGCTGCCGTCACCTGAAAAACAGCATCCGGTCGGTGGCCATCACCACCAGCTTGAGCACCGATCTGGCATCAGTTTCGGCTCTTGATGACACCAATTAGTGCCATGACCAGGATAGCTTCACGGCGCGAGAACTCCTTCCATTGTTTGAGCGCGCGCCAGGTCCGACCACTGATGCAACACCACGATCAATCCTTGATCGCCGACCTGCCACCGACACCAGCGTCAGACGCACCTCGCTCATAACGTCAGACGCACCTCACTCATAACGTCGGACGCACCTCACTCATAACGTCAGACGCACCTCACTCATAACGTCAGACGCACCTCACTCATAACGTCAGACGCACCTCACCCATAACGTCAGACGCACCTCACTCATAACATCAGACGCACCTCACTCATAACGTCAGACGCACCTCGCTCATAACGTCAGAAGCACCTCACTCATAACGTCAGACGCACCTCCCTCATAACGTCAGACGCACCTCACTCATAACGTCAGACGTACCTCACTCATAACGTCAGACGCACCTCACCCATAACGTCAGACGCACCTCCCTCATCAGACGCACCTCACTCATAACGTCAGACGCACCTCACTCATAACGTCAGACGCACCTCACCCATAACGTCAGACGCACCTCACTCATAACATCAGACGCACCTCACTCATAACGTCAGACGCACCTCGCTCATAACGTCAGACGCACCTCACTCATAACGTCAGACGCACCTCACCCATAACGTCAGACGCACCTCACTCATAACATCAGACGCACCTCACTCATAACGTCAGACGCACCTCGCTCATAACGTCAGAAGCACCTCACTCATAACGTCAGACGCACCTCCCTCATAACGTCAGACGCACCTCCTCATAACGTCAGACGCACCTCACTCATAACGTCAGACGTACCTCACTCAACGTCAGACGCACCTCACCCATAACGTCAGACGCACCTCCCTCATAACATCAGACGCACCTCACTCATAACGTCAGACGCACCTCACTCATAACGTCAGACGCACCTCACACATAACGTCAGACGCACCTCACTCATAACATCAGACGCACCTCACTCATAACGTCAGACGCACCTCGCTCATAACGTCAGACGCACCTCACTCATAACGTCAGACGCACCTCACTCATAACGTCAGACGCACCTCACTCATAACGTCAGACGCACCTCACTCATAACGTCAGACGCACCTCACTCATAACATCAGACGCACCTCACTCAAAACGTCAGACGCACCTCACTCATAACGTCAGACGCACCTCACCCATAACGTCAGACGCACCTCACTCATAACGTCAGACGCACCTCCCTCATAACGTCAGACGCACCTCACTCATAACGTCAGACGCACCTCACTCATAACGTCAGACGCACCTCACTCATAACGTCAGACGCACCTCACTCATAACGTCAGACGCACCTCCCTCATAACGTCAGACGCACCTCACTCATAACGTCAGACGCACCTCACTCATAACGTCAGACGCACCTCACTCATAACGTCAGACGCACCTCACTCATAACGTCAGACGCACCTCACTCATAACGTCAGACGCACCTCACTCATAACGTCAGACGCACCTCACTCATAACGTCAGACGCACCTCACTCATAACGTCCCTTCACGTCCCCCGGCGCCCCAGCCGAGCCGCCGCCCAGACGCCAGCCGTGCGGCCAGTGTGTGCGGCGCCCTCGGGCGCGGCCGCGTGCCAGTCACCCTCCGCTCGTTCCTCTCGCTCCTCGCCAGCTCACTGATGAGCGTCGTTCTCTCTGGGTGCAGTCGGACGTGGCGAGACTCACAGTCATCTGTTCTGGTTCGGGCTCGTCTGCTATTGATTCGGAGCATTTGGGTCCGGTTCATTTGCAAAGCATGTGACGCCGGGGGATTGGGGATGTCGCTGCCCGGATGGCTGCAGGTGGCCGGTGGGCGAGACGAATGTGACTAACCTGGGCTACAGGCAGACTGCGGCTGATAGACGGGTGTGACTGACCTGGGATACAGGCATACTGCGACTGGCAGACGGGTGTGACTGACCTGGGCTACAGGCATACTGCGGCTGGTAGACGGGTGTGACTGAACTGTGTTATGGGTAGACTGCGGATGGTAGACGGGTGTGATTGACCTGGGCTACAGGCAGACTGCGGCTGGTAGACGGGTGTGACTGACCTGGGCTACAGGCAGACTGCGGGCGGCAGACGGGTGTGACTGACCTGGGCTACAGGCGGACTACGGTTGGTAGACGGGTGTGACTGACCTGGGCTACTGCGGCTGGCAGACGGGTGTGACTGTCCTGGGCTACAGGCAGACTGCGGCTGGTAAACGGGCGCGACTGACGTGGGCGGCGGGCAGATTGACCGGCTAGGCTGCGTAGTCAACCAGTCATCGTGGCTGACTGGGCTGGTAGACGCACTGGGCGGGGATAGCTGGGCCGTGACTACCGAACTGGATAACGGGCCTGGGATAAACAAATGGGGTGAAGAGATTTGGGTAACTAGATAGCGGTAACTATACTAGATAACTAGATGGCTTGGATAGCGGAACTGAATAACAGTACTAGCATTACAGGACTGCGAAGACTAGGCTGGGATCGCTTGAGTAGGATCACGGGAGTGAGCTGGCCCGGCCCTCACAACTGGGCTATGAAAACTGAACTGACGTAACTGGAAAACTGGGCTCGGACAACGAGAGCAGCGGAATGGACTGAATCAATCGGACTGAGACGCAACTTGGTATGAGAGCTGAACGGGGATGACGGGTCCGACATAACAGGACATGATATAAATCAGTTAGAGCAATGAGAAAGAGCTAGGAGAGCGGGTATGAGCGCCAAAGTGGAATAGATAGACAACAAACATGACCTGGACTAGACCGAACTGAATTGAACTGGCCTGACAGGAGTCAACTGGACTGGATCGAGTTGGTTGGAGTGAGACGGGAAGTGTGAGAATCAAGTGGAAGTGTGATCGGACTGAACGAAGCGGTCTGTTCGGGACCCCACAGCAGCCCGTCCCGCCCCTCACTGCCGGCGTCCGGCGGCCATTGGAACAGCGGCTGAGCGTGCGTTATCGCGACCCAAAAGTGGGTGGAGCACCCTTCCCCCTATCGTCCACACCTGCGGTCTGACCCCCTCCTCCGCCCTCAGGGCCGGGTCACCGACCTTTGCTATCGCCGGGACGTTGAGTCACGAAGGCTGGAGCAGTTGTGGCCGCGTTTTAGCGGGGCTTCATGGCGACGGCAGGCTGCTGTAGGTGGTGTGCCAGAAAGTGGGGACGAAAAGGCTGCTGTTTGTTGCTAAAGCGACCAAGCGGGCGCTGCCAAATGAACCTGTATAATTCACCAATAGTAGCTGTTTGTTCAGCACCACACTGTATTCAACAGATCCCGCTAATTCCCTTCAGTGATGCTGCTTCACGTATATATTTAGCTGCGGGCAATGTAAGTAGGGGCATAGCATCCTGTTTTCTTTTTAGAATTTTGAGCCTTAATATTGAAAATAGCACACATGTATTTTGCCAGGAGGTGTTGGCTAAGCAAACATGTCAAGCGCTAAATTAAATTTGAAGATTCCACGGTTATTCTGTCCAGCGTGCGGCCAAAATTTTAAATAAATGGCATGTCAAGTGGTTACCCAAATCCGGCGAATTTGGACCAAATTCCTACGAAGCCACCCAGCATCTAGTGTAAACCTCTTGGCTCAGGGAATGGGCTGGGGGGTACGGCCCCTTTGGCCCTCCCCGTCCCTATATTAACCACAAAATGATCAGTATAAGTATCAGTATTAATCAGTATTAATGACGTACTTTAAAGAATGTCTGACGTTTTAACTAGGAGCCGGTTAGCCCGGTACAGGCGCAAGGAATGCAAATGATATCCACTTGGCTGATTGCCGATATGTTAGGCTACACTTACAATTTTACATGTGACATGTTTCCATAAAAAGATGCATAAATAGACCTATGCGTGCCTCGTTGCATGTGGTAAGGACGATGTGATGATTCTGCTCTTCAGGTGATACCAAAAATGTGTCATGATTGCGTAAAGTTAATCACGTGTTATGCATCTCCATACCTGTAGTTTACCCCGGTCGTACACTCGTACACGAATGGAGAAATAAATCATGACGTGTGCGGGCGCAAACGCAGTCCTGGCGCCCGGCAGGTAATCACACCGCGACAGGCTATGTTTCAGGCCGATGAAATGTGTGGTGAAATATGCCTGCCTGCTTCAAGCAAAATTTTTAGTGACTTCTGACTGTTTAGTTGTCTTCTGTTGAGGGAACACCGCTCATGCTGGCGCGACCCCTTTTATAGACCACCTGGCGGCCATAGTAGCGCTCGGGGGCCACGGCGCAACCGGAGGTTGAGCGCGGACCGCCACGCGTGAGCCAAAGGTGGTAATCCACTTGGCCATTACACTTCCGCCCTTTCAGAGAAAAATCCCGGCATTCCTGAAAGAATCAAAACATGGTATCGGTATATCAAGCCTTTTTATTTTCTGGCTTCAACGGCTTGGGCGATAAGCACCGTTTCAACTAAAGTTATTTGACAAAATATGCAAAAAATCGTTATAGCGTCACCATAAATGCTGATACTTGGTAAAGCATGCACTGAGCTTCATTGCGTCGCGACCAAAATTAACAGGAAGGCGCCACGTAATCCACGAAAAGCTAATTTCGAGAGCAAGCAAGGTCGACACCTGAGGAACCTACCCCTCCCTCGCCGCGACACCACGCCACACCTGACCCGGATACCTTTCTGGGTTCCCGCGAGCCCACCCGAACAGCCCACCTCCCACCGGCACAAGCGCCTCCCCTCCCCACGCCACCCCGTCGCGCACGCCTGTTTCACCTCCGTCGCATCTCGACCACGCTTTCAGCCAGCCCCGGGAGTCGCGCGCCCGGCGCGCCCGCCCGCTACCGCTCAGGTCTCCCACCCGCCCTCGGCCCACAGCGTCGTCCAGAGACGCCGCTGCCGCTGCCGCCGGCGCCGGCAGCGGCACGGCAGCGGCGGCGGCCGCGTCGCAGGTATGCGGGGACAGGTGACACTCCGCCGATGGCACGCGGGGCGTGGGAGAGCGCGGCGCCGCCTCCTCTGTCGGCGCGGCCGGCCCAGATGCCACCAGGACGAACGGCAGGTGACCTGGCCGAGCCGCGTCCGAGCTCTCACGGCACGCTTTGTCTCGCCGCTCGGCTATTCAGGGGCCTAATACAAATAGGCGGCGGCCGCTCACAATGGGCCAATAGGTGGAAACAGCGGCCATTTATCTTGGTCGGCTGGCGGCAGGAATGGAACGGGCGACCGTCGCCCGGGCTCATGTCACGCGGTGCTCCGACGCGGAGCCGGCGTGTCAGCGGTCGCTGTCACGTGGTTCTCCGACGCGGAGCCGGTGTGTCCGCGGTCGCTGTCACGTGGTTCTCCGACGTGGAGCCGGTGTGTCCGCGGTCGCTGTCACGCGGTTCTCCGACGCGCAGCTGGCGCGTCCGCGGCCGCTGTCACGTGGTTCTCTGACGCGGAGCCGGCGTGTCCACGGTCGCTGTCACGTGGTTCTCCGGCGCGGAGCGGGCGTGTCCGCGGCCGCTGTCACGTGGTTCTCCGACGCGGAGCCGGCGTGTCCGCGGCCGCTGTCACGCGCTGCTCTGACGCGGAGTCGGCGTGTCCGCGGCCGCTGTCACGTGATGCCCCGACGCGAAGCCGGCATATCCGCGGCCGCTGTCACGTGGGCAGGCCGACACGGCACACCGGTGCTGGGTCGGCGTGGCGCCGGACCTGTATGAGAACGGGTCGTCCCAGCGCGCCGGCGTTGGACGTCGTGCTGTCGCGTGGGGTGGGGGTTGGGGTGGAAGGGAGGGGCGAAGGCAATGTGGTAGCTTTCGGGAGGTAACAATGTTTCATCGACTGTCGTCGCCGAATAGCAGCGCCGAGTGAGCGAGTCCGTTAGGCTGTCACGCAAACTAAGCGATGAGATATGCTGTTGGACTAAGCTGGCCGTCCTAAGACTGGCACATGAACTGAACAGCGGGTAAATATACCGGCGCTGCACCCCCGCGCCGAGCCCGGCAGCATGTCTTCGGATGACGAAATCGTCCTGTGCTGGTCTGGTTAACAGCTGTTTTGTCACCCTGTCCGCTGCGCCCGTTGCATCAGCCTTCTTCAATTCCGCCCGGCGTCACCCTCACCCAAACCCGGCGAGCGCTGTCGACCGCACAGATCGCGCCCGCGCCCCTCCAGCCGACGCCGCCCTAATCCGCGACGCAGTGGGCCACCTGAGGCCTGAGCCTGAAATAAACGCTGGCCCGTGTCGGCCGTGACTGCCGTGTCGGCCGGCCCACGACCGAACAGGTCCTGTAAGCCATCGGCGCAGCCGGCCGGTCAGAGGCACTGACAGCGGAGCCGTCAGGAAGGGGCTCAGTGCGGCCGCCGGCCGCGCCGCACGCCGCGGCTTAAGGCTATCACCGCATCGAAATAGGCTTGTGGGTGGCGTGGGAGCGGGTCGGGGTGTGCCTCCGTGCCGGCTCGCCAAAATAATCGGTGCTATTCGCGGGCGCATCGAGATCCATAATGAGATGCGCAGGAAAATGGATGAGGCATTCACGAATCGGCTTCTTGCAGCCCTGCCCGTTACTCGTTAGCAGTCACGTGACTTGTTTGCCGATTTGGCTGAGCGAGGGAAATTAATGTGCCATTGCAGCCACGCATTAGTTAATGCGCAGGGCAGGAGAAGTGATTAGAGGTATAGCTCACTTGATTTCAAGCGTAACGCTTTTGCGATCAATGTTCATGCGGCAGGAGGAGGGTGAGCAAGGTCGCTGCAGACAGAGAAGAAATGAGATATAATATAGTGATGGATGTATACAGATGGAGAAAGAGCAGCATGCAATACAAGAATGAGGCGGCAAAGAAAGTGAAATGATATCATTTTGTAAATAAGCACTGTGGCTGTGTCTTGCCTAGAGGCGGAAAAAAAGCATTTAATCGTGTTGAACTACTGAGTACCAGCATCCACAAGATGCCTCCCCCTCCAAAAGAGCAACAACGCTACCTCGCCTCCCCACTGCCCGTCTTCTCGACAACCGACCCCCTCCCCGCTCGGCCACGTGCGTGCCGGGCGATGGCCTGAGCCGGAGGGCCGGGTGGGTGGGAGGCCGGCGGAGCAGGCCGCCGCGCGGGCCTCTCCCGGAGCCCGCAGCACGACAGCGCGGCCTCCGCGGTAGTAAATCGGGAGAGCCGGCCGGCATTCCTGCCCGGCTCGGGCTATCATTACTGTCCATTCGACTCTCTCCATAAACGCGCCGGCTAACGGTAGCGGAGCGCGCGGCGCAGCGGCGCGGACGCGCGCGCGCCGCCCGCCGTGACCACCTCCCCGGGACGTGACGTGACGCCACGTGACGTCGGACGTTCTGAGAAGGTGACGCCAGCTTGTCGGAGTCGGTCGCGCGGACGGTGCCCGCGCTGGGTCGAGCACGGGGTGACGGGGGACGGCGCCCACCGCAGGCCGGCCGTGACGCCGCGTTGGACGCTGCGGTGGCGGAGTGCAGGTGCACCATGTCGGTGCAGGGCGCCGCGTCCTCGTCGGAGGCTGCGTGGGAGGAGACGGGCGTCAGGACAGGGGAGAGATACGAGATTTGTGTCGCGTTTGTCATGGTGGATGTGCGCGCGGTAAATAGAGTGGAGTGGAGTTGATGGAGGTTGGTAGAGTAAGATCCCCTGCAGTTGCAGCACATCCAGTCTGTCACCGTCGCCTTTGGAGGCAGCAAAAACAATTAGGCCCGTGATTAGGAAAAGGAGCGCGTCAGTTCATGACGAGAGCATATTTTCCCGCACCGGCTTGGCGCTCTGTGCAAACCATGCACACCGCTTTAAAGGGAGCATGTCACCTTCTTGCACTTTTGCCAATTGTTAGATCAGACACGTCCGATTGGATCGATAATACCAATTTATCGGGGTCTTTTTAAACAGCTAAGAATTTCTATTTGAAGCAGCCGATCCTGCGGGAGAAATCTCGTTGGACTGCTTGCTCACCACTATGAAAGTAAACCTTTTGCCATGCATTTGCCAACGTTCGGGTATGTAATGTTTGCAAGATACTAATTTGCCAAAATATTTGTGTAACAAATGCTATGAAAGCTTGAAACATTCCATCCAGAGAAAATATATGCAAACATGAGGCTGTCATCCCGCGAATTCAACGAAACATTAGACTATAGCTTTTATGTCTCCCTTATGATATTTACCAGAGGGCACTTTTCGGGGCGCACTTTAGCTTTGGGAAAGGGAGCATCCCATGGTCTTTGGTGACGGGCTGGTTCAAACTTCAACCAATGCACTTCTCTGTAACTGGTCCTTTCCGCCCACCGTGTCAATCACAAACGCTCCTTTGTAGTGACGTTGTTCATTCCAGTAGAGGTGCCACTTTTAACATGCGCTCGGGTGGCTGCTTGGATACCCTTCGCTTGGGTCGATGGGGGTCACTTGAGATCTCAGGAACAAAGAGAACTAGAGGCACCAAATTCACAGGGCGTGTTGGCCTGTGCGTGAACTCACTTGCACGCGAGGTTACTTGGAATTAATGATAGCGAATTGCTGAGACACCAAAGTATCGGTTGCCGATGTGACCGACTCCATCAGCTCACATTTTTGTGTCACCTGCTTAAAAACGCGCTGTCAACATTCACAACTGGTATTATGGTCGGCTGAACATATCTTGACATCGTGCCGTGCGTCTCAAACTGAGCGAGGCGCTCTACTGGATGGAACTTCCAGTCCGGCATGAGTCCAGGAGACCCCAAAATGATGTCATGATCTCGCGTGTTTAAGATCCGATCTGTGATCGGACATCCCTGCCATGCCCGAGAGGAAGACCACCAGAGTAGACGTCTTGCCATGATCGATATCGCCATCGCATGGTAAGACGGGCTTCCCTATTGTTACCTTGCCCCTGTCAATGAGCATCGTATGGTAGGTGGTTCCTTCTCATCACGATGAGCTCAAGTGTCGGAGAAAAACAGAGTGAATACAATATTTGTCATAATGTATATATATATATATATATATATATATATATATATATATATATATATATATATATATATATATATATATATATACCTAATAACTGCATATGGATATTTTCTTTTATCATCTTATTACCTGTTCATTGCAAGCCTTTTTAATTCACCGATGTGTTAGGCGTATACATATGTACATACAAACTTATCTGTACACACCTATATATAACACATCGGTACAAAACGAATGATAACAAAAAATCTCCATTCAGCGCCGGAAGCAGGGAACTTAACACAACCTGGCGTATGACTAGCGTGGCAACCAAGAAAGATAGCGCCAGGTTTGTGCTCGACTGTGCGCCACCAGCATCAATCCAACTCCGACCTGCATAGCCCAGGTAGTTGATCTCGGATGTAACCTATCAAAAGCAGCAGTGTGTGTGTGTGGGGGGGGGGGGTGAGGGGTGGGTGTAATATATATATATATATATATATATATATATATATATATATATATATATCTCTCTCTCTCTCTCTCTCTCTCCTCATCTCTCTCCCCTCTCTCTCCTCTCTCTCTCCCTCCTCTCTCTCCTCCTCTTCGCTCTCTCTCGTCTCTCTCCCTCTGCCCTCTCTCTCCTCTCTCTCTCTCTCTCTCCTCTCTCCTGTCTCCCTCGCTGCCACTCTGCCTTGAGCATATAATCTTTTTGAAGATATATATATATATAATAATATATATATATATATATATATATATATATATATATATATTATAGCACGTCGGTACCAAACAAATAATAACAAAATATGCGTATTCAGTGCAAGTTATAATGCTTGATTGGATGGAACCGACTCCTACAAGGCTGGTTGAGTTCGAACCCCGGTTGTACCATAGCCCCAGGGGCTAATATGGCCTCAGCAGTCACTGACGCTCCATAAAAGGTCCGATGAGGTTGTGGAGAGTTGCGTAGCACAGCAAGAGGTGACACTGCCATAACCGAGGACGTTGCCGCACCATCAGGACCTTACATGACTGAGAGCAACAGTTTGGTAGGAGCAGTCTGGAATGCGAAGGATAGGCCAAGGTAGTGCAATAATCGACTTTGGTCTAACTTGACCTTAATGACTTAAAGAGAATGTTTTACATTTGAAAATATTGAAACAAGCATCAGATAAGAGGAGCTCACTTGGAGCTACTCGTACATTTTTAAGTGGAGAAGACTGCTCTAGACAACACAGTTATCTGTTATATAAATTTGCTGCTCAATACGTCATGGTTTGATTACGTCGTCGTACCTTGCAGAATATTGACTGAGAACCAATTGGCGGCCGTTATATCTGGACATCGTACTGACGAACTCCAGATATGGCCGACTCGATAATCATATTTTGCTTGGCCTCGATCCCCGCATGACCAATGACATTGCGAGATTTTAATGACATTGTTATAACGTCACAGATGCTGCGTGACCTTGGAATGGTCTGCAAAATATAGTCTGCAAATTGTCGCGGGTGTGTAGCTCGGAAACTAAGGGGGCTTGGCTCAGGGCTCTGATCTGCACCGAATGATCTTCAAGATGACTTTTTCAGTTCAAAACCCATACATACGTAACACACTCCCTTTTACCTATTCCGGACAGCAGTGGTTGAGAGGAGTCACGAATTTTGCCTCTCAAATTCTTTGCTGGTTTCTCTGGAATACTCTGGAGGGGTGGCTAAAATTTTCTGACTTCCTTGCCACATCTTTTTGAAGCATCAAGTCAAGAGGTCGGCACATGTCTCGTGCAGTGGTGGTTTCAAGGCACAATATTGGGAAGGGCCTCCCTGCGAAAGTTGGAGGCTATGCCAAGATGATGATGGTTGCCCGGGATACAAGCGCTGCTTTACATAACAGGAGCCGCTGATGCTTCCAGAGAACCTAAGGCACTTCACACATGGCCATTACCATTAAGCAAAAGTAGTATGGCAGAAACGGCTTCATGGTTAGAAAAATGGTGTGTTTGCAACCAGTGCGAAGTGCATTGCGCATTGCCAAAGAGTGTTACGTAAGTGATGCTTCGTGGTAAACAGAAGCTAAGCGTTCCGTTTCAGACCAGTCACAATATCTACACAGACAACTTATATGTACAGTGACAAAGGTGTGTTCAGGTTTCACGAAGGGGGAGGAGGTGCAGAAAAGCCAAACCGCAAGCCATTACGGTGCTTTCAACGAATAATGTAGGGAAAACTATTCACTCGAGAAACTGGGGGAGGGGGGGGGGGAGGGGGAAGGGAACAAAACATTTTTGCGCTAAGTCACCTCTGGGGATGTGTGTATCATCTCAAACACGAAGGCCTAAAACTGTGCGTTGCATTCCGTCCCCCACCTCCGCACAGTAAACAGCCTATACAAATATGAATAGCTGCGTGTCGGAGGCGGGCAAAGGAACGACAAAAGGGGTGATCGCAGCAGACGAAGATAGCGGCCATCACTAACAGGTCATCCGCTGACCGCCGCAGCAATAGGCCACGCTCCAGTCACGTGCACCTACTCTCCCTGCTGTGTAAGACTGCATACACCGATGACAGCTGTCAATACATGTCATGCAGGTACTTCAGTTCAGCCCAAATCAGCGGATTCAGATTTTTAGCAAGGCTTTGGCTGCTGTTGCCTTTCCGCGCGCATATCAGCGTTGTGACCGGCAAGAGTTACTATTTGCTTAGCCCCCTCCCCCTCTACTGTTTCAATAAGCATTCCATCTCGCTCAATGCCGAATTTTGGCTTTGACGTGATTTTCTAGGAACAAAGCAAAGAGCCATCTTATTTTCCCCACGCTCACTTACTGAACACGCGCTCTGGTGGCGAGGGGCAATTTGATCCATGATTTTTTTCTCAACATAACATCCGAACTGTGCGGTGCAGCCGGGCCAAACGTCACATATTTCTAGAAAACTGAAAAGCTGGTCTTTTGGTATTATGACATTGGACTTGCCTTGTAAGTTTCCTAACCTATGGTAGGTAAAATCATGTCATGACTGTCAGCAAAGGCGATTCCCAAGGAATTATTCAAATTGATGCGACAACAGAGCTGTAGACGAAGCCATGCATCTTTGAGATGGTGTATTTGAAACTAGACAACTGAATTCAGGATTACCACCAATTTCATCCGCCTTGGATCAGGCATGAAAGTCAGGTCGAGGTCATAACAAAATCGCTTTTTTCATAAAACCTTTTTGGTGGGCCAATTTTTGACGCTCATTTTAGATTTACTTATCACAGGGTTATTGATCAATAACTGAGTTTTTTAACTTGAATAGTTTCAGAAGAGGTCCCCGACTTGTAATGGCCCCGATCAGCCTTTAATTTTGGAAAGCATGCTGAACATCATGATCCATCACGCTTATTGAAATTCAAATAAAACAGTCCCAGGTTTTTGGTACCTCTGACCTACACGAAGTCAATTGGGTCACTGACCTGAATTGGGGACCAGTGACATTTTGCCTACTAGATACATGCAGGTTAAAAGTGGTTGCATAAGGAGATCTGAGAAAATCTCACGCACTGATCTGGAGCTTCACCTTGTACGACCTTACTTCACCAGAAGGTCATGACCTAGAGACCCAGACGTTTGGTGCTTGTGAGTTTGCAAAAGGTCTACTTATCCTGCGATTTAAGTACCGCTACATGTTCGAGATTTCAGGCGGTCAAATTGACAGAAATCCCCACCCGATCGGCGGCGTATCCAACCGGCCAGCCGGGATAGTGTCAAGACACTTTTTGACATGTTGTATAACCATCCCAATTTATCTTACCAGGTTATTTCCTGAATATGCTCGTTTATTTTCAAGCTTGAAACGCTGCCATATATACCTATGCGCAAATGATCACCTATAGACACAAATGCTTCAAATAAAAATGCGTTAATAGTTTGAAGTCCCTCTGATGTTATGGTCTATTCAAAATATTTATATGTTTAGGGATGAGGATCCCGACAAGACAAATCGAATGCAGTCTCTATGATAGCCTCTGATCTCTGTGGTGCGGACGGAATAGTCCCCCATCCCCCTCGCACTCCTGCCCGGAATAGGTTTAACGGTGAGCGCGCTCGGAATGGGATTAAACAGGAGCAGATTAAACCCCCAGCTTCGAGGGGAGGGGCACGCAAGTTTCAACGGCAAAATCTTTTACTGGAAAGCCTAATCTAAACAGAGCAAACGTGTGCCGTTTTACAGTCTTGGGGAGCCACGTTTGATCCGTCATGGGTTTTGGACGCATCATATGCAAGGAGCGGCGCGTACTAATGCGTGGAAGCACATCTGTGGTTTCACAAACATAAGGTGTGGTTAGGTTCACTGACACAATTACTGTCACCATATCGGGTGACAGGTGTAGCGCCAGCTCTGTCACGAGGCCTATGTACAGCTTTGGTGCTAGTGGACGCCTGTGACACAATATTTCGAAAGGAGCATAAAACACTACCCCAAAGAACAAGTTTCCCCAAAAATATGAGTTCTGACCTTGATCTGGTCTTTGTACCTGAGGTGAGGCCAATGAAGACTGAATGATCCCCTGGTGTTTGCTTTTGCTGACAGCCATGGTTGCATTTTATATCTGCAATTTCTTATGCCAAAAGCTTGCCTATTCAGCTGCACATAGCTAAGCAGCGTTTGGCGCAGCTATACCACATCGTTCGAAAATTATTTTTTAAAAATCTTCGGAGATCAAAGTGGTATCCTACCCGAGCTCGTGCAAAGCAAAAAATTACATTTAAAAGCCAACCATCTGCGCAAATTTGGTGCATTACCTGCATTCACGTATTTTGGCTATCAAACGCTATACTTGACCTTACTTCGTTCAATCATGACGACAAGCACTGTTTTCCGCGTCGATATATGCCAATCTTGTCATTGGCTGATGTCATTGGTTGCCTGATGACATCTTTAAAAACGTACCGGAGTGGCCGGCTGAATACCTTTCGTTCGGGCGGGAGTCAATTTTACCCTTAGGTCTCAAAAACTAAGAGAGGTAGAGTCATTTATTTCACATGGTGAGTTGATTTATATGTGAACCCACTTTTGCCAGAATTTCAGGTCCATAGATTGTGATTTTTGAGTCAGATAAGGTCAAACAAGATCAAAGTCATACCTAGTGTCCAAAGCGTTTCAGACCTCCTCATGCAGGCGCCCTGAACCCAGATACCTGTTCTGAGCAAAAGGTCACTGGTGTTCATTCATGTTATTGGCCTTGTTTTACCTTAGGAAGGTCATGGTGACCAAAACCCAGGAGATGGTTCCGATTTTTTAAATATAAATTAACGTCTAGTGTTACACTAGGCGGTGCGTTCCTAAAAATAAGGGGTTAATCTGGATAATTACAAATCAGTGACGTACTCTGGACTGTTGTCCATGAATGATGTGCATGAAAATGCATTTTGCGGCCCCGGATATCAAGAAATTTGAAACTAGCACCGAAGCTATCATACAAAAAGCAATACAAACTCTAATAAACGCAAGCTGATTTTGTCGTCGGTCTGGACTTCATAACTGACTCTATGTGAATGGAAATTGTCATAAGCCTACATTCAATTACACAATTTCTTTAACATTATCTCAGAGATGTGTAGCTTCGTCTAACACCCTGTCGATGCTTCATATTAAATGATTCCCTAGAGAGCGCTTTCACTGACAGCCATGGCCTGACTTCGGCCTGCACTAGGTCAGTGATTTTAAAAGGTACATCAAATTTTCCTACCAAAAGATCCGCTATTTCTTTGTCTATAGCTATGTAAAGTTTGGCGTGGCTACGCTGCGTCGTTAAACCACTATTTTGTGAAATCCTTTAAGAGGTGGGGCAAATTGTTTTCCCCACCCGAGCACGTGCTAATTAGAAATTGGTTACTCTTGCTACATTGAAGGTCGATTATTGCCAGCCTGAGAACTCCCTAATCAGAACGCTGAGTTGAAAATTTCAGAATTTTGTATCCTTTTAAGATTTACTCGGAACTTTGAGGACGGTACACATTTTTTATCAGACGCACTAGCTTTTTGCAAAATTACTAACCAATGTAGTTGATAAACATAATTTACACTCCATATCAAGCAGCTGTAATTTAGATAAGTAATTATAAAAGTGTTAAGAGTAGGTGTGGCCTTGTTTTCTCATTGAAGTACCTGATTCTCTTTATTATTCTAATATTTCTACTAATATGCTTGCAACAAAATTAATGTGACACGTGAATTTAAGATATTTGTCAATGAGTACATCAACATATTTGATTTCATTTTTATCTTCAGTAGTATAACTTTTAATTTCCATATTTAGTTGGAAATGTGAAGAAAGGGCTGTAAAATGCTGTGTAAATGCTTTTGATACGTTGAGTGAAAGAAAATGAGCACTAAACCAGGATGCCATTAGAAGCAAAAGTGCATTGACATTGTTTTCAAGCTCCACACAACGTTCATTTCTTTTTGAACCGCAGTATATCAACGTAAGAGAGGCAAATTATGTTACTGCATAACTTAGGTTATGTAAGGTAACAAGTCATTAGGTTAGGTTAGGTAACAAGTCCATTTATGTACATTTTGAACAGAAGCTGGGCAAAGAATTGATCCCTGGGGTACACCCATCATCACGTTTTTGAATGATGATAGGCATTTCCTGTTTTTTTTACACATTGAGTTCTGCCGGTCCTAATAAGAAGAAAGGATTTCACGAGATCCCGGTTGGATTTGCATCCTTTTTTACTTTTGAATTTATGAGAGTGCGCAATGTTTTCCATGTTTTCTCGGAGTTACTGGAATGTTAAATGAATTCATCACCATAGCGCTTCTTCTTGGCGAGTCTAAAATATGCAGTAAGACTGTTGTGAAAAGAAGTGTATTTTTCATTATTTTGAGGATTAGGGCGCTTCAACTTTTGTTGAAGTAGCTCACTCTTCTGTGCAATTAATAGGAGAAGAACCAATCGGAAGGTACGTGCTAAATATTTAGAAAAAGTAATACGTTTCACTTAAGAGTGGTAAATATCAGAAAAGAAGCTTGAGAACCCTTTTCAAGTATATTTTCTTGTGAGACGTAAGTGTGATTTGTCACTTTTGAGCCGAATGTCACTGCCGTGCGTTATGGTAATGGGTTGTAAATTAGGAACTGTCGAGGTCAGACAATTAACATCTTCACCTGCGTCAATTTAATGTCAGTTCAGGTAACCCGAATGGTGGCTCTGTGCTCAACGCCGTTCATAAGTTATTCCAGAAAAAACAAACTTTTGGGCTTTTTGAGCTTCCCCCCGCCCTTGTAAGGCGAGGGCTAAATATTCATGCAAATGCTTTTCACTGTTCCATTGCCCGACGGAAGTATGTGCAAATGCACTTGCACGCATGGCATGCGCATACGTCCACAAGGCAAGGCAATCCCTGCAATGTCTTGCCAATTCATTCTCATCCATCCAGCCCTCTGATGTTCCGTTACCCCCATTTCCTAATCGATATAGACCAAGCTATAGCTGGGTTTACATATGAGACGACAGCAATTGCGTGAGGCGAAGGGGCGGCACAGGATTGTGAACCGGACACGAACCGTACGTGCGCCTGTTTTAACACGGACTCAAGTGGCACGCTGCATACCCTTCGCTCGGGTGGGGACCAATTTGATCCGGTGAGATCTAAAAAAATTTAAGAGAGCTGCAGACACCAAATTGG
Organism: Pollicipes pollicipes; assembly: GCF_011947565.3. Taxonomy (NCBI): domain Eukaryota; kingdom Metazoa; phylum Arthropoda; class Thecostraca; order Pollicipedomorpha; family Pollicipedidae; genus Pollicipes; species Pollicipes pollicipes. The sequence goes on from NW_023596818.1 coordinate 15,534,326, forward strand.
CAGGGCGACTTGTCCTGTATGTGACCTCATCTGTGTCAAAATGTGAGGTGTTTTGGATATGACGCTGAGGTAAAATAAGATAAAGAATATACAACTTTACAGTTGTGTCCAAAGTGTCTCACACTTCCTCTTGCAACCACCTTGAGCCTGAATACTTGTTCTAAGTAAAAGGTCACTGGCTCGCAACGGTAGGGACCTTTTTTACTTTTAGAAGGCCGAGGTGACCAAAAACCTTTGAGTTTTATGATATTTTGCCATCTGAATAAGCGTCAGTGATTACGCTAAGCGGAATTTTCCCCCAAACACAAAATTTCGAACTGGGTCATTTAAGGTCAGTGATCTAATCTGACATTTAAGAAGTTCATGGAACATATCTGTTTTGATCCCTGTTATTAATAAATTCGAAATAACACCAGAAGCTATCGGCTTATAGCAGACTCTCGAGTAGAAAGCAGACCAGTTTTGTCTTCCGTCTGACTTTCATACCCAACCCTTGGTCAGCTGAAGTTGTTGTAGTTCTAGATTCAATTGCTTTATTGCCTACGAAGCTATTTCAGGGATGTATGACTTCGTCCAACACTTCGTTGTTGCATCAAATTGAACGATCCCTCTGAAAAATGGCTCTCGCTGAAAACCACGGCCGAAATTTGACCTACCATAGGTCAGCAACCGTACAAGGTGTATCTAGTTTTGCTCATGCCAAAACATCCACTATTCATTGCTTTCAGCTATGCAGAGTGTGGTGCGGCTACTTTGCGCCGTTCGGAAATAATGCCGAAAAAACCCTCGGGGGGGGGGGGGGTGGAGTGAAATTGACCCACACCCACACCCGAGCGTGTGTTAATGCTGTATACGCAGTCGCACACTAATCTCCAAGTGGGTGTGTTAATCCGTTGCAAGGCATTTAACCTTGATGGTCATCCCGACACGCGCCTCGTCTTTGCCAATCCCCTGCACGCAGCCTGCGGGAGGCGGATGCTGATCAGCCGCGTGTTCCCAGGATGACGTCATGCCCGCCGCCTCCGCGAGTGATGTCTGCTGAGGGTCATGTCTTCCGGGTGCGAGCCCACCTGGTCTTATGTCGCCAGGCCGCACCGTCAGGTTCCAGTCGCCAGGTCTCATCCCCCAAGGCCTCAGTCGCCAGGTTTCACCCCGTGGGGCCCCAGCCGTTAGGTCACAGCCTGTGAGGCCCCATTCACCAGGTCACAACCTGTGAGGCCCCAGCTTGCCAGACGGCAGCGGCAGACCCCACTGCAGGTACCCGCCGCCAGCCCAGCTTGCCAGACGGCAGCGGCAGACCCCACTGCAGGTACCCGCCGCCAGCCCAGCTTGCCAGACGGCAGCGGCAGACCCCACTGCAGGTACCCGCCGCCAGGTCCCCGCCATCAGGCCCCAGGCGCCAGGTCTCACCCCGTGAGGCCCAGGTCGCCAGGTCTCAACCCGTGAGGCCCCAGCTCGCCAGGCCCCGCCGCCAGGCCCCCGTCGCTAGGTCCCCACCGCCAGGCCCCCACCGCCAAGTCCCCGCCGCCAGATCGCCGCTGTCAGGACCGGCGCGCGTCGCGGCCCGGTCGACCGCGCCGGCCGCCGGACGGACAGGCTCTGGATGCGATCGTGGTGCGATTGAGGCGGCCCATCCGTCAGCGGCCCGGTCAGCACGTTTGCATGCGACGCTCGTGCCCGGGTCCCACGGCGATAGGCCGCCGCCGTCGCTCATGGTCCAGCGGCCTTCTCCTCCGCCGGAGGCGCGTCTCGGTATCGCGCCGCTGTCGTCAGAGGCGGAGCGAGTGGCACCGCAGGGAGAGCGCCACATCCGGCAGTTAGGCAGAGGTAGTTTATCGTTTTCTTTCCGTACGTCACGACAAACACGTTGTAAATCGTTTCGTGTTGGATGTTGAACAGGCTTAGGGGTGGATGCTGTTGTGACGTACGGCCGCGCCTCCCACTTTTCAAAATTAGCGTCAGCCTTAAATGGCTCCCTGCTAAAAGGAGATCCAACCCGTCCCACGGCCCTCACCCCTTTCGGATATTCAAATGACAATGGCACCTCTCCACGCCGCTTCTCTGAGTTGTCAGCTCGGTGCAGTGTACCGATCGGCGCGGCATCAGAGCGTGGCCTGAGCAGGCCAGCCTGCTCGGGCTCCGGCGTGGCCTGCTGACGTCACGTGGCCCAGCAGCTGACGGATGGCGTTGCCCTGAGGCCGGCGAGGCCGAGCGGGCGTCTCCGTCTGCGGCCGCTCAGGTCCACCCGGGCCGGCGAGGGCAATTACGGCGCCGCGATCAGAGGCGACGTCAGCGGGAGGGTTTCTGGCGGACTGCGGTCTCAGCAGCCTCTCTCGAAGGCGTCGTGAGAGACCGAGCAGTGCATTCCACGACATTCCACGACACAGTTCTTGTGAACCTTTACCGCTTTGATGATGCATGAAAAGAGCAAACTGTCAAGGGGTTTGGCTGAGATGTTTTCGGACGGTTCACAACTCTGCTCCGCGGGTGTCCAGTTTTAGACGCAGGGACCGCATCTCCCCCGCGTTACTTCCCCGGGGCCGAGCCTGGCAACGCTCCTGCTGGTAGCTGCGCCAGATCGCGCCGGGTTACGGCCCCCGTAATGAATGAGCTCCGGACCATTAGCCAGTGAGAGGCCTCGGGTCGGACCTCAGCCCCTCGCCAGAGAGAGCTGAACACGGAACACACCTGAAGCGCTACACTGGAACGCAGACGGACGCGGAGCGGGGGAGGCAGCGCAGTCTCATCAGTCCTCCCCCCGCGGCACGGCTCTTCCCGGGAGGCATCTGTGATGGAGATAAGCGCACAAGCAGGCTGACGTGCGCATAAAGCTGTCCGCCCCGCGACATCCTGGAGGTGGGAGGGGATGACAGAGAGCCACACGCCTCCGAGACGCGCGAAATCAGCACGTAGTGCTGCCGTATCAGGCGCTTCCGTATTCAGCTAAGCGACTGCACGGTGCCATGTGATGCGAATCCGAGCGGTTTTGTATGCCTCCGACCTAAATCCGTTCTTTAATTGCTGCGATGTGTTCCGATTTCCAAGTTTGGTCGTGGCATGCGCACAGCACCCACATTGTCCCACGCAGGAAACGCCTCGAACCGTGCTCTGTCATGTGTTTTGTGCGAGCTTTGTTTCGCACGTCTGGGTGTGGTCGCAGGCGTGGTCTTAGGCGGAACATTTCAAAAAATTTGGGCTCATCCGACATTAAGGTCGCTCATTCTCACACACAGCTCACAGATTCCACGTAAAAACGAAAGAGCGCTGGGGGACCTTGAACCCCAGCATGCATACAAATGCTTAGTCCATCGCTGTGCTGATCGCACTCCGCAGAGGTCTAGATGTCTTCACGCAGACATCTAGTCCTGACATGCTCGAGCACGGTTAAGGTACCCCCTCACTCTCACTCCGTCAGTTTCGCAACATTCCATGTTTGCCAACGACATCACCTTAATGGGTTCATATGAAATTCCATTTATCGCCGTTATGTCCACAGTGACCTTGTTTGTCCTGCGATGGCCACGCGCGGCGGCTGTAATGACGCAGCGAGGCATAAGGGACGCAGGTGGGCGGTTCTCGCAGCTCCTCGGCGTTGCGGGATCGACCGTGCACACTGCACGCTTGCAACCAACGCAAGGTTCAAGGAAGTTTGTCCAGTCTCTTCGGCATTTGAAAACACACCCCTGTCGGTATTTTGACCCAGCCATTAATATTGGCAGCGCAAGAAAAAAACATTTCAAGCCTCTAGCAATGATCATTCAGTAACATGATTTTTCTCATTAATGGTGTCGATGACTGCATGCGCTGTCCGGGTGCAACACAGCTCTTTTAGGAGAAAAATTGCACCGATCAACGGGACGAAAACGACCAGCACGCGTGACGACTAATGGCGCATCCGGTACAAATAAAAACCGCTAGAAAAACCGTAAAAGGTCGTTACTTTGGTGCCAAATTTGTTCACTTCACCAGCGGTAAAGCACATCACATAACACCACAGTAACGTGAAAAATAACGACACGCCACCCTCGCTGTGAGCAAGAAAGGCCTTGAGATCTGTGATCAAAGACTCAAAGCGAGCTTAAAGCCAATCAGTAAAAAATCTTGAAAGAGAACGGTCCGACATGACCGTGATATGAGCAAGTGCTGAGGCGTCAAATCTTACCCGTTTTTACTTGGACGATTATATGCCAAATGTGAGACTTTATTCAGTGCCGATGGTGTAGACTGCATCAGAGAACTTACAGCACGCTGCGAACGTATAAGGCCTTTTAAATGAAAATTGCACACTGGCATTAAAATGTGCCTTGGTTTCCATATGAACATGCAAATGCTTCCACTGCCATCTCCCTTTCCACTCGACTCTGGACAGTTTGTGAACCTTCCACGTCATGCAATAATGGCTAAGACTGTAAGTGAATGATTACCGATGAACTTAAGCTGTATGTTATCTTGCAGCCTTCCGAAGGGCACCCTCCCACATGGCTTACTTCTGTTAATTGTGCCGTATTCTGTAAATCTAAATTAAAGAAGTGAAGACTGGCCTTGGAAACATATGGAGCAATGAAACTATGTTACATGAGTGTCAAGTTTCGAATGTGACTAAGTTGCAGTCTTGCTGTCATTCAATGTGAGAAATAAGGCATTGTTTGACATGAACTATGCATGTTGTTATTTGACGACCGCTGTAAGATGCAGGCCTAACAGCTCATACGTTTTGCGCCTTATCCAGACGTTGGCTGCAACTGACATTAGACACTCATCAATTAAGTTTCATGCATGATGCAGACTTCAGCAGAAATGCTAGCACTTTTGTGATATACACCTTGATGCCAATAACATTTTTTTTCCTCAACTGCTGCTTGCTTTTCCTAACCCCTGCAGATGAACAGCTATGAATGCACAACTCATGATAAAATGCAGCAAAAGTAATGCTAGCAGTTTCACGATAACTTTGTGCTGCCAGCAAACATGTGAAGCACTTGAAACATTTCACCAATGGGAGCAAATTTGTAGAAACAAAGCATGTCAATCGATGTGACTTGAAATTCCCTGTGAGGTATTATAATGACGGAAGTATTCCAGCTTGTGATACAGGTTGACGATGTGGGCTACAACTTTCAATGAACAGGCATAACACCCATATTGGTCTTGCTGATCGGCAGCATTTGACATACAGACTAGAGCACTTCGTGGATTGGATTTATAGCATCCGGTCCAGTCCAATCCCGCTAGCTCAGATCCAATCTACCCACCAATCCACTTTTCCCAGATTGTTCAATCTAATCCGGTCCGGTCTGACTTAACAGAATATTTCTCAGGTGAATCTATGCCAATATGCTTCCATATTAAGGACTTTTAAACATTTGAACAGTAAATTTGGGACATTTGAATATCTTAAATTTTGGTCGTTGATTTTTATGGAAAAATATACAGTAAGTTGATATAAGCCAGTGGGTGCTACGGTACTTAGCACAGCTTGTTGCCTGCTGTGAATGCAATATTACATAAACATCAAAGCAAACAAAGTTGATCACATTATGAAGAGTATGACAATTATCCTGACCCATCATTCCCGGGCACCATTACATTGCAGGGGACAAAAGTACTTTTCGTTTCAATAACCCAAATACATGAGCACATTATCTAACAGTTTCGTACTTCAGGTTAGGTGCAACACGTATCCACGTGCCACTCGACAGTGTCAGCTGTACCCAGTTCACAAGCGCAGGACGATGCCCATCTCGCGCGCCTCCTGATTGAAAAGAGCGGCCATCTCACCTCATGCATGGTAATTCATGTGGGTGTCCGTTCTCGGATACACCAACAGGGGAAACAATCTCAACTGTGATCATCATTTCCCTCCAGATTGCCTGCTGCGTCAAAGTTACAATCAACGCTCGCGATTGTCCACTGGTAGGTGCCTGCAGTACGTGCAGTACCACCTCTTTCATCCAGGGGAATGAAACAGTCACGTCATTTTTGAATCCCATTGCTGAAAGGCCATGTGCTACCAGATCTTCCGTTTTTGTTCATTTGAGAAAAAATACGAAATATATTTAATCTGTGCATCGTACAGCTGCATGCAGTCACATCTATACAGTCAAACACATTTTTTCGAGATATATTGACAATGTTACGTGTCAAATGATTTATGTCAAATATGAATGTTACAAATGATATGTTGACAATGTCACTTTGCATCCACTCTTTTGCTTTTGTTTTCAACACGCTAACACGGGAATGAATACCAACTAGCACCAATAATACTTTGCTGGCTGATGCAGCGTTTTAGTCGAAGTGTGTTACCTCTCTCGTGCGTCGAGTGTGCCACAGACACAAATATAACATCTTCCTGAATTCACAAAACATCAAAATAATTGTCATGCGGATAATCATATGATGAGTCTTAGTTGTTTGGATGTTCACGCAAAATTGCATTCTTAACAGGTAGCAAACCGTGTTCAGTATCTTAGCGTCCAATGTTGTATAACCTACTGCGCATTGTTCTCGAAAAGAAATCAGCAAATTTATTGCATGCAAGATACTAGGACGAGTCAAATTTGCCGTTAAAATCTTAAAACGTCCTTAGTCTGGAAGCGGATGTACACAAATTTACTCAATTTTTTTTTCTGGTATGGCGGACCGGACCGGATCTTACATGAGAAATCCGGGAAGTGTGGGTTGGCGGCTGGATTGGATCTGGGCTAGCCGGATTGGATTGGACCGGATCTTTAAAATTCAATCCGTGAAGTGCTCTTATGCAGACCATGATTTTCGTGCTCTGTTTTCTTGTGGATGGCGCCTGAGCTCCAGAGCATCGACCTCAGGTGTACATGTTCAGGTGCTTTGTTCTTTACATTTTTTTTTGCCGATAAAATGCCTCGAATTGGTTGCAGACGCATTTCACCCCATTGAACGTTTTCCCAATTCACTTTCAGCATTTTTATGGTTATTTAGTCACAATCCACCGGTCAACTTCGTGTTGCCCAGGACACATCAAATGATAAGTGACTTGTGACCCACGTATTACAATGTATACGGGAGCGTTACATTATGTCATAGCAAAGCCACGTGGGTGGAAATAACTGCAATGCAATGCTCATTAAATTTTGGAAATCACATGTTTAAATGTTTCGGGGGGGAAGAGGGACATTAATACTATTTTGGCAAATTGATATAGCGCATTACAAAACACGTGAGTGCATACCTGACCGTCATAGGTCCAGCACGCATGTAACACTTCATGCTCTCAGCAAACAAATACCATTTCACGAATTGTTTAAGGTAACCCAGCATGTTTGAAAGTATGCCTCACAACTTAACGCTACTTACTGTCGCGTGTGATACGCACGCTACATCGATCTGGATGGCGGTGAACTATCCTATTTACTCATTAGCGTAGAATCCACCGCTACGGAATGCGTTTCACATTTACCATGCATGTAACATATCGTCTTTCCGCGGTTCCGAGCACTCGCATTTTCACCTCGACACCCCAGTCTAGGCGAACTCGCACTAGACGGATATGGTGGCGAAACGCCCGGCTGGTTCCGGCGGCTGCCAGACATAATGTGGATGCTTTACGTTCCAACCTTGACGACGCTCCCGGCTGCCCGTTGGGCTGCAGTCATGTCGAAAGCCGCAGTGAAGACACCTAAGTGACGCCTTTTGATGGAAGCGTGCAATAAATCACGGTAATTGCTGGGATCGAGAACCACGCCATGGGTGGTTGTTGCAGATTTAATCACAGTTATTCACTCGCCTGTTATCGTGCCTTTTCATCCGTTTCATTTGCAGTTATACCGATCCGCTATCTCCCAAATATTAATCCCCGTTATAATTGTGATGTGTATGAACATAACTGTCAGTTGTCTGTCATTGAAGCAATTTTTACCAATCAAAGATACCCTTCAGCCCCATTAATTATGGAAAGTAGGTTTCACTGATAAAGTGCCTCCCAGCGGGTCAGCGCTCATGCTGCCAATCGTGCGGTGACCGTTGACTGCGGGCTCGGCAGAGGCATTCTCAAGGTCGTAAATACAGTGCTGCCACTGATGGCGTCACTGGTTCCAGGGTTTACTGACTGCGTAATACTCTGCATTTATTGTTCTATCTAGTTATTGTTTGCAATGCTTTGCGAGTTCACGTGTTATGTGACTATCTATAACTATCTGTTGCGATTTGCATGTATTATCATATTTATGAGCCATTTCGCCGTAGCCCCGAGCTGGAAGGTGTGCAAGCGAGCTCATACCGCGCTGCCCATCAGTACTGGGTCGACGACAGCGCTCAGTCCAAAATCACTTGGTGCGTGACCTTGATTTGATTTGGTCCCCGGAAACGAGGGCATCAACCAGCACACAGCCCCATGTATTGAAGCGTTAGTGATGACCTGGCATGGTCGTAATGCCACCTTCCCACCTTCACTTTCAGTTCCTGGTTCTGATCACGAGGGTCTTATCATGCAAGGATTAGGGATCAGCCCATGGCGGAATTGTAGCTTCCTGACTTGCTCTTTCCAGCATCTGATGCACGTATCTTAAAATCTATCTGACCGTCTTTGGTGTGAAAGTTTGATTTGAACCTGCCCCGATACGTTTCTTTGCAATGATGGATGCCGTTGGCACTCGCCGCACGGGGCGAGAGTTATCTTTGAGCACTTTTACGAAAACGAATGAAGCTGCCACGTCCACTGTGCGCTGACTGACCACGCTTTGTCACTGAGAGACCGCCGTCCCTAAAGTTCTTCCGGAATGACTTCTAAACGGTTTTGGGCGTGGTGTTGCATTCGTGGCTGGCTGAGTTTACATGATTTGTACGGAAGTGAAAGATTACAGCTTCTGGTCTTGACGGTTTATGACCCCTGACCTTTTTCACGCGGTCAAACCGGTGACTTTTTGCTCCAGCGTGATAAATGACACTATTTTTTGTTGTTGCAGGAAAAGAACTGTAAAGGTACATTTACAAAGGCTCATCACTGTGACTGACATGACCATAGCTTTCCTGTTTTTCAATGTCAAGACTTGCAATGCCCTGATAGGTCACACTTTACCCTTGTGACCAAGGTTGACCTTTTGAGGGTCATACCACTGAAGCATCAACGGCACATATTTCACGGCCTTGGAACGATAAGAGGGCCCAGCCTTGTTACGTAGCTCGGCTGGACGGGCCAATGCACCAATAGCCTTTACCCCTTTGGCCTAGCGTGTCATGCCACAGGTCAGCGAGGTCCCTTCGACGCTTGGTAATGTATTTGAAACAAACAGAACAGGCACGTTGGTACATGAAGTTATACGCCATCAGTTCTACAAACACGATAAGGAGGTACATGACACGTATCGAAATCGTTCATCTAGCCTCTCGGCTGCCGACAACATCGGTCATTAGCCTAGAATGACCTCATATAGCCTTGCGTTTGCTCACGAGACCTATGGTGGTCTCATTATGCATTCAAATGATACCACAACATGTTTCCATTGGAATGTTCAAAGTCTGCGTCAGAATTATTTTATAAAACTGCCTATTTAAGCTCAGCATGTGTTTTGCAGACGGCGCCCATAGACCTCAATCATGACCTGGGCCAAGTTCATGTGCTCCGTAGTCATATGGTGGTTGCGCATGTTAGTTATTATTCTTTTGCTCATATACAAACACAAAACTACACAAAGATGCACACAAACTTGCATCATTTCCAAAAAATTGCAAATGTTCACCTTACTTCAGGTCATTGATTTCACCTGTTTCGAAAAATCTATGATATTCAAATTGTAAATGCCATCATTTTGAATTAATTTAGTAACTTTGGTTACCGGCAAACGACCCACACAAAGCTATGTGTGGTCAATTTTCTTCAGAGTTGGCCTCTTTGGGCTGACCTAGGTCACCGACCTTGGCAGATAAAACAATTTAAAAACGCGTAATGCGGTTTTGCGTTCCTCTGAGCGTTTGTTTTTTACCTGTTCCTGAAAAACGGCAGCGAAGAAGTCAAATTCCGCTCCCCTGGCCGGGCGCGGATTAATATTGAATGCTATTTGCCGGGCTCTTCCATAACAGTACCGACGGCCTCCACAGGGCTCGGACGCAAGCCGCTGATGCCAGTTGGTGATTGGATAAACGTGACGTCATGGCTTTACAACACAACGTGACTGAGCAATTTCCCCGAAACGTCATGTGACTTTCAGCACTTTTACGGAAACAAATGGCAAGACCACGTCCGTTGTACGCTGCTTGACCATGTTTTGTCCTTTTCTCGTAGCCCTGGAAGGCAAAAAGTCCCTTTAAGGTCGTGTTACGGACACTGGTGCCGGTTCTTGCATCAGCAGCATGGTTAGCGTGCATTAGGTAAGAGCATGCGCTAACGCTCAGTATATCTACACCATCTCCTGCGGTTCCAGATCTGACTTTGGAGTCCAAGCCCTCCTCGGCTTTAATCCCAGCCGTAACATCAGATAGCGTGCAGTTTCTGCAGAACTGTTATCCGCACTTAGATGCTTATAAGTTTCACTCGAAGAATTCGTGGAGACGTCCCGGGCCCCTGGCAAATGTCTTGCTCATTGCAATTTGGAGGCGCTGTTAAACAGCTTCTCCACCGCGTTGTGTGTGCACGGTAAACATAAACAATTGAACACGCGAATTCCCCGGGGCTGCGGTGTGCCTACAGGTCCCAAGAAGAGCTACCAGGCGTCTTTTCCATTCATTCTTACGTCGTTGGTGAATTGTGCGTCACGACGCGATTGGTACATCAGATCACTTACGTTACGTTATACACATGTTACTACGTTCGTGTGAGATGCATCAGGGGATGACGCGCTTTTTAGTGATTCCATGATGCGCATGGCGTTCTTGCGATTGCATCCTGCAGCAGCCGATTCAAAATCGATTTTATCGCGCGGCCGTTAGGTTGCGTCGTTAAACGGAATGTTCCACATTTGAAGACATTGAGTTAGGCATCAGATATGGTGGGAAATGTTTCCTTGTAACTATTGGTAAGCTTTCAAAGTTTAAAAACGACGCTAAGTAGCAACATTCCAAAGTTTATAAAAATGGGCACTATCACGTCATTGTTTGATGGTGTCATGAAATGGGTTTGTGGCGACAGCAAAACCTGGCGGCATCTGGCAGCCAGATCTAACGAATACCTCGAAACACACGAAAACTGACGCCAACCGGCCATTTTCGTCGCGGGGCTGCGTCGGGGGGGGGGGGGGACTGGTGGATGGGTTATTTGTGGATTTTTGTCTTGGTGCTGGCCGTAAGAAAAGCCTTCGTGGACGGTTTTTATGTACGCAACGTAACGATCGCCAGCTTTTATGGCAGGCTATTGATATCAAAGCACGAAATGCTGTGCTACTGCTGTTGCTGCTTTGCTGTTGATGATTTTGTCCATGCTTTATCGTCGACCCATCGTTACGCGCAGTGCTGTAGTCCTGACATTGATATCATGTGAGGTGTACACTACTCACTGTCATTATTTGTAACTAAAGCTGGGGTGTCGTGCCAAAATTAATATATTTGTAGCATTGTCTTTATTGTTTGTAACTGGAAAGCAGTGTCGTGCGAAAATTAATAAATTTGTAGCGCTGTCATGCATTGATTGCCAATGCATTGCTATTGCTATGGTAGAGACGATAAGGTTGGGCTACCCATAATGTTTTGTTTTTTTTTTTTGCTTAGGATCGTTCATGCAATTAATAGTTGAGCCTAATATAACCATTGTGGTTCAACAACATTCTTGCCATAGACAGTCCTTTGGCATTGTCAAATACATTTTTACCAGTCATTCATAAATTATAAGCTGCTACCTCATAGGCTTGACAAAGAGTACTCGACGAATGTGGTACATTGTGTAATGGCACTGGTACATAGCTTCATTTCCGCACTATCTCGGTGCTGTTCTGTAGCATGGCGTAATGAACAACAACATGGTTTTTCGACTGCAATCCATGCCGCTTTAAAAAAAAACAGTAGGAAAACATGTGTCAATCATGCACACTTGTATTGACTTCCTACCTGGCATATGACTGACCAAAAACACATAATGCAATATACAAATCACTTTCAGCAAAGCAGACAACCAATGAGTGACATCACTTGCTTAGCTTGCTTCGGGAATCCAGAAAACGCAGGTGAGAAAAATGTTAACACTTCACTTCCATGGTCATGCAACATGCTGCAGCAATCAGGCTGCTTTACTAAAAAATAGCGGGAAAGTTTTGCATGTGGTGAAATGACACTGCAAACATGCTGATCTTGCACAAGGCTGGAGACATGAGAAGTGCATGTGGTTACGGTTGGATAGGCAAAATGCAAGAGGGTGATGAAGCTGCCAGTGCACACCAGGCTCATGATAAAACATATTATTAAGTGCTATCCAAGACACCAACAGCAATACTTTTTTACCTTTCTCAGCACCCAGCATCCCATGCAAGTTGCAGTGACTATGACATTGATTACTCAGGAGCGATGCTTGCCGGCATGCAAAATTTTTGAAGACTACAATGTGCGTCAGTAACAACAAAGCTATATTTTCAGAATTATTTAGGGAAGGACAATTTTGCGAAGCCATATAATGTGAGCCTATGCTGTGCTGATATAATGGCATGCAATGGACTAAGTACATGCTGTAATACCTCAATCGGTTCACAATGTTGGCCAGATCATAATAAGTACCAGTACCAGTACTTGCCTTTGTACACCGCTGCCATATAAGTGCTAGTGTTTCTCTCAGTTTGCCAGCATTCCCCTGTCATGTTCAAGCACAAACATAAAGGTAGAGGCAGCCATCAATATAATTATGCATCAATATATCAGACTTCAATATATCACATTTTATTGGGAGTCAGTAGACTGAAAAATACCAAAACAGTGTTCTCTCTCAGAAGAACAAACTTCGCACGCACACTCCCCATCACATCAATACCAATACGAGCCACTAGCATACACCACCAGTGATCACACGCATTTCAAGTCCCGATTCACACTCTTTTCAAATAAGAGTGATCTCACATTTGCACGGCTCGCGGGGCTGTCAAATTGCAGGTTTTCTCACAATTTCCGCACAGATCTTCAGTCACGACACCGGACTTCACCGTGACCTCCATTCGAAACAAAGCCCCAACAGGGGTTCACGATAAGAGCTTAGGTGGTAAGGCTTTGGCTTAGGTAAGGTGCGGCTCAAGAGCTTCTTCTTGCAAAACACAATTTTGTGTTCAATATTTACATTTGTCGTACCATTTGGTCCGGTACGCAAGGCGCCAACGGAGCTGTCTGTAAGAGATACGTTAGTAGCAAAAAAAAAAAACAGCAGGAGAAAAAAGACAGATTTGCCGTCGCGTTTTCTTTTTTAAAACTTCGAGAGATTGCCCATTTTTTGCCTGCCGTACTTTTTTGCAGACAGTGGTGTTCTTTTTTATAACATTGACCTGTGGCCTAGAAATAAAGAAAAATGACCCGTTTACGACGAGTGTCGCACAACCGGAAATTGCTCACGCTTGTGTTCGTAACACGCATTCAGCAGTAAAATCTTTCTGACAGCCAGCCATCTTCCGCAGACTGTACCACATGTGCAGCACCATCGCCTTTGCGAATGTATCAGCGGCCATGCTGTTTTGACCATAAACAAAAAGTCTGTAATATCACGGGGGACCTAATGACGTTTCTATGGCGTCATTTATCAGAAGGCGATTTTGAAGTTGACTGTAAATAAGCCTTTTCGTACTTTGCGGGTGTGTAACTCAGGAACCAGAGCGTTTTGGGTCTGAAAAAGGCATATCCGTGCACTGCATCTAAATGTCCTCAAGATGGCTCTTCCAGTTCAAAACGCCATACAAATGTGAAACATTTCATTCAATACGGTCTGTCCATAAATTGCGTTACGCAGTATTTACCATTTTTCTTCTTTCCTCCCACTGGTTACGCACTGACCACGCAGGGCGAACCGCCTCCCTGGTAAGCTGTGTTAACCGTAACGTTTCAATAGGTAATGTTCGCTTGACCCCTCCTTGGCTAGAAGTGCGGAACACACGAGCGTTGCTGCTTGTCATAGGAGAAAACATGCAGTATCTGGCTTTGAGGTTTCAGAACATTTAAAAATAGATTGAAGCATGATTTGCAGCCATACCTGAGCCTACCGTTCCTGTGCAGCTCCCACTCCACCCCCACTCCTCGCCCTTGTTTCCGGTTGGTCAGGCTCTGTCACCCTTGTCTCTCGCGACGCTTGATGACTATTCTTGTCACTGAACTGCGTCCGAGGTCCGCGGCACACGGACCGGGTCGCCCACACCAGTCGGCTGGGAACGTTTCGTCCCGGCCAATAAACACAGCCAGCGTGGCTGGAACTGCGGGCAGTGACTTGCTCAGACGTGACGAGCAGCCTTCCGGGAACAAGGGCTGGACTCTGTTTCATGTGTTTTGCTGATAGCAGGTAGCCCGCGGCTCACTGGATACCAACGCGCCTGGGGTCAGCAGGCAGCGCTAAACATTTGACACGTCTCGACCCCTCGCTGCCATTCGACACCTCTCGACCCCTCGCTGGCTTGATTAACTCCTTCACTGTGCACGGCTACAATAAAACGATTATGGAGAGTGCTCTCCTAACAATTAAAGTAATGCTTATGGAGTAAGCCTTGCACAGCAAACCTCAACGGGCGGGCGGTGAGACTGAACAACACCATATTGCATCTGTTCTTCCCCATCCAGTTCCGGCCCACATTCAGCGTACATCACCTGCGGCCGCTTCACAGTGCCATACCAATTAACTCGACAATGCACGATGTTACGGTAGGTTCCATGAGCATAAATGTGCTCCTCGTGACGTCAAAACTCGCCCGCAGAAGTGCTTGGCCCGGCGCTCCAGTCATCAACGCCGACCTTTGTACCCAGCTCCGACCCGTCAGTGCAGTCGCACGAATTAACTCGCAACCTCACCATGAGCGCCCAATTAGACAGGGCCTGGATGCGCCATAACGACACGGATATGGCTGATCATCTCCGGAATGTACGTAATGGACGATGGTTTTACCCTGCGTAATTCCTCTGGGACCATTACCCGTTCCAGGTACGCAAAGAGAAAGCCCTCATGATTGGACTTATCATTCCATGTGGATTTATCAACCTGCAGGGTCTGACCTCCCCTTAATATTTTTTTTCCAAACCAAATTGGGAGGGTAGAAATTAATAGAATACGATGCTCGTTCCATGGAATGCTATTCAAATAGTTCAAGATTCCGACATATTTATTCTGCTTTTCCTTGTCTGAATACTGTTCAAGAAATCATACCAATATGCGGATTCGAATAGTTTTGAATAAAACTAAGTTATCTGAATTTGACCCGGGACAGTTATTTAATTTCTACCTCTACTCATATTAAATGAATTCTATGAAACAACGATGAGCGTTGAACAAACGATGTACGTTCATGGCCACTGCAAGAGAGCGATTTGCTGCTTGGTGTGATTCCGCTGCGTTTTGAGGGCGGCAGCATGGAGGACTGGCTGCAATAACCCACTCTCCGAGACGAGCTGCCCCGACGGCCCTTCACCAATGCCGGTCTCCCGGAATGTCAAATGCACTCGAGCCCTCGCCTCCGTTTCTCGGCCTCCCCATCTTCTGACAACTCTCTGTTTCTCGACAGGCCGCAGTTGCTTCCACGGACCTTCTTGCACTTCTCACCAAAAGCTCCGCCTCGATCTGTGAAGTAGTTTGGTTTGTCCGAAATAATGCAACTACACATCATGATCTGTGGGAGGAGGTACAATTTATTCGAAAATGGTGATTTGATAAGAATGACGGTAAAACCCAATTATTTCACTAAAAGTTCTGTGGAACAAAATTCCACTTTCACCAAACTGAGTGAGCACATTCCCAGGTGTCTTTCCAGAGCCGGCACCCGTGCCTCCACCTGCCACCCCAGAGGGTCGCTCCTCCAGCCACACCTGACTCCTCGGCTCTCGGTCACCGGCTGCTGCAGTGGACATAACGAATGCATGGTCCCACCTGTCTGGGCTCGCCACCGAGACACGCTGACCCCCTGACAGCGATCGGTCGGCGCCGTTTCAGCAATCCCCCACGACCGCCGGACCAAGAGCAGCTTAGCGACGTCAGGGGCAGGACCGGTCCTGGTCGGGGGCGGAGGGCCGCCGCGGTGTGATGTGGTCCATCCGGGGATCACGCCGCGGCCTGCAGCGCCGCGCCAGTTTCGGCTAAATGGCGCCGGTTTCGCCGTATTTGGTCCCGGCGCGTCGGCTCTCGTCAACGCGACGAGCGTCGCGGCAGAGCTGCGGTGACAGGCGACACGAGAAGTTAGAGATGAAGTCACGGGGGGGGGGGGGGGGGGCAGGAGCTGGTAGGGGGCCTGGGAATGATGCAGCTTCTTACCGTTTGTTCTCGAACCGAGCTGTCGTACCGAGCTACTGACCTCCAGACCTACTGCAAGCCGAATGGCCTCACCCGTACGGAGGCAAAGTTGAGACCATTGGTGACCTTCTTGTAATGCTCTTGGAGACACGTGATAATATTTTCATATCACCCATCCCCAAGGATCGAGTTTCGCCATCCAAGCAGGTTGTGGTGAGGCTGAAAGGGATTGGACTTCACTAAAAAAGGAGCACAAAATACGCACAGCTTTAGGCATACTTTCCAGACTCATTTCGTATCATCATTTTTCATAATCTTAATTCAAGCCGCGCTCTGCAATTCTGCAAAGTTGTGGCGTAAACACGAGATCGACTGGAGTCGGGCACTTCCTGGAGGTACTTCAATTATGAGTGAGTTTGAGCCCATCGCGTTACAGCCTGGAACAAAACATAACATCGTCAATATTTCATGTGCTCAGAATGTGTTGGGCTGCATATAGATCTACCTCAGGAAGGAATTCAAATGGCATATCGCAGAGGTCCTCGCAGAATCCTTCTCCACATCATCATTTACTAAGAAGACGTCGCAAAGCCTCTGGAACAACGCTAGTGGTCCCAGGTAGCGTGCCGGACCCGCTGAGGTATCGGACACGGCCACGTCAAGCGTCTGTGATGCGTGCTTCACTAAGTGAGAGTGTTCGATCACCAAGGAGCTGTCAGAGCGACAGGACAGGATGACCGACTGCCGCTTCATCCCCACTGATAGCCTACAACTCAGACGGCACCGTTTGACGTGCCGCGCTGCCCCAGCTCCGCGCTGCTGCCGTGGAGCGGGTTGCGCGGTTCGAAGGCAGTCGGCGAGGACGCGGCGCGGACGGTCGGACGCTGGTACCCGTGGTCGGCACCCACGTGCTCGGAATGGTCCACACGCCCGTCGTCGCCGCGAGGGTCTCGGACTCGTGGGAATGCGCTTGTGGTATCCTCCTTCGGACGTTCTGCGTTCAGACTTCGGACGTTCTGGTATCTTTCTTCGCGTTCTGCGGACCTGGCGACGTGTGGTTTGCATCACCTCAAGAGTTGCGCCACTCGCCTTGGGATGATGGGATGAAGATTTCTTGCTTTTGGCCCATCCTGTGCTCAATATCATCTCAAACCTGAAGAAGATCTGAACCGCACCGAAGAGCTTGATCTACAACGGAAGATATATATCATGGACGAAAGAGTTCTGTTACCAACGCAAAACATGTATAGGACCAGATAAAAGTGCCATCATCAACCTTCCAAGCACCATCTCCGCCAGCAGAGGCAAAGGGTATATCACGTGCTTGACCTCGTGCACCCGATGTAAAACGTTTGATACGTAGGCTGCAACGCCCTGTTGACCAAGGTCGACGGTTAAGGAATCTTCATTCATTGGTTTCGAACTCACCTCGTAAACCTTATGCCGTCGCTGAAAGCTGGAACGTCCCTAGAGGGATTCTTTACAGCAGCTCAGGGAAGCGCGCTTGCAGAATACAGCACCGCATCCTGGAAGCAGCTAAAGTTGGATTGGGGGACAGGTTACAAACTTGGTTTCGGCTGCTCAAAAACCGAGCGAAACAGCACAAACGTAGATGCATTTCGTTCTTCCAGGACGACGTGGTCGTATCGGCCCTCTTCGATTTGTATTTGGTGTCATGGGTATGTTTAACACGTAGGCAAATGACCTTTCACGCCATAAGCCGCGCCAGGCATCGGGAGCTTCCTGTATTGATGACTCCCGAGTCCTCGAAATCAGCACTCTACCCACCCCGACGGACCTCGAGAGCCACGTAGCGGAGCTGCGACCGAGTTGTGTAGGTCCTGTACTTGGTTACTTTCAGCTGTCTGAACGTTAACCTCACACGAAGTGAAACTAAGACATCGCCAACAGCAGAAGCCCCCTGTCATCCCTGTGCATTGTGTGGCGCCAAATGCGTGGCGCGGAAGAGACAAAATAATCTCACCAACCTTGACTCGCGTCGCTGCGTACCGCTTGCTATTTCTCAGTTTATCTTATTGATGTTTTGTGGGGGTTTGAGGCAGTGCTAGTTGGATGTAATTGTGATGTGTCTGAAGCTTTTGTGTGGTATTCACGAAAGCTAAAGAAGTGTATTTGTGCACGACGCCGCTTGTGTGTGCGGTGACCATATGTAAATCTGTTGGTAATGTTAAAGGCACAGGTTTTTCTCCATGGTTTTAGTGTAAAACGGCATTGGGCCGCTATCTGCGGGGAGTTCAGTGCTTTGGCTGCTGTCATGCACTGTGCTTGATTGTGGGTGTTGTATTGCTATAGCTGCATTTGCGAAGACATGTATGAACCTGGTGGTACAAAATATACCATATTATTGTTATTATGTTGTAAAGTTGATGCATCTCTTCAATTAATCCTGACACTGCTCATATAACTAGACTCTTTTTCATTTCTTATTTAAAATCATTTTGAGGTATGTAATATTAGCATGACATAAATGACAGCTAGCAAACGTTATAATGCTGTGAATATTCGTGGATAGGATTGGGTCGCAATCCCATCTGATTACATATTATGGTTGTTGGGGACTAAATCCCATGTCACATCAACTTTTCATGATCGCATCATCTCCTTTGGGTGTGTGAGTGCACGTAAACACGTTATGTGATGGAGAAATAATTTCCATGAAAGTGGTAAGATATGAGGTTTTTGCAGCTGTTCCATTGCATGTTTTGAAGTTCAGGCTTAATAACTTGCTGTACGAGTCTGATTATATCATAGGTATCATACAGGCTAGTTATTCCCTTGAAAGCTGATGATAACTATAGCACTCTACTTTTTTGCTTAGATATGACAGCGACCTGCAATGAAGTTGTCAGAGAAAGGTGTCTAAGAGGGAGGCATGGAAAAAGGGACGTTTGCAGTTCTTACAGTGAGACGAACTGTCAGAAGACTTTGTTGCTGTGAATAGATATTGGACAAGCATCTGTGCCCCAAGCCACCAATAGTGAGAATTGTGCATGCTGTTTGGAAAAGAGATGCTGTAACCAGGTCTTGCTGATGTCCCATTATCATTGATATTTAGAACAAGGACATTGTGTGGCTGGTCCTGGTATTGAGGAATTCATGCTGGAGTGTGTTATTCATGCATAATTAAAGGTGAGCTGTGCATTAGGCATTGCCTATTTGTTACAGAATAGTTCGTGTTCTTCTATTGCCGGCAACTTGAAACTTCTACCCCTTTAAAGATTATGAAATCCGCTTTTCAAACAAGACATGAGCAGGGTGGCAGCTTTTTATGCAGCGGGTTCAAAATCAATTTCCCTAACCTGCACATGACTTTGAATGCCTTTCAAAGGCCAGAGTAAGTTGTAACAAACGACAGGTTTTGATCTCTTCAGGTACTGAGATGAACTGATGCAAGATTAAAAGGGGTTATATTGGATTACTGTGGCATAAGCAATCCGGAAGCATGCATGACATGACTAACATACCGCGTGTCATGTTGGCCTCGCACGACCTCATCTTGACATCCTGCCTACATCTGGACTATGTAATGACCAGAAAAAATTGTAGCTGACGTTTAAGATGCCTAACGCAAGCAAAATGGACGTGAACATATTTTGAGTCATAGACCGCATGAATACAGCAAGTTATCACTCTAAGCTATGGAATGACTTTGACCTGACCCCACTGTGGCATCTACATGTTCATGACACAGCATCCTCATTTAGCCAAAGAGCATACACTTTTTGACGAAATGGAACACCTTAGTTGACCCAGCCCCTGCGAACATGTAATGGGGGTCTGCAGGCGTTTGCCCTAACCTTGACCTTCTATGTCAGCATAATTTCGAATTGTTGTTTCCTTAAGACGCGTCCATTGGCCCCTTCTGTTTACATACATATATATATATATATATATATATATATATATATATATATATCCAACTTAGACGATGTATTACCGAAAAACATTTGTGAGAGTTTTGTCTCACGGGTTTCCAGCCCAAGGCGCTCGAATGGGACGCCAACCAATTAATTATTACTAGACGTTGCGGCTGATATTATGGCCTATGCGGAGAAGAAATAGTATTGTTATGATCCAACTTAAGATATTTAACGGCTCCCAGCCATAGAACCGCTTCAAAAAGCCAAACAAACTGCAGTAGGCATGCATCCGCCTTTGACCATTGCGTGCCGATTACATTTGTGACGTCATCGTCAAGCAGCGGAATTTGGCCAGACGGCTATACCTTTTGAACAGCAGACTCAATCAGTACTTCAGTGAAGCTCTAATATGGCCGGCTCATCATAATCATCAAGCCCAGAGACACTCTCTGCGTAGCATCGAAGCATGCCATTCAGTCACTCGCCTCTGCACACATTACCTTCCTGTCTGTTACTTAAGACACTACCGACACAAGAGCAACACGATCGCATTAGCGACATTAGATAAAAACTTATATGGGCTCCTTGTAGTGCTACAATGAAATGGTGAGGCTGTGTACAGGCCCATGCCTGGAGCAAACCAGGCAGTGCCGTTCGATTGTGTGGAGCGCGGATGTCTTCAGAAAGCATGTGGAAGCTGAGATCATGGCTTGATGGCCACCTTCCCACTACCGCTGACAGGCCGATTGCTTGTGCAGTTTTTTCCTTGCATCGGATGATTCCTGAGAGTTTGATAGCTTTGTTTTAGCGCTTTGACTACAGTTTCCATTGTCTCGGTGAGAGCGTTCTGTATCGTACAGCAATTAGATCATCATGACGCTCTCGTGTACTCGTGCACTCATACTCGCGTGCTGCTGCTTTTCTCCTACCGCGGTCGTGATAAACGCATACTTTGTTTATTCGGGTGGCCACACAAACCGCAATGCATTACAATAGCACCACGCGTGTTTAAGTTGCTTTCTTCTCACCAAGCGGCGTTGGCAAGAGCTGCTGCTCGTGATGAATATATACTGTCACTCATGATGAGGATGGCAGCAAAAGCCACATATTTATTAATGACACCAATGTAGTGCTGCGTGTGTGACGTCATGTCCTCTTCCGACGCTTCCAATGACGCTGGTGATAAATTCGACGAATCAGCTAGAGGTGGTAATTTTTTGACATGTCAGATTCAAAGGTCGTCAGGTCAACTCAGGCCATCATTGTGCGCCAGGGCGTCACACACACACACACAGTCGCACACAAACACAGTGTTTACATACACTCATGCAGCGATCAGAAATGGCGCTATATGTAGCAACCGGTACTGCACACCGCTCGTTCGAACACATTTCAGCTCCTATCGCTGTTGTCGCACTTCTTTGGGATGCTTAACGGCGTTCATGATTGCGCAACACATTTCGTAACATTTTACGCCTTGATCCATTGCACCCAAATCTAGACATTGCTTATTATTCTTCATTAATCATGCATTTAGCACATAAAAAATTTAGCGACATATCTTCTAACATGAATAGACTCCGTCTTTGTATCAAAGTCCCTATTTTTCTGCTACGAAAGGCATTCAGCTTCTCGATTTGAAGCATCTTGTCAACGGAGGTAACAAATAGTTTATATATAGCCTTGTCTTCTCTAAATCTTTGAATTACCATGAACAGTTTAACTAATAACATAGCCAAGTTCACACGCGCGTTTAGTAAAACATCCCAAGCACCAGATAGGCTTCCTATTTTCTTGCTCGATACTCAGATGTGAATCGAGCATTTACTCCGAGAAATATCTGAATCAAAAATGTTTGAACGTCGCGGCAAACAATAAAGTAGTGGCTTGGTCAGTCATCACCACATCGGTTACCGGAGAAGTCTGTAACTGACCGTTTTGACAACAAATACCTTCTATTTGTGTAATATCTATGCGTTGTTCTCCATTGCATTGTTTGTAGTCCTGCTGGGCGCAAAATTAC
This sequence comes from Pollicipes pollicipes, assembly GCF_011947565.3. Taxonomy (NCBI): domain Eukaryota; kingdom Metazoa; phylum Arthropoda; class Thecostraca; order Pollicipedomorpha; family Pollicipedidae; genus Pollicipes; species Pollicipes pollicipes. The sequence continues at coordinate 15,556,584 of NW_023596818.1, forward strand.
CCCAGAAGTCGGCGGGCCCTAAAATCCCAATTATCATCATCATTTGTAGGCTTGTTAATGACGTAATTTCAAAAGATAAAACATGTAGTTTGCCCATGTATCACCAAAATTCGCATCTTCCGTCATCGTGCGCTTTTGTGCTGTACGTTCATTCTTGCTCCATCATGGCATGTGTTGATGATAATGCTGCAGTTGCCTTGCCGTTTTTGAGTTTCTTCTCATCGCCACACAAAAGGCTTGCGTGTTATTCATGTTTTTCGTGCTGCTGATGCTTTTCATGCTTTTCAAACAGAGTGCTTTGCACCGGACGTTGATGGCTCATCTCCATGTCGCAATATCGCTATCCACTGTTTCGACATGGCGCTGTATCACCCCAGATCTGCAAAGGAATGCGTGCGCAGTGCGGAATGCGCTTCCCTAACCGCATGGTAGGTCAGTTCGTCAGTACCCTCTATGACTCACGACGTGGCCGATGATTTTAAGGCCGTTGCTATAGAAGGCTACATGAACGATCAACTCCCGTTCACCGTCATATTTTGCTGAACTAGACGCATTGGCTCCTCAAATCTTTTCCTTTTATGGGAGCTTTTAATGGAGATGTTTCGCATTTGTATGGGATTTTAAACTAAAATAGCCATCTTAGAGATCACTCAGTACAGTTAACCGTCCTGCCCTTCTTGGGCCTAAGCCCACCCAGGTTCTGAGTTGCACACCCGCAGAGATGGGCGGACTATTTCGCTCAGACCTTTTCGTGCAGGCTATTTCAAGTTCACCCAGGCATCCATGACGCCATAATGACATCATTTAAATTCTGCTATTCCATTAGTGACGTTGCGATCAGCGCTAAGAAAAGTATGATTGTTAAGTCGTTTATATCCGGGGTTTGTAAACACGATTTCCAAATATAACGGCCGTAAATTGCTTCCCAATCAATGCTGTTCAAGGTGTGCTGACGTAATCAAACAGTAACGTGATGAAGAGCATATGTAGCATGCAGCGAAATTTTGTGGTCTTGAGCAGTCTTTGCCACTTAAACGTGCATCAATCGTCATACGTGAGCTTATTTCGTCGTATCGGGTGCATCATTAAATATCTGCAACTGCGGAGCACTCCCTTCAAAGGCAGATTTCTCGAAACCATCCAGGCATATCTTTGAAGAAGTGGGATATTGGTAACAGTTAATTTTACGCATGGTTATAGTTGTATTTCAGTATGCCTTCTAGCTGTGCTGGCTGGATTCTGGGCGCCAGCATTTTAGAGAATGCTATTTCCCTGACGTTTCCTATTTTACCCATCCATTCAACTCTGATAGCTTAATATATCAGAAAAATCCCGACGTTTTTAACGTCATCTATGCTTACCCATGTTAACGATATGCTTCTATCCTCCCATGCTTTGTCAACGCGTTACCTTGGCTACCCTGAGTGGACGTCTTCGCCATTGAATTTCGTAACGTGGCTCTTAATCGTGTCTAAGCTGACTCAGTCCTGTCAGTTTAACTGCATGTTATCACACACCTCAGTTGAGCAATGACGAGGAATTTTGCCGCTCTCTGGCGGTGTTGATTGGTGTGTGATGACGTTTTTTAACGGAACACGATATAAGCCGTCACACCCCTTTTATGGAGCGCTAGTAACTGCATTGCCCATAATAGCTCTCAGGGGCCAGGGCGCAACCGGGATTCCAAACTGGGTCCCCCCCCGTGGGAGTCCGACGCGCTGACCAATCGGCCATTACCCTGGAGTATGATGATGATGATTGTCAAAGTGATGATGTGTATGGTGTGGTGATGTGGTGATATTAAAGAGACAACGTTGCCCTTAGTGAATGATGTGATTTGAAACAATGCATCTGAAGCTGCAGGAACGGTGTTGGCAGCGATCCCATCGCTGCTGATGATGTCATGTAACACATGTAAGCGAGCAGGCCAAGGACGGAGCTGGCGTCCCTAGAGATGAGGGACGTCAGTTTGGCCCACTTAATCACTACATAGCTGGTCCAGGATCAGCGGAATATATTTCCGTGGATCTGGGGAGAACACAAATGTGAAAAGCATAAGAAGCGATTCTCCAAGGAAGGGGATCATCCATCACCGATATCACATGGCAGGAGCGTAAGACTGGCAAGCCAGTTGTAAAACAGCTTGAAACTCAGCTTTTCAGAGATATCTTGAAAAACTAGACGGCATCGCATCAACCGCACCCCGGCCTGGTCAGGCCTGAACTAAGCAAGCTCATCAAACACATTTTACCGACAGATTTTACTTTATCATGAAAAACGCTACTGTTCCAAAAACTGATGCTCACTCACTACCCAGCACACAGCCACAGGAATATTGCCACTTGTGCTACAGGGACGCAGCTGCACACCGAGCCGTAATAAGACGGGCATGCCGCCCGACATTGCTTGCGTCACTATCACATGCGGATCTTCCGTAAGGCCTACGCTGAAAGATACTGTAAGGCAATGTTGCAGAGTGAGCATCGAAAGACCTAGAACACAAAACCATGCTTTTTGAATAATGAAGTAAATTGGCACTGTTCTACGCATGCCAGGTACAAACATTGATGCGAGCTGTGTCCTTTTGCTACAATGACAAAACATACAATTTAGACGTGCTTTGACAGGACTTGTTGGGACTTGGCGACACGCAAAACGGCCTCACGTACCTATAAAGGGAATCTCCCGCCTTTGGCGCATATTTCAAAAATTTACTCTGGTGAAACCTCAGGACTAATTGCGTCTAATAAGTTCCACATTACGCCGTAACAACACTACTCAGTACTACTACGCTTCTTTCCTGCAGTAGCGATTACCGTCATCATGACCGTGTGCACCTCTACTTGTGAGGACAGAAGAACGTTTGTGATTGACCCAACGGACAAGGGCCTGTTACTGAGGAGTTGATTGGCTGAAGTCTGAACCAGTGCGTTGCATGGATCATGTGATATTCTGTTTTCCAGAGCCGAAGTGCGCCTCAAAAAGAGCCATTGTGATATATGACATAGGGAGAAAGCAAGGCCACAGAATAACGATGCGTTGAATTTGCGGAATAATAGCTTCATGCTCTCATGTATTTCTCTGCAGAACGTTCCCAGCTTTCGTAGCATTTATTTCACAGTTTGACATTGGCGTTTTGCAAACATTACAGAGCACACACGCTGTGAAACAAGAAAGGCAAATGAGGTGCATTACTTTCATGGTAGCGAGATGAGATTTTTTCCCGCAGAGTCGGTTACTTCGAATCGAAATTCTGAGCTGTTCAGAAGGATTTCGAGAAAACTGATATTGCTGATCAAATCGTACGCGTCTGGTGAAGCGATAAGCAACATATACGAAAAGAGTGATATAACTTCCTTCATCCACGGCAGAAAAAGGGCGGTCAGGGCGGGGTTCGAACCACGTTTCTCTGGTACTGGTTTCTCTGGTTTCCCTGGTCTGGTTTCTGGTTTCCCGACGACTGGTTTCTCAGGTGCTCGGCATAACGGCTGCAATGCTGCCTCCTGCTTTGAAAATGCGTCTAAAAATAATAAAAAAACATCAAAGTTAATTCGGCAACAGGTGGCGAGGAATAATTTAGACAGCCACCCACCGCATGTGGAAATGTGTCAGCATCACGTGACCTCGCACCGCACTTTGTATCGATCTTTGTCTGCACTCCCTCGTCACGATACCCGTTACCAGGCCATGCTTCCGGTCTGCTTGCAGGCTGACCTGTGTGCCTCAACTGAGCGAGGTCACTGATCGCATGTGGGGCGCTTCACCACTTCTCTTCATTATCGACAAGCGGGGATGTCGGATTAGAGCAACACGTCGACGGCAGGTGTTCAGTCATGATCCCGTGATACGAGTAATTTAGGATCGGGTCTGGGTCACAGTCGCCGCAGATGACGCACTTAAAGGTGATCAAAAGCATGAGCCAGCTCAAGTGGTGTGTGCAGGTCAGCAGTTCTGGCATTTCACCGTTATCTAGAAACGTCGAACATGTCGTTAAAATCTGTTGCCAAGAGCGCAATCTTCCCTTCGAGCTACCAGAAACCGACACGCTCGTTCAAAGCTCGAGACAGGACAAGCTAGCATGAGGCATGCGCCCCGCGAACGTCATTGGGCCACTGCGGCAGCCGCCCCACCGCCACGCGCTGACACCAGCTCGCGGTGGCATTCTGCGCCCGCGTCCGGCCCGCCTGGCTCATGTAACGTCGCTGACGACGGAAGCCCCGCGGGCAACATCACACGCGCCACGGGCGGAGCCAGGGTGGCGAGGTCGGGGGAACAGGCCGCGTGCTCGCCGCGGAAAGCCTCTGATTTGCAGACGGGAAAAAAACTGGGGATCCCCACTGGCACGCTTTCAACCCCATGGACAGACGCAGATCGCGGGAGGGAAGTGGCGGCCCTGGGCTCGACCCTGTGCCGCCCCCACCTGCCTCCCCCGCCGCGCTCTGTTTATTTACGCCGCTGCTGGCCGTGCTCCAGATCGCCGCCCCTCCCCTCTCCCGCGATCCGCAAAGTACCGGACGTGGAATGCGCCCGATGGAGGCGTTTGGCGGGCGGCGGCCGGGCGGTGACCTTCCCCGCGCCCGTGCCAATTAGTGCGCCCCGGGCCGCGGCCGGGTCGGCTCCATTTGTTCGGCAGCGGGGGCGGGGACTGTCCATCTCGGCTGTCGCGGCCGACACCGGGGAATGGGGCCGGAGCACGCGCCGGGACCGACTGTGCTCGTGGGGCACCGCGCCCGCGGGAGAGGTGCTTCAGGTGCATACGGATAGAAGCCAGGTGTTGAGGCCTAGCCCGTGAAGATTCCCTCAATCACTGTCAGGTGTGGCTCCGATTGGTGACATTTCTTCCCGGGAACCAGTTCTTAGTTTCCCGTTCCGCAACCAGCATTAACTCCAAAAGCGGTTTGAAATCCATCCTTGGATCCAACAGACTAATAACCTAACAATAAATGATAGGCGAGGAACCAACGCTAACCACAATCCAGCGTGAAATAAGAAGCACAGGGGCGGGGCACAGCTCGATCCAGCTTGGACCAAACCCAGCCCAAAATGGTGTCGGGATCCATGAAGACCAAGACCCGGCATGGCATAGCGTCAAAGCTACTACATGACGCAGTACGGTCCAGCGGGAGCCGGGATTCTACCAGGAACTCGGATCAATGCGCAACATTATATAAGCATGTCAGAAACCGGCACCTATTCCCTCGCCTTATTTTCCGCGGATCCAACATGGATGTATCTTGACAAGATGCCATGAATAAACTCAGAAACTCGCCTTAATTCCGATTGGTTTTTAAATGATTTAACCCATTCGGCGAAATCGAATCGTTCCGTGTCACAGATATTCGCCACACATCTTCACAAGAAAAATATCGGCGGAAAAGTGTGATAAACAAACCCTTGGGCGAGGGGGAGGGGGCTCTTATTTCCAACTTCCAGCTTGAAACGAAAATGCATGTGATGCAATAAAGGAATGTAATGATAAATGATTCAAAAATTAACATTGAAGTGGTAATCGTGAATAGAAGTACGCTACAACGGGCCCCGGCTTCGCACGTCATAGAAGCTCCAGCATACCAGGGACACAGTACGCCAAGGCGGCATATAAATCAGATATAGTGACGAGGCAATTTGTTAACCTCCGCTCACAACATAATACGACGTGAATCGTGTTAAATGCTTTTGTAGCCAGCGCGTCGCAATGCATACTGAATTGCATGGAGACACAGCCAATGTACTACTAAGACCTGAACCAAAAGGAAAGGTCAGAATGGTCTCAGTCAACCAATTTTGAGATAATTGCATTGTGTTCAAGCCTATCCCACCTAGTGACGTCATGCGGGCGGGTGACGTCAATTTGGTGGCATTTATAACGGAAGGTCATCCTGTGGTGCTCGCGCGCAGTTCGTGTAATATTGGACAATAGTGAGACTATATGAGATCGCGTTTTAATTCTAGAAAGCACTGAAAGCACTTCTATTTCATTCTGATTATTTAAAAAAGCATGACATTCGGTACACCGTCGCCAGTTAACGAGATTGTGAAGAATCATGGACATCCTAATCATGCCTCCATTTAACCAGAAACACTTACATAGGCACTGGGCCTTTTCGAAAATATTTTCAAACTTGCGTCATTTCAGAATGAACAAAAGTGTGCATATATTCTCAAGAGGAGAGCGCGTCGACTGCAAGTGGTTATGCGATCACGCACACGTTGGTAAGCACATCAGGGGAAAGGACATGCGATTGACAATGTCCCACATGCACCTGCTTTGCATTCTGCGTGTGGACAGGCCCTGGACTTCGAGGGAACCAGTCGAACAAAGAAGGCTCAACCGCATGTCAGAGGCAGCCAATCGTAAAAGGGAAGGGAATGGGCAGGGGGCAACCTTCCCTTCCTTTCGCTTCCCTCTGTTCGCAACTTCATGTGAACGCCAATATGTGGCACGGCGCGTGGCTATAGCATGCGGTAGAACTGTGAACGAGGCAAGAGCCCCCCCCCCCCCCCTGACTCCCGAGGATCTGTCGTCGCTCCGTGACGTGGCCTGACGCCGCCAGGGCGGCCCGCGCGCCCGGCGTGACTGACTCCGCGGCTGAGGAGGCCGGGGCGGTGCCAGGCGGCGGGGCTGTCCATCAGACGCACCTGTCCCCGGCTCGCCACTGACGGACCCGTCTCACCTCGGCCCTCGGCCCGTCAGCGTCCGTCGACGCCGGCGCCGACCAGCCGATTTTTTGTCGGAGTGCGGCGTTCCCGGCGCATCTGTCCGCTTGTCTTCCATCAGGCTGTCCGCCCTCGCGTCCGCCGCGCCAAGTTCGCTGCGGCGCCGCTGCAGGAGGGGGGGGGGGGGGGGGGGGAGCGTCGCGTGCCCGAGGGGGCGTGCGCGGCCCAGTTTCCGGCCGATTTGCGAGATGCCGGCGCCAAATCCGGCGCGCCGGCGTGGGTGGAGCATGCCGGACTGTGTACCGGCGGCACCCTGTGAAGGTCGTCACTGGCGCCGCTCGCTCCGGCAAATGCGGCCTGCCGCCGCTTCCAGACACGCCACGCGGGCTGAGCATTGGCTGTGCGGTGTGGCCGAGCGTCATCTCGGAGATGTTGCGGTGCGCTCAACTGAGAGAGCCGCTTTTGCTGCCGGGGCTGTCCTTTGGCAGAGAAGCGCTCTCGCCGGGGTGGTCCCAAGACAGAGAACCGCTATTGTCGGGGCCGTCCTTTGACCGCTAACCGCTGTCTTCGGGGCTGTTCTTCAACAGAGAACTGTTCTAGCCGACACTGTTCTTAAACAGAGAACCGTTCTAGCCGACACTGTTCTTAAACAGAGAACCGTTCTAGCCGACAATGTTCTTAAACAGAGAACCGTTCTTGCCGGGGCCGTCATTCAACATAACCTTTCTTGCCGGGGCTGACCTTTAGCAGAGAGCCGCTGTTTGCAGTTTTGCGGAAGTATTGGGGAGATGCATTAATATCACGGATGAAATAATTGTTCCGTCTGTCGTCCTCGTCTGGTGTACTAGTTTGTATACTCTAGCACACCAGACGAAACAATAGTCCGAACAATGAATCCACCCGGAATATATCTTCTTGCACCGAGTTGAAAGTGCGAGCCGCGTTCAGCTGCCAGGTAATCTTGAAAATTATCCAGAACGTTAATTTTTTCGGAATGACATTCGACGTTGCGGGCAAGGGGAGTTTTCGCAGATCATTTTCCAGGCCGAATTGAAATCTCGGATAACTTTCAGAGCTTTGCGGAGACAGAGAATCTTCTCTACGCCGTGTCTAGCTATGACTATTTGCTAAGCGTGGCGCGTTCATCAGGACGCAGGATAATTTCAGGACCCGCCGAACACGAATAGAAAAATTTCGAGGATAATTATGAGGCAGAAAATCAGTCGTTGAATAATTTTATCATGGCTGAATGCGTCCCTTCTTAGATGGCTGATGACTCGGGGGGGGGGGGGGGGGGCGTACCAGTGCATTGCATTCATTTATATTTATTTACAACCTATTTATTATCTGTCAATGAAGTATACCAAATTTTCGGGGCTCTTGCTGCATCTGACTGGTCTTCGAAAAATAATTTATCAAGCATGTTTGTGAAATATGTCTATACATTGTCTAGGTTCATATTGCAAGAATTTTAACCTCATTTGCAACGTAGTTTTAAGGAAGATAACAATTACTGGTCATTGGTAAGGAATTCAGTTCAGGCCTCAGTTTGATCCAACTGACCGATGAAAGCATGATTTTTTACATGACTACTCTCATTTGTGTGAATAATTGTAAGCTTACCTCATTAGGTGTAGGACTCACCCTTCTTAGTTTATGCTAATAACGTCTGGTTTGTGCCCGGCTGTGTGAGTCGGGGTCATGTAATACGATATCCGGCCAGTCCTTCGGACCGTTCCAGCCCTTAAATTGGGCCCTTGGGACCCAAACGGTTCCAAGGGTCCGATTGGATCCTTCGGGCCATTGGGACCTAAGCAGGGGGGAGGGGGGAGAGTGGAGAAAGGGCGTGCCCTCTGTGCCTGCCCCTGCCTGCGTCACTAGTGTATTATATTAAGCATCCAACCTGCCCTGGACAAACTGTAACACTGTCTGGGAGTGTTCGCGCTCTTCACCCGGTCTTCACCCGGAAGAAGAGGATACTCTTGCCCCGATAGATCGTCAGAGCTGGATACATTTGTGTATTCATTTGTGATACATCATAGCATTATGGAAGGACATCAGCGTCAGGCCTGGTTAAAGTTCAAATCCGTTTTTATAACAGATGTTCGCTACTTTTCGATAGCCCATGATGTTTGAGGTCTAAACTATGGATTGATATGAAACATGACGATGGGAAGTGCGTCGCCACTACATAAAAGACCGGCCATTGTAGCATGTCAGAAATTGGCACAGCTAATACGATTTAGGCAAACAAAAATCTCATTGGATCTCCAAATGAAGTGTGTGTTTCGAATTACCGAGAACGTAACAGATGAAAACAAAATTACCTCGTGCTAGTTGAAATGCTCACCTTGGTGTCCTGGTTTGCGTCTAAAGATAATCTCACCTTGACCTCACACGATGCGTCATATATATTCCTGACCCACGGAGAGAAAAGCAAACGTGACCCAAGGTTGTCATGTTTAACGCGAGGGGCAATGGCAGCCGAGCTAGCCACGTGACCTTACCTGCAAACTGTTCGGCCCTCAACGAAGGCACCAAATACATCCAGTGACCCAAAAGAGCCCTCGAATCGTTAAGAAAATTTTCATCTTGAGAAGACATCACAGAAACCGTAGCCTGCCCAGGACCCTTCCGAACGTAAACAATAATTCCGGGTCAACAAAGGTCAGACGCTTTGCTGTCAAGCTTTCCGGGTCCTCCACTAAACATTTTTACAGCCGGCCGAGCCACCTCGTGACGTGGCGGTGCTGCCGGTACGGCTGACCCTCGGCGATGTAATCTCGGCACCTGCCAATCGCCGACGTGAGGTCCGGGGCCGTTGCCAAACCCATCAGCGGGCGTCTGGAAGCGGCCGTGTCGGGGCGACCGCTGATTTTTTAACGAACGCCGCGCCGTGTCAAAACATTGTCTGGTAGCCGCTCGGCGGTGATTCCTGGTGTTGGTCGGCCGCCGGCCAAGAGTTCCTGTCGGCAGTCGGCGCCACCGCGGTCGGAGTGGCTACAGGAGTGGTCGGCGTTCGTCGCCATCATGGGCGCCGAACACGCGGGGAAGGACAAGGCCGAAGATGCACACAGGCGAGAAGTCTTGTCTTTAAATGAAGCGGATAATCGCCACTCAGCTGATATAGTCCTGCAAACGACGCTGAGCTCAAACATAAAAACGGTCCCATTGTGTATCTTACGTGTCCCAATACAGTCAGTCTCCCTTCTCGACGTGCCTTTGTTAGCTTCTGGCCAGGGACGTAACCAAGGGGAGAGCGGAGGGGTCATGCCCTCCCCCTCCCCCCTTTAGCGAGCGATGTTTGGCTGCAATCTGAACCAAATTCTTGAGATTTGGGTGAAAATTCGATCCCCTCTCCGATGAAACGTACGTGCCTACCTCCGGTGGAATTCTCCGACCGCTGGGGTTTTTAGAGTGTACGATGGCTGCATGCAGAGCCAGAATGTCCAGGATTCGCTGCTGTACACGTTTGTCAAAAATCTGAGCAACACAGTATCTGGCAAGTAGTCCGGAGGCTGGCACCAATCCTGTTGGTAGCCCAGCTGTCGGTCGGTGTTCCGAAACCTGCCAAATGACTTGCAGAGCCCTATTTAAAGTGTCAGACATTTGCCTTTCTGACATTCCTCGCACTCGAAAAGATGACTCTCTGTTTCAATCTTCCTGGCACTATGACAGACTCCCAGCCGCATCTCAATTTTGAACGCTTCTATCTGATATTCAAAGTCTCACATAGCCTATTAAGCGTTTTGGCCACTAACCAGCATGCAAGAAAAGAGCAGTTCTGGAACACTTAACCGCTATCACATTGTCGCACACAACAGGCTGCACACGGTGCGAGGGGCGGCGCCGAGTGGGCGGCGGCTGTCTTCGGACGCGCCGGGGGCGGCGTTGCGCTGTTTATTTCTGGCCATGCCTGTCACCCCTGTCGCGCCGACCATCGTCAAACTCTTAACTAATCGTCTCCGACTGTAGCCGAAATACCGTGGCTGCCGCACGCGCCGCCGCCGCCGCCGCCGACACATGCCACCGCGCTGGCCGCCGGCTCTGCAACAGGTCACAGATAGCGCTGACGGGTCGGCGCGTGACGCTCGCCGCCCCCCGCTGAGGTCAGGTGACACCTGACGGGGAGGGGAAGGGGACAGGGCTGTGCTGAGGTCAGGTGACACCTGACGGGGAGGGGAAGGGGACAGGGGCTGTGCTGAGTTCAGGTGACACCTGACGGGGAGGGGGAAGGGGAGACAGGGCTGTGCCTGAGGTCAGGTGACACCTGACGGGGAGGGGAAGGGGGACAGGGCTGTGTCTGAGGTCAGGTTGACCACCTGACGGAGAGGGGAAGGGACAGGGCTGTGCTGAGGTCAGGTGACCCCTGACGGGGATGGGAAGGGGACAGGGCTGTGCTGAGGTGCAGGTGACACCTGAGGGGGAGGGGAAGGGGACAGGGATTGTGCCTGAGGCTCAGGTGACACCTGGACGGGGGGAGGGGAAGGGGGGACAGGGCTGTTGCTGAGGTCAGGTTACACCTGACGGGGAGGGGAAGGGGACAGGGCTGTGCCTTGAGTCAGGTGACACCTGACGGGGGAGGGGAAGGTGACCGTGCTATGTCGAGGTTTACACCTACGGGGAGGGGAGGGACAGGGCTGTGCTGAGGTCAGGTGACACCTGACACGGGGAGGGGAAGGGGACAGGGCTGTGCTGAGGTCAGGTGACACCTGACGGGGAGGGAAGGGGACAGGGTCTGTGCTGAGGGTCAGGTGACACCTGACGGGGAGGGGAAGGGGACAGGGCTGGGCTGAGGTCAGGTGACACCTGACGGGAGGGGAAGGGGACAGGGCTGTGCTGAGGTCAGGTGACCACCTGACGGGGAGGGGAAGGGGACAGGGCCTGTGCCTGAGGTCCAGGTGACACCTGACGGAGAGGGGGAAGGGGACAGGGCTGTGCCTGAGGTCAGGTTGACCACCTGACGGGGGAGGGGAAGGGACAGGGCTGTGCTGAGGTCAGGTGTAACGACTGAGGAGAGGGGGAAGGGGACAGGGCTGTGCTGAGGTCAGGTGACACCCTGACGGGGAGGGGAAGGGGGACAGGGCTGTGCTGAGGTCAGGTGACACCATGACGGGGAGGGAAGGGGACAGGCGCTGTGCTGAGGTCAGGTGACACCTGATCGGGGAGGGGAAGGGGACAGGGCTGTGCTGAGGTCACGGTGACACCTGACGGGAGGGGAAGGGGACAGGGCTGTGCTGAGGTCAGGTGACACCTGACGGGGAGGGAAGGGGACAGGCTGGGCTGAGGTTAGGTGACACCTGACGGAGAGGGGAAGGGGACAGGGCTGTGCTGAGGTCAGGTGACACCTGACGGAGAGGGGAAGGGGACAGGGCTGTGCTGAGGTCAGGTGACACCTGACGGAGAGGGGAAGGGGACAGGGCTGTGCTGAGGTCAGGTGACACCTGACGGGGAGGGGAAGGGGACAGGGCTGTGCTGAGGTCAGGTGACACCTGACGGAGAGGGGAAGGGGACAGGGCTGTGCTGAGGTCAGGTGACACCTGACGGGGAGGGGAAGGGACAGGGCTGTGCTGAGGTCAGGTGACACCTGACGGGGAGGGGAAGGGGACAGGGCTGTGCTGAGGTCAGGTGACACCTGACGGGGGAGGGGGGGACAGGGCTGTGCTGAGGTCAGGTGACACCTGACGAGAGGGGAAGGGGACAGGGCTTGTGCTGAGGTCAGGTGACACCTGACGGGGGAGGGGAAGGGGACAGGGCTGTGCTGAGGTCAGGTGACACCTGACGAGAGGGGAAGGGGACAGGGCTGTTGCTGAGGTCAGGTGACACCTGACGGGGAGGGAAGGGGACAGGGCTGTGCTGAGGTCAGGTGACACCTGACGGTAGAGGGAAGGGGACAGGGCTGTGCTGAGGTCAGGTGACACCTGACGGGGAGGGGAGGGGACAGGGCTGTGCTGAGGTCAGGTGACACCTGACGGGGAGGGGAAGGGGACAGGGCTGTGCTGAGGTTAGGTGACACCTGACGGGGAGGGGAAGGGGACAGGGCTGTGCTGAGGTCAGGTGACACCTGACGGGGAGGGGAAGGGGACAGGGCTGTGCTGAGGTTAGGTGACACCTGACGGGGAGGGGAAGGGGACAGGGCTGTGCTGAGGTCAGGTGACACCTGACGGGGAGGGGAAGGGGACAGGGCTGTGCTGAGGTCAGGTGGACACCTGACGGGGAGGGGAAGGGACAGGGCTGCTGAGGTCAGGTGACACCTGACGGGAGGGGAAGGGGACAGGGCTGTGCTGAGGTCAGGTGACACCTGACGGGGAGGGGAAGGGGACAGGGCTGTGCTGAGGTCAGGTGACACCGACGGGGAGGGAAGGGGACAGGCTGTGCTGAGGTCAGGTGACACCTGACGGGGAGGGGAAGGGGACAGGGCTGGGTGAGGTTTAGGTGAGGGGATGAGGGGAAGGGGAGGTGGCATCTGAGGGGAGGAGAATCATGGGACCGGATTGAGGTCAGGTGGTTCCTATGTGCAGGGAGCTTGGCTGAATTCAGGTGACACCTGAGGGCAAATCTCTGAGTTTAGATCAAGTGACGCCTGATGACAGGGAGGGGCAAGGCTGTGGTGAGGTCGGAAAGGACAGCTTTGACGCTTGCTGAAGGTAACCAGAAAGACAATTGTCACACTGCGTTGGATATGCCATGTCTTTGCACCAGACGCAGGAGAAAACCGGTCGTGCTGAGATCACGCGAAAGGTAGGAACGTGTCAACATCGGTTGGATGTCGTAGCTGCCAGGGTCGTGCTCTCTTGGCGATGTGATTGGTGGCGGGGGAAGCGGCTGGCAGCGTACACCAGAAAGATCGCCCCGGCGTTGCTCCGCAGAGTCCTGATTGGGTGGTGACGGTACAGCGTCCACGGGTGACGGTACAGCGTCCACGAGAGATTGCTTTGACGCCCCTACCAGAGACCTTCCGGGGCGACGGCGGTACGACACTCCCGAAGGCTCGCTCTGCGTCCCGCTCAGAGTCCTGCCGGGGTGGCGGCGGTACGACACTCCCGAAGGCTCGCTCTGCGTCCCGCTCAGAGTCCTGCCGGGGCGACGGCGGTACGACACTCCCGAAGGCTTGCTCTGCGTTCCTCTCAGAGTCCCGTCGGGGCGACGGCGGTACGACACTCCCGAAGGCTCGCCCTGCGTCCCCCTCAGAGTCCCGTCGGGGCGACGGCGGTACGACACTCCCGAAGGCTCGCTCTGCGTCCCGCTCAGAGTCCTGCCGGGGCGGCGGTGGTACGCCACTCCCGAAGGCTCGCTCTGCGTCCCCCTCAGAGTCCCGCCGGGGTGGCAGCGCGGGTAATTTCTATGAAGACGTCAATTACCTTTCAGCCAAGAAATGAGCTCCAACCATACAAGTCCGTTGATAATTGAAAGATACGTTCAGTCAAGGATATCGTTTCGGAAAATCGTGCTGTTTTTGCCGTAATCAGATTATACCTTGTCACATGCCGGTATTACTCGCATTCATCCCCGAGCCGTGTTTTTCCAGTGTGAGTGCGGTTGATAAATGCGCCCCACCATCTCAAAGACGTGTGGTTCGTGTATTCGCGTGTCAGCTGATGACAACGCTAGTGCCAGGCGAACTGGGTTTCTTGAGCCGTTATTGCATGATATAGGTAATGCCACTGGGATGCCAAACAAATGGCAAATTAATGTTTTGAATGCAGCATTCTTTTCAGCTGCTGCGTTTTAAAAAGTGACGAACTGTTTATGGCGGCCTGAAATTCACGAAGGCACGCCAGTGGATGTGACAGGCAGGCAAGCGGATGTGACAGGCAGGCCAGCGGATGTGACAGGCAGGCCAGCGCTCACATGAACGCTTTTCCACGCTGAGGATAAGTTCGAGATCGGATTGGGCCGAAACATAAGGGTCTATAATTGAAAGATAACAATATATGTTGATTTTTGCGCAATATCTGAAGGCTTCTTGTACCGATTGAGAGCCCCCTGATACAATGCGGGCCTCCATTGCCGCCACACCCTACCGACACCGAACAGTTGTCTCCGTGTCAGGCTGAGCTCCAGAAGCCCGAGTGCCCGGGCAGGAGCAAGACTGGAGCCCACGGTTAGCATTGTCCGGGGTTCCTGGCACAATGCGGCACCGCTTGCTGTCGGCCAGGAACATATAGTGGCCAACAAGGGGCCCTTTTCCGCAAAGTGTCCCCGAGTCAACTGGTGGCCGCGTTTGAAGGGTGCCGAAGGGGCTCTATTATATACAGAGGGGCTCGAAGCGCCTCTTGGGACCAAAGATGAAGGGCCCGACTGGAATCCCAAAGGACCCAAAGGGTCTGTGGGGCCGCGGGGCTCTTCAAAGACTCCCGACCGTAGGGCCGTGACCTCAAATGTCAGTCAGATGGCCTCTTATTGCACCGATAGGAGACCCCTTGGACCATGCGGGTCCCTTCCGACCAGAGACGAACAACACCGCACAGCCTGCCCGTATTGGCTCTGACCTTGCCATGAGGTGTTCCATCCCCGAGGCAGGGACGCGCGATTTGGATTGGTCTGAGGCCCTGCAACAATGAGGGGCTCTGTGTCAGTCAGGGCCCACCATGCCTCACAGCGAGTTTTGTGGGATAAAGGGTCTCGAATCGGCCACGGAAACATTTCTTTTGAAAAAATTCAGCACCCACGTTGAAAGCTCTCAAGTGAGATATTTCGCCCCGATAGGGCCAGGTTCAATTCGGTCCAATCTGATCCGGTTGCTCATCAGCTGCCTATCGCAGCCGTAGTTAGATTCAGCCCCTTCCGTTCTATTTCGGCCAAGCCCGATCGCTAACTTTTCTTCAGGGTGAAAATATATTCATGTGAAGCGTGGTGCTTCCTCCCTAAACGCCTTTTTAGCATAGTGCGTGCATTTTGTATGTTGGTGACGTCAGCTACAGCTTTTAGCAGATCTCATTAATGCACAGGTTGCGCCGTCCGTGACTTACCATCCGCTGGCGTGGCTCCGTGAATCCTATATTTCCCTAAACAGATCGTCACGTTTGAAAAAGCAGTCGCTTGGAAAGTACGGTGCGGAGTAAAGTTCCCGTATTCAGTTGGGGGGGGGGGGGGGGGAGGGGGGAGCAGCAACCCCAAGTTGGGCTCCAGATCCCCAACTTTGGGAGAAGGCAAAAGTTGGCCCAATGGCCCAAGTTCGTAAGCTTCATATCTTTCACAATTCAGCCCACCACGTCCCAACTCGTTTTGCGAAACTACTCCGCTGGTACGGTACGTTTCCAAACATTCATTTTCCGTTTCTTTGCTTCACCAGTGACGTCACAAAGTGACGTCGGTGACGCAATAAAGGATAAAGAAACTCAGTTTGCTTGGAGAAGGTGTCATAGTCAGGTGGAAGATGTATGCACGAGCGGCACTTTCTTCAGATGGTGCGCCGCCTTTATTAACTGCATTGACGATGGAAAACACGACTCGGGACGGATGCTGGTATTACCAACATATTACATCATATAAACATGCTTACAATTTAGACGGCACCATTTTCCGAAACAATATCCTTGAAGTAACATATCGTCACATTTTAAAGAGAATCGTATGCATGAAGCCCATTTTTGAGACCTGCGAGTAGGCAACGTATGTTCGTAGAGTGCGGCGGCGCGTTCGTTGTCGATGCCGTCGGCTGGCGAGTATGCACGATGCTATCAGCGTAGCGCGGCGCTGGGTGGCGCTGATGGTCTGAAGAGTATGATTTATGTCAGGCCACTGATGGAGCGTTGCACACCGACGACTGGGAAACAGCACGCGGTCCCTGCGGATGCCGCCCACTCATTGGATATATACGGCCTGTGCGCCTAATCCATCGGTTGGCCGCAGATATTATTCAGGCAGCTGATGGGAAACGATGTCATTCGTGCATCTGGTAGGGCTTGGAGAATCCGTTGACTGTTTTGGTAGACAATTCATGCAAAGCCGTAGTGCACGGCTGACCTCCAATGCAGCTGACATTTGTGATGATTTGATGCGGCTGGCAAGGTGCGGATGTCAACCTTTGAGAGGGAGGAAGAGGGAGGAGTGAAGAGAGAGAGAGAGAGAGGAGAGAGAGAGAGAGAGAGAGAGGAAGAGAGAGAGAGAGAGAGAGAGAGAGAGAGAGAGAGAGAGAGGGAGAGAGAGAGAGGGGGAAAGAGAGAGAGAGAGGGAGGGAGAGACAGAGAGAGAGAGAGGGAGAGAGAGAGAAGGGAGCGATAGA